>NW_006439192.1:21710407-21711944 GCF_000325575.1 Pteropus alecto | reverse complement strand
ATATATATATAAAAGATGTACTTTGAGATTAAGTCAAATGTTGAAAATGGTATTGGTGACTCCATAAAAGCACTACACAGAGATGGGGCAGGGGAGCAGAACCTTGAACAGAGAGAGGTTAGCAGGACAGAATAACTCTGCACCCCTTTCTTTTTGGCTGCCCCTCAGTTTATCTTTGAGAAGTCTTCTATAGCAAATCACCTATGCTCTGTATCTGATCTTAAGACTTACAAAATATATCTCTCAAGTAGACCATGTGAAGGTAAATCCCCAACAAGACAACAGTACTAGAACATTCTGCTGCCATGTCCACGGTCTTTCCTAGGCAAATAATCTCCTCTAAATTTCCTTTCCACTTTGTTCTTAAATATAAATGAATAAGACCTTTTCACGTTAAAGTTTTTTCTGTCAATAATGAAATTTAGCTTAAATATGACCAGGATTGTGACAGAAAAAGTTTGTAAATCACTGCTCTAGATAGATTAGGTGATTTGAGATTGGATCATCCTTTTTATGTTGAATAATCTTAACATAAAATATAACTAATTTGGAAAGGCAGTTTTTCCAGTATCCACAGGTATGGGCCAAAGCCAATGAATGAGTTTATGTCTGGTACCTGTTTTCCATGGTGGAATCTCATTAAATGCCTTGGCTGGCATTTCTGAAAACACATGTAGTTGTTTACTAGAAGAAAATTAATGCTGACCACGTTTCAAAGTTCTTAACTCTGATCTTCATGTTCCAAACATGAGATCATCTGATAAATTATTCTTTACAGAATCAGACTGGCAGACCAACCCATCTATTTTCTTCCTCAGAAAAACAGGAAACAAAAATCTACTTGTTTCTTTCATTTTTTGTAAGTGAAACCTCATCAACTACTTTATCAGACCCCTATGCTGAAAGTCCTAACACACACTAAACTAAAATTCAGCATCAGACCTGTGTGAACAAGCTTCAAAGGCAGCTTCCAACTTTACTGTCTTTTTTAGGATTACAGCCTAGAAAGCCTCAAGGGACGTGATGGCTTCTCTCGAGAAGAGTCGGGCTTTGCTCTAAGTGTGAATGATGTACAGAGAAACACTAAAAAACACTAATGTTTGATGTTGCAACTGAGTCTGCTCAAGCACTCTTCTAACAGCCTGCAAGATTTTCCATCTTGTTTAATGCTGCCAACAGGTCATTTCACAATAAGTCACGGGTTGGACTCATGGTCTGTCACTTCCAACTACTTGTTCACTCGCTAAAACACAAGTAGGAACTTCACAAATGGAATTTCCCAAGGGCAAGCTAACATGCACTGAAGGCAGCATGATGAGGTAAGTAAGACAGACCATAGGCACTGGGATCCAAATGACCCAGGTTTCAACTCAGCTTCTGCCATTTTCTCATCAATAAGGCAAGAGACACCTAACTATTCTGAGTCTCAGTGTCTCACTTGGAAAATGGGGTATTTCTCCCAGAGTTATTTGAGAATTTAATGCGATAATATAGGAAACATAACTTGTTGCATAACTAACAGGTGTACAACAGACAT
>NW_006439192.1:21691550-21710243 GCF_000325575.1 Pteropus alecto | reverse complement strand
GCAGAAAATAAAGGATGCTAGTTTAAACTGAACCTGAAACGATCAGTTTAGCTCTAGGTCTTCAGCTTTTAGTAGTGTATTATTATTATTATTATTATTATATTAATATTTCCATCCATTAGGATTCTAAATCTCTTTCATGTTTTGACACTCATGATACAACAAGCCTATAGAAACACTATTGTCTTCAAAAAGTTAAGAGAATACATACACATATACACAGGCAAACACATGCTACTTACTTGTATGTAACTTAAACATAACCTTGACAGAACTTAATGGGGAAAAAGCACCCAGCCTGGCAATGCTATATTCTTCATCAGCAAAGTGAGAAGGTGAACCAAATGTACTTGTAGGGCCATATCAATTGTTCATTTCTGTGATATTCAGATTTTGATTCCTTTACAAGAATGTTTGTATATAGCTCACTGGTCTCATGTTCCATTCTCCTTATACCTTATTAGAAGTGGTACACAGTCCAAGATGCATTTATGTTTGGCTTGGGAAAGATATTTTGTGTTTTAACATTTGTATGAAATGACATTTTGGAAACATGCTTTAAACAAAAAAAGTGAAGTCTCACTCTCAGGCTTTTCCTCCTGCCTTCTGCTAAAAGCTGCCCTTGGCTTCCTACCCCATGCGGAATGGTTAAATCACATCACATCTCTTCTTGATGACAAGGATCAGATTAAGCCAGGCTTCTCTCTTATATTTCTTTTCTGTCTCACTCTCTTGCTCTCTTCCTCAGTGAGTTTTCTCATCCTTATTTCCCTTATTTGAAGAAGGTAATGAAGTTCTTGACTTAAACATATCCTCCTGGATTGTAGGCTGCATGTGGGAACGAAAGCCAAAGTTACTAAACAATTTTAGCAATTAGCTATTCTGTTCAATTATATCAGTGCGAACCATGAAAGATAACTGAAACTTGATCAAGTTCTTTTCCAGAATACCATTATTATTTACACATTGTTTTTTGTCTTCTTATGGCTGATTTCCTGTACAGAACTGAAGGGCATCTCTGTTCTCCTGAAACTGCATGCTTTACTCTCTCTTTTTTATATCTTCCTGCAAGCTATTATTATGAGCACAATAATGAACAAAATAAATCCTCTTACCATAGACAGATAATCTCTACTCCACAAGATAATTATCAGATCTCATGGGAATTTGTTTTTAAACTCACTTGATAATGATGGCTCTCTTCTCTGAAGATGCTTCATCACATCTAATAGAATGTAATCACAAACCACGGTGGGATGCGCAGTACTTGTTTAAAATCCATCTCCTACGAGGAAAGGAATGGGGAAAGTTAATTATATCTAATGGCCCTTGATCTCCCAAGAGGATAGTCTTTCCTACCTGACAGAAAACAGTGGTTTGAGAAGCCAGGAAATCTGATAAGTAGCTTAACTTTTTTTGTAAGTAGTGAGTGGTCCACTTGTATTATATATATGTGTCAAGGATATTGTCTAAATGGCAAGCACTCAAAATTGCATATTCCTTAAAGAAAAACTGACAAGCAGAATAAGGGTCAAGGCTAACACTATAAAGATAAAAAAAAGGAAGAAATTCTTTTGAATCTCAAATTATATGAAAGGCTGCAAATATAGGTTTTTTATTTAATCATAGAAACTTTCTCAAAGGTTTTACATATTGGCAAATATAGCAGATCATGAATTATTGATTCAAAAGAAGTTCAGGAAATGCAGAGCTTAACTAAATTGTCTATTTTTCATCGGAAGGTACATTGATATGGTAAGAGAAGAGGAGGCAATCTATTGATCTACCTACCCCCACCCCCCACTAAATCTTTCTGACCCACACTGATAAAATAAAGGGAAAAAAAGCTGAATATACTCTCTCTACACCCAATTTGCATCTAATAAATAATCCTGTAGTGATGGAAGTACTTGGCCTCCTCAAATCTGATGTCATTGTCATGATATTCTGCCTTGTGATCCATTCTGAATTTTATCAGCACCACATGTAAAAAATAGCAGTTGAATCTTTCACCTAGAAGCAGACACTTACCATATGGTGCTAAATGAAGTGCAGGAGATTTTATCTTGATGATAAGAGATGAGAATACAGATAATCTTTTCTAAGATGTTTTCCTTTTTACTCATTTCTGGGGACAGGCGGTAGTGGGATTTTTCCTTCTGAGGAGAGGTGGATGACTTTATCCATAATGCCCCAACCAATTTTAAAATTCTGAGTTGGATTCTATCAGAGTCAGCCATAAGAAAAGTATCACAATGAGCTAAGAAAGAAGCTCATTATCTCCATAACTCATATTTTATTTAACATATTTACTCACTCAATAAATACTCATTGCATACCTATCATGTGCCAGGCAGTGTCTATAATTGTGGGATCAAAAGAAGAATTGGTCATGGTTTAACTACTTGGGAGAAATAAACAAGCAAATCACATCTACATCAAATGTAATAAGCCCTGCAATGAACATACAGCCACAATGCTAAGAGATAGTACAGGAGAATCTAAATTTTCAAAGCAATCTCCCTAAGATCAGAGTAAGCATTAACTTGATAAATTAGGACAGCAGATCATGCCTTATACAACCAGGTGGAATCTATGGAGACTTGATCTGCATGACTAATTGAAGGGACTCAAAGGAGTTGAGTCTCTCAATAACAGAAATTGTAAACGTTCGGAGTATCAGAAATGAGGTTAGAAGAACAGAGGGCACCCAACCCTATCAGTGAAGGAACGTGTGTGCTAACCAAGGAGTTTGCACTTTATCAAGAAAGGCTTGGGAAGTTATTGAAGGACTTGAACCAGGAAATTGACATGACCACATATGTAATTTAAATATGGCCCCTGACAGCTGTGTGGAAGGTACATGAGGAGGAATCAAGACCAGAGAAGGAAGAACACTTCAGAAAATATGAAATCCATGTAAAAAGTGACCACAGCTTAAAAAATAATCATTAACCTTAAGCCAGTAGTATGCAAAATATTTTATAAACTTTATCTCATTTAATCTCATTAAAGTCACAACAAACCTACAGAGGAGATGTTAGTTATTTATTTCAAAGCAAAGGAGCTGAGATTTAGAGAATTTTTTTACCTTGATTGAGATTGCCTAGGTATTGGTAAACCAAAATTTGGATCCAGGACTGCTTGGCTTCAGAATGCATGCATCCAGAGATACCAGATACCACCAAGATCAATGGTTAGAGTAACTTAATGGACAATTCACAATTCTAGTATTTTCTTAAAATAATTTAGACACAACTTGGGGGAAAGATATTGAAATATTTTGTGGATATGCTGACTTTGAGTTATCAGTTAGACATATAAGGGGAGATGTCCACTGAGTAACTACATACTTATCTAGAGTTTAAGATAGTCTGGGCTGGAAACCAATCCACAGGCCAGTCACAGAAAGCCACATTAATGAGTAGCCACCCACATAGAGGTATAAAGTGAAAAGAATAGTGGGTCAAAACAAAACACTGGGAAAAAGTACTAATCAGAAGAGAAACCTAAGTATTAAATTAGAATAGTATCCAGGGTGAGTTCAGTGTGAAGTCAATCCATCAGTATTAATTATGCTTTTAATATATACAAAGTTTTATCTTGGGCCCTATAGCTAATGTAAGAAAGTAGTATGACATGAGGGTTTTCCTTAAGGAGTATAAAAAGGACATTGGGAAGAAAGTCTCTGTCTCTGTCTCTGTCTCTGTCTCTGTTTCTCTCTCTCTCTCTCTCTCTCTCTCTCTCTCACACACACACACACACACACACACACACAGAGTTAAAATTAATACAAAAATTCACAAAACCATCGATCGAAGTAAGAAATGTCACCAAGCAGAACACCGTACATTTCCTACGAGTGGTTTAGGAAGTATGGGCTCCAAGGAGGATTAAAAAAATCATTGTGGGAACTGGGTGAATAAGAACAGAACAGCTTCAAGAAAAATATAAAACAACTTTCGAATTTAACTGTATCAGACTCCACAAGACATCTTGTTTAAATGCAGATTTCTGTGCGGGTCCTGTCCTCATTTGATTTGATTCAAGAGGCTGGAATTGTGCTCAGATATCTACATTGTTAACAAGCATCCCAGGTCCCCAGATGATTCTGAATTAGATGATCTATCAAATTCCAACATGAGAGTTATTATTTCAGAGAATGTTAAAATGTGGACAGAGGTGTGGAGTGATATGTGTATGTGTGCTGTGGGAAGAGAGGGTATTTAAGGTGAAGAAAGATGAGAATATAATTAAGAAGACATAAGAAGTGAAAGACTATTTTCACAGATAGTTCAGTAACGTCCATGTTAAGAAACACTAAGACCGTAAGTGAAAGATAGAGGCCTCGCTAAGAGAACCTTAAATACCTGTGTAAGAACTGATTCTCAAATGAAAAGATCCATTTAGTACTTCACTGTTTAGGCTCACTCAGTGGAATTTTGCTTTCTGGAATAGATAATATATATCACATTGCTCATATTGTTGAAGTCTAAAGTTCTTTTTAGATATGCTGAGTTTGCACTCCCTTGAAAAAAACTAAGACATGAGAGGGGATGAGGTTGAAGTGGTTTAGTCAAAATCACAAAACGCCCCACAGCAAGTAAAATACATATATTTAAGTTATTTAAGTTGCCCCGTAACCATTTGTCAACTTGGCAATCATAGTACTTTTTCACTTAGGTTTTACTCTTTTGAAAATTATGACAGTTTTAGCACAAAGCAGTGCTTAAAATTGGTGCTTAAACCATACTAACAGACATTAATTACTATTTTAACAGCCTGTGGAGTCACTCCTCCAAACTATAGATGTGAAAATATAGGCAAAAAGTGAAATTTTTTTTAATTTTTATTTTTCAGTTAGAGTTGACATTCAATATTATTCTATATTAGTTTAAAGTGTACAGCATAGTGGTTAGACATTTATATAATTTACAAAGTGATCCCTCCATTAGTCTAATACCCACCTGGCACTATACATAGTTATTATCATAGTTATTGACTATATTCCCTATGCTTCACTTCACATCCAGTGATTATTTCGTAACTATCAATTTGTACTTCTTAATCTCTTCCTCTTTTTTACCCAATTCCCAGCCCCCCTCTCATCTGGCAATCACCAGTTTGTTCTCTGTATCTATGAGTCTGTTTTTATTTTGTTTGTTTGTTTGTTTGTTTAGATTCCACATGTAAGTGAAATCGTATTGTATTTGTCTTTGTCTGAGTTATTTCACTTAGCATAATATCCTCTAGGTCCATCTGTATCTTTGCAAATGGTAAGATTTTTTTTAATGGCTGAATAATATTCCATTGTATATATATATACCACAACCTCTTTACCCATCATCTATTGATAGGTAAAAGAGTGAGAATTTAATCTAAGACTCCGACGATAAATCGACATGCCTTTGCTTGGTCTTATATTTTTTTTTAATTTACTTTAAAATATTTGTCAATAGCCCATAGACTGCTATTTGTTTCAACAACAAAAAAAAGAATTTTATTTTGAATTAAAAGAGAAAAAAAGAAAGCAAAAATATTTATGTTTGAATATTGTGATTTAACTTCCATATGTGAACTACAGCCCCCTTAAAGCTTCACTTTTCTGCAGTACCCAACAAAGTGACAAACACAGTACATATTTCAGAACATGCTGGATCATCCACCTCCACTTGCCTATAAGTTGTCACTTTCTTCTGAAAGTCATCACTGAATACTGTCAAAGTTCTGCTCAGACTGTACTTTTGGAGCCAGTGATTCTGGACATGCAAGGGTATAGGCAGAGAGGTACAACTAATATAGAAGCAAATACATATACATACTTTATCAGATGACCATAGTAGTATGGAGAAAAGTAATCTGGGGTAAGAAATAAGAAAAGTAGTTATCTGAAGGTTGGAGTCACCATTTTATAGGACAGTAATGGAAAACCTCACCAATAAGGTGACATTTGCGTTGGAAGCTAAATAAAGGGTGAGACAGCACCATCCAGGTGTCTGAGAGAAGAGAGTTTAAAGTGATGGCTTTACTGTAACTTTGGATTGCAATGTCAGCTTTGTTGTGAGGCTGCACTGGAGGGATATTTTTACTGATAACTGTAGCAGTTATACATGCTTTCATAAGTAATTGATATTATACCAAATAAGATAATATATTTGTCTTGAATACAATAACCATCTGCCAACCACCATTTTTCCCAGAAAATGGCAGATTGTTTGTGAAGAAATTTAATGATATCAATCCCAACCTGTATCTTGAGGAAAAATAACTCAACAACAAATTTTTCTTTACTGGGTTTCTGTGGGTACTGTATTTTGAACTATTTGTCCTCTATTTGTACTCATAAGGAAAAGATAAGATTTTGACAACTCTTTCTACTTTCAAGTTCAGGCAATTCCAGTCCAATGTTCATTTTCCTGGTATTTTCCAAGTGTCTTAAATCTATCCTGATTCATTATTTTTCAAATATTTGTTAATTTCCTGGGATATTTGTCTTTAGTCTCTTTTGCATTTAGGTGAGGTTATTTTTGTTTGTTTGTTCGTTTTTTTAGCAAAATTCCTCTGTCTCATAAGCCACAAGTCTCCCTGGAAGCGCGTCTCCTTAAACAAAACCCTTCATTTTCTATCTTTTGCCTCCTACTCAGTGTCTTTTCCTCTCAAACTCACCAATGCTTTTTAGATAATACTCTGTTAAACTGGAAAATGATTATCATTTCATAAAATTTTATGCATCCATCATAGATAATAAATTTAAGCAATTAACAAAAAAGCTAATTTTTTTTAGCTTAATGCTGATAGTCCCTAGCTGCAAACAAATATACCTGTGCATTTCAATATCTTGATTCAAATATTTCATTAGTAAACAAGATAGATATACATCGTATGAGTCAATCTTCTAAAGACCAAGCAAAGAAATAATTATAATTCCATATCAGTAGCAGTAAACACTTTCTTGTGGCCTTATTCAAATGTCGGCACTTCATTTTAATGATAACTGGAGTTCTGCTATTCATTGTAAAATCCCTGAATGTACTTAACAATCTGCTTAGAGTATACTGAGTTTATGGAGATGACCAAATGAAGCCTGAAAATTTATTGTAAGTAGATTGTTCAGATTACATGAGAGATATGCATTCTAATTCAGGGTTGAGTAGTAGCATACAAAATATAATGATTTAAATAGAACAGTATTTAAGCAGGTACACTCAAGCCTGTTATCACTCTTCATCATTGTCAAATGTCTCCCCTATTTAATATATTTCCCTTAATTCTTGATTAGCAGCTGTCAGAGTTCTCCCTAGAATATTAAAATCTTAATGTGGTAACTCAGAATTTTACAGTTTGCAGAGCAAATTTCACAGGTATCATCTTTTTAATGCCCTCAACAATGCCAAGAAAAAGGCATTATTATAGTTACTTCATTTATGGAAAAAAAAAGGAGGCTTAATTAAATTGACCCAAGATGCTTCTCTCAATAAATTCATATTTGTTTGTGTTTTGTTTTGTTTGGCTGTCTAACATGCACTTCCCATTCCTAATTGCTAGAGATAAGAGTAGGCTATCACCATTGTATGTGGCCCTGTGGGTCAGCAGGATCCTGCTTCCCACTGCAGAAACTGTAAAAATTTCCTTCTTCTCAATGCTTGGCAGCAAGCGTGCAGCTCATTACCTGGGCTCAGTCAATTTAATTTCCAGGACTTTGAGTCTTGAGAAAAACATGCAAAGATAAAGAAATGATAAGATACTTTTTAGGTGTGTCTGGCAATGGCAGTATTTGCAAGGCCCATCAGTACACATGGAGGCTCACATACTATAAAATTAAATATTTCTAAATTATAAATCGATCTAATAAACTGGTTAATAATATACATAAAATATTTCTATTCTTATACTTTGACAAATAGAATTTTATAGCAACCCAAGTGGCCAGGTTTGAATCTAGAATTCTCAGATCCTTTGAGATTTCATGCTGGATTCTGAAAGCTTGAGGAGAATAGACTTCTGGCTCTTGGTCCTGGCATGCTAGCCCTCTCTCTTTGTCTTTCTGTTCCTATCTTTGTCCTGCTCTGCAAGGAATTTCATGCCTCTACCTGTGGACTTCTTGATCTGCAGATTCAAGCTTCAGCCATATCTCCAAAGAGAAAGTTATACCTTGGCTACCCCCTGTACATGAGTCATTTTTGAGTGGGAAGAGCCTGTGAAGAGGCCCTCATGGGACCTCTGGGAGTGAATTCAGGACTATTTGAATGAGGAATCCTGGCTCTTATGTATCCAGATCATGTAAAAGAAGGCAGGGCTTCAGCTCTAGCTAATCATGTTCCCTTAGCTTTATAGACTTTTGCTTTATGGAGGAGGTCATAGTCAGTAGAGGGCCAAAGTATGCCCTTTAAAACAAAGAGCTTAGAGCATGAGTCTTCTTGCCTGGACATAAGGTGGTGTTGGGTGGTGTATCTCAACCAGGAATTTGTTGCTACTTGGCTTCTATAGCCCTTTTGGTTCTTGCTGGTTTTCTAAGTAGGTCCTCTTAACCTCATATTCATTCTCTGAGCCCTCTACATACTTCCTGTTCAATCTTTTGATGTAAAATAGTCCAACTCATTTTATGTTGCTTACAGCTGGGAACCTTGTTTATTACACACTTTTCTATTTTTTCCACAGGATGAGATGGTAGGGAGTTGGCAGTGACTGGACAGTGATGGATGAAAACAGCCTGAGCAATGTTAAGTATCATCAGTCCATGAAAAATGTTCCCCTTTCCTCTTGGAAAAACAGGTAGGTAGGACAGCAACTCTCCCTTTCTATGTATTCCATTAGGTTCACCATTTCTTATTGTCTTTCTTTCAGGTTAATCTGAGTTAATCCCTCTGTGGAATATTGAGGGAACGACATGGTGCCTTGTTCTGGTTGCACTAATCACTAAAATACTATTTAGTTATTTAAAAACAAAAGTATCTTACAGATTACAAAATCAGCAGATATATATTATAGAAATGAATTGTAATGAAAGATAGGCAAAAGGAAAGACACACACCCATAATAATAAGGTCGTACTACTCAGAGATAACTACTATTTTTAACAGATCACTTTCCACACATATCTTTAAGAAAAAAAAAGAGAGAGATCATGCTGTACATGCTCATTTAAAACTGTTTCATACACCAAATTCTGTATTATAATCATTTTCATTTCACTAGTTATTTCCATAATGTTTTTTAAAATTAAATTTTGGGGGGTGACATTGGTTAATAAAATTATATAGGTTGCAAGTATACAATGAAATAATACATCATATATATATATTGCATTGTGTGCCCACCACCCAAAGTTAAATTTCCTTCTATATTTGACCCCCTTGACCTTTCTCTACCTATTCCTCTCTACCCTCTTTTCTCTGGTAACCACTAAACTGTTGTTCGTGTCCGTGAGTCTCTGTTTGTCTTGTTTGTTGCTTTCAGTTTTATATCCCACATATGAGTGAAATCACATAGTTCTCAACTTTTTCTGTCTGACTTTTTTTGCTTAGCTTGATAATCTCAAGATCCAATCATGTTGTTGCAAATGGCAGTATTTCATCTTTTCTTATGGCTGACTAATATTCCACTGTATATATGTACCACAGCTTCTTTATCCAATATCTGTTGAAGAGTACTTTGGTTGTTTCCATCTTGTACACTGTGAATAATGCTTCTGTGAACATCAGGGTGCATATATCTTTATGAATAAATACTTTCAAATTTTGAGAGTAAATACTCAGAAGAGAGAGTACTGGGTCATATGGTAATTCTGTTCTTAATTTTTTGAGGTATCTCCATACTGTTTTCATTAGTGGTTGTACCAGTTTACATTCTCATCAGCAGTGTATGAAGGTTCCTTTTTCTCCCAACATCTCCAAAACTTGTTATTACTTGTCCTGTTGATGATAGCCATTCTAAGGTGAGGTGGTATCTCATCGTGGTTTTGATTTGTATTTCCCCAATAGCTAGTGAAGTTGAGCATCTTTTCATATGTCTATAAGCCATTTTTGTCTTCTTGGGAGAAATGTCTGTTCAGGTCCTCTGATCATTTTTTAATAGGATTTTTAAAATTAAATTATATAAGTTCTTTGTATATTTTGGATATTAGTCCCTTATTGGAGGTGTTGTTTATAAATATCTTCTCCCATTCAGTTGGTTGCCTCTTTGTCTTGTTAATGGTTTCTTTTGCTGTGCAGAAGCTTTTTAGTTTGATGTAGTCCCATTCATTTATTTTTGCTTTTACTTCCCTTGCCTTCGAGATCAAATTCATAAAATCTTCTCTAATCCAAGGTCCACAACTTTTTAAAATAGGAAAATACTGTATCATTTAATAACGTAAAATTGTTTAACCTAATACTTAATGCTAGACATTAAGATAGTCTTAAAGTTTTACTATTAGAAACATATTAATGAACATTCATGAAGTGAAATAACTATATACATGCTTAATTATTTCCAAAGGATATATTTGTATAAGTGAAATTGTATTTCAAACACTTTTTACAACTACAGTATTTCAATACTATTTAAAAACGTTGTAACCCATGCAAACAGTAATTGTATATTGAACAGCATTCATCTAGCATACACTTTCATTAAGAATTAGTAAAGTATGGTTAAAACTCAGCATTATTTACATCCCTTATATTAATTCAATATGTTACATACAATACACTCTGGCAAGATCTTCAAATCTGAAGGAAATGAAGATTTCTCTCATTTAATAGTTACCCACTTTGCTGTTTCTCTCTCAAAAATAAAACAGCTCTGTTGTGATATAATTCAGATACCATATAATTCACGCATTTAAGGAGTACAATTTAATTGCTCTTAGTATATTCAGAGTTTTGTAACCATCACTACATTCAACTTTAGAAAAATGTCATTACCCTTAAAAGAAACCCTACACCCTTTAGCCTTCATCCCCAATCCCCCCACCCTCCCCAGTCCTAGGCAACTAACTGCTTATCAACTTTCTGATTCAAAAGTTTGCCTATTTGTAAACTTGATATAAATGGAATCATACAATATGTGGTCTTTGGTGATTGACTTCTTTCACTTAGCATCAATCTTTAAGGTTTATTTATGTTGTAACATGTATCATTAGTTTGTTCTTTTTTATTGCTGAATAATATTCCATAGTATGAATATACCTCATTGAATTGTCCATTCATCTTATGAACATGTGGGCTGTTTCCACTTTTGGCTATTATGAATAATACTTCTATAAACATTTGTGTACAAATATTTGTGTGGGCATGTTTTCATTTCTCTTGGGTATATATCTAAGAGTGAAATTGCTTGATCTAAGAGTGAAATTGCTTAATCCTATAAAGAACAGTCAGACTCACATGTCAGTAGTATGTGAGAGTTCCAATTTTTCTATACCCTTATCAGTATATGATATAATGTATCTTTTTTATTATAACCATCCTAGTTTGTGTGAAGTGGTATCTCAGTGTGATTTTTATTTGCATTTCCTGAGAGATAATGCAGTTTCTCTGTATTTTTAAAAGAATATTAGCTCTTAAAAAGAAGTCGAGCAACATTACAAATGAGATATTATCTCCATTTTACAATGTTTTATGTTGATAATTAAATTGATTTTCTTTTAAAATTATTTTTTAAATAAAATAACCCAACTTTATCTATGAACCTATAGTTGTTGTGGTTTTAAAATAAATGTTATATAAAAAAGAAAAAAAAAGAAATATTTTGTTTCTAGTAGATTATGATACAACTAAGCATTATTCTTCTTTATTGTACATGTAGATATTAATCACTATCTGTCTATGGTTTTCAATAATTTATCATATATGGCTTTATCAAGCATCATGACTAAGCTTTGGTGGTTTTCTACTAATGAAAAAGCACTAGATATCCTTCAATTCAGAATAATGTATTCTCTGATAGGGAAATTCATGAAATGTATCTTTGAAAAACAGATTTTAGCAGATCAAGAATTTAAATTTATCACAGATTTTATAGTTTGTGTGTTTTGAAATTTTTTATTAAAAAGATGGATTTTTACTGTTAATATTTGGCTCAGCTCATAGGAAGACATCTGATGTAAAGCAATGGCGATTTAATCTTAAATCAATACAATGTGATGAACCATCTAATTGAATGTTGAAAGTTAAATTTTGCTGCAGGGAAAATAACTCTATGACAATACTTTGAAAACTATATGTGTAGTTTTTATGATATAAAAATGGAACCAACCACTGAGGGAACAAAGTTGGATACCCTGAAGACTTTGAGGAAAGGCTAAGGGCAGAGTGGTGAATTTACTTTCAGTACAAAATCCACATGCATATATTGTAGATCTCAGATGGATTTGCAGAAAATCATGCTTTCAAATGTATAAAGGTATGAAAACTCTTTTGAATAAAAAAAAAAAATCAGAGAGCAGTATCTATGATGTAAGCTAGAACAGGTAACTCATCAGCAAACTCAGAGATGGCTCACAAGCCTGCTAGAAGAATCAAGTTTTATATTGATATATATTCTGAGAAAGGATTTCAGTTCCCTATTGAATCAAAAACAAGATGGACTGAGATTCAGATCTAATCTTATGACTTCTGGACAATAAACTAAACAGATGACATAGCCAGACTGAAAGATTTATCATAAGTCTGAGAAAAGAAAGGCTATGAAGACATGTTAAGATAGCTACAGGAGTATATTCCTTAGCTTTGACCTTTGCTGCCTTAACTTGACTACCATCTGGCATTGTGACCTTGAGCAAATTGCTCCAAGCAAGATAGAGGCAACTGCATCCCAGGATTATTGTGTAGGTTAAATGGGATACTGTGTGTAAAGCAATTATCCAAGTGCAACCTTCTCATTGTCTCTAATATACAATAGATATTCAAAAACAATAATAAACCAAGTACTTACACTGGGTCAAATACTTTTCAAAAGTGCCAAACACCTATTAACTCATATAATCTTCACTTCAACCCTAAGTGGAAGGTATAATATTGTTTTTTCACAAATGAGGCCCTGAAATCCAAGCACAAAAAGGTTCGGTGATTTGCCTAAGGTCATATAACTACTAAGTAACAAGCCTAGGATATGAATCCAGGCAGTATTTTAAACATAATACTATTACTACTTTACATATAACTTTAGAGTCATGACACAAAATATAACTTCAGAATCGTAACACAAAATCTAGTATATTTTAATGGATAATTATTATTTTTATACCAAAAAATAAAATTAGTTTCTTAAAAATTAGTTTGTGAATAATAATAAATCTAGGAAAGATAAATTTAGAAAACAGGGTTATTTCATGAGTTTTGTAGTCATCCTTAATAAAATGACTTTATGAAATGACATAATTTGTTTTCCAACAGAGTATTTGATATCTATTCCCATAGGTCACTTAAAATGATTAGTGTAGTGTTTAAGTCAATTAAATTATCCTGGACTTAACTCAGGGATTCTAAAGACAGGTAGCTTCATGACTCCAGCAAATACATCATCTAAAAGCCAAGAAGAGTCAACGCACTGCTATGTTATAATTAAAGGTGTTCGTCATGACTCAATCACAAGATCTTTCACCCTCCTCTTAAGTGTATTAATCACCATGACACTGCAGGTCAAGCCCACACCCTACATTTTAAGCCCTCAAAGTGTACACCTAATCAAATTCTAGACTCACATCTAGAGTGAGTTCCCTGATAGAAGAGAAGATTATCATTTTAAAGCAAGCACTGACACTCTGAATCTGATTTAGGGCTCTGACTCTACAATCCTCTGTATATCAATAGCAAGTTCTTTCTTCTTCAGAGACAAGTGATTGATTCAGCTAAGGCCTTGAAAAATGTACTGTTTAATATGTCAGCTGATAGTCACATGTGACTATTGAGCACTGGTATATGACTACCCAGAATTAAAGTGTGCTGTAAGAGTAAAATACATATCAGATATAGAAAACTTAGTATCAAAAAAAGAGTGTAAAATATCTTTTTTCTAAGTGAGTACATATTGAAGTGATACTATTTTAAATTTATTTGACTAAATAAAATATATTATTAAAATTAATTTCATGTTTCTTTTAAGTTCATTAATATGACTACTAGAAAATTATAAATTATGTAGTGACTTGCACTATATTTCTGCTGGGCAGTGCTGCTGTAAGAAAAATTATAGATTCTGATGTTTTCTTGGAAAACAGAGAACTGAAGCTCTTCAAATTAGTGGTCTGGGGAGTCCACTGCAGGCCAGCGAAAACTTACGGTGAGAAGGAAGAGCCATTCAGAGTAGGTCTATGATCTCAGTAGAACCTTTGACCCCACAAAGGACAGCTTACTATTTGTATAGAGTCAGGAAATTCGAGTCAACTGCAGAATGTTCCAGATTTGAGACTTTGCATTCCTGACTGCACAGTAGTCTAGTAGCTAAAGTCAATGTTGTAGGTCATTTCTTAGGAAACAGACTTTGAGGCAGAGATTAGCATGCAGGAAGTTTATTGCCAAGTGCTCCCAAAATTAACATCAGAAAGTAAGAAAAAAAAACCCCACAAGATTATGAAAAGAAAGATATTCAGCTTCCTCAGCTCATCCCTGAGGATCTCTGAAGTCAGGATGGCCCTTCAGAGTTGTTACAAGTTCAAACTAAGATACTAGAACTTCACACACCTGCATTAGGCAGTCATTGGTACTTGATGCCCCTTGGAAAGGAGTGTGATCTTGGATGAGAGGCTTTTTTCAGCCAAGGGCTGAGTGGAAGAGCGAGTGGGAATAGGTTCTTCAGTCCTGAAGGAGAAACTAGGCAGCACAGTAGTGTCTACTACAATTTACTCCTTGCTATGCTTGTTCTGCTTCTTTATATAAGTTTGGGACAGTACCTCCAGAGATTCCAGTGGGCTTCTTGAGGAAAATTATAGACATCTCCACTGTAGCTGGTCTCAGGGTTGCATCTAATACTCACTCCCTATCTTCTATCCATTCCAGATCCCTTCATCCTGAAATATCACCTCTACTCTTCTTGATGGATCATCTAGTGATGTGAGACCCTGGGAACTAAACTTTCATCAGGCCGTGGCTGCTGCATATGTCTCTTTACTAACACAACTGTGTTACGATTTTCCAAAAGTGGATTACTCGAGTGCCCAACATATGCTTCTGTCTTAGTTTGCTCAGGGAACTGTAGCAAAAATACCATAGAGTTGGTAGACTAAACAACAAACATGAATTTCTTACAATTGTGGAGCTTGAGAAATCCAACATCAAGGTGCCAGTGGATTTAGTATCTGGTGAAAATTTGCTTCCTCTTTCATAGATGAATGTTGTCTTCTCACTGTCTTCATCTAACAGAGGGGTGAGGGAGCTCTCTTGGGTCTCTTTTATAAGGGCACTAATCCCATTTCTACTAATTACTTCTCAAACGCCCCACCTCTAAATGCTGTCACATTGAGGGGTTAAGGTATCAAGATGTGAATTTTGGGGGAACAAAGACATTCAGTCCATTACAGCTTCTCTGTAGTAGCAGCTCTACCTCTTAAAATGGAGGATCGGGGGCAATCAATGTTCATTATCTCTATCAGGATGGTAAATCTTTTTCTTGTCTTCTCATCCTTTGTCACAAGAAATTCCAAGTGCCAACGCAGCTACCATCACTTAAAGTTCATTGGGACTGATGACGTGCCCAGGCAGAAATGTTCTTCCTCAGGGAACCAAGAATTTTAAACCCACAGACCACAGTGTTACAGGGATAAGAGGCAAAATTCTTTGCATGAGTCATTGGAAATGTTGGTAGCAGGGACTACTTTTGCTTCTACTCTTTGGTTCCTCACTTACGTATTCTGGTAATTAGAGACTCAGATCATATAATGCTCATTGATTTAGGATATATGCTGTGTCCTGGAAGATGTCATTCCATTCTCACAAGGGAACATTCCTGAGCCTACACTTCCACTATGTTTTAACAGGCTGTTTCATCACTCGGTCAGGTTGGCATGTTCTGAGTGGTGTGGCATGTGATAGGACCAGTGGATCCCATCATTATGTACCTACTCATGAATCTGCTTTACTTTAACGCGGGTCCCTTAAACTGACATAACAACACATGAAGAAACTATTATTCAATGTCACACTCTCTAAGCTCACAGAAAGTGATGTGAGCTGAGATTTTGTGAGCAGGAAAACTAAATCCATGTTGAAAATATATGTCTGTTACTCTTAAGATAAACCATTGTCCCTTCCAAAGTAAAAGGAGTACACTGTGGTCCACTTATCACCAAGTAGCTAGCTGGTCTCCTGAAAGAATAATGTAATACTGGGATCTAAGATTTAGGTTTTTTTTTTTTTTTTCCTGGTAGTTTGATACTTGGCAGCACCAGGAGCTAGACCAATTTTAACAGTCTACATCTCTAATACCAAAGCTACTCTCTTTATGTGTCCATTATATTATCACTGGCATAACCAATGAGAGAAGGCGGCTGACATCAACTGGCTGAGTCATTCTATTTGGTTTTCTAGTGCTTCTTTCAGGGTAGATGCTTTCTGATAAGTGTCAAAATTCAATTCAAAGATCTTCACACTTGCACACTCCCATGCCACTACTTCAGATATCCTTGTCTTTGGTTTTCTCTCTCTAGGCCTCTGACGCTTTCTCCAGGCTATTCATCACCACCCATGAGTCTGTATATATTGCAAACTGAGGTTAATCTCTATACAAATTAGATGACTAAGTGTATTGCCTGAAGCTCTGCCCATTAAGATGATTTCGCCTCAGAGCTGTCTCTAAAAACCACCCTGAATGGAAGAAGAGGTCAAACTTCATCGACCAATCATTGGAGAAAAACTGAACCTAGAAAAGGATTGTGGAATTGACAGAAGCAGCTCTCCTCACCAACAGCTAATTCCAAGAGAGAGTTGACCATTGAGGATGACGTCAGCAGTATTCTAAGCATCTGAAGCAATATGTCCTTCGAACAGATGGGGCACCTGGGCAGCAATTGCTATAATCTGTTTTACCTTTGGAAAATCTAAGGATATGAGTTAGTATTGCAATATTAAAAGCTCAAGTCGAGGATGAGTGTGGGAATCTACTGTAGAGGATAATTGGGAGATGGAAGAATGTTCAGCATCCTCAAAAATTATTTACATTTCTATTCATTTCCTTGTCATTTTTCTTTGATTATGTTTCAATATATTTTTGGTTCTCTCTGAATATGTCAGATAGAAGTGACCTTCTAGCACAAAATTATGGAGAAAAGCATAAAGAGTTGTGGCTAAAAGCAGGTATGGGATAAAGTAGGAAGTTCTAGCACGGAAGTCTCAGAGAGGGACATTGTGGCATGTTTGGGGGCTACAGAATGGATGGGCCATTGCAACTGAATCATTATGCTAATGTGGACACAGTTATAGGTCTTTAGATCATCTGTGTTCAGACTCCAGGAGAGTGTGATAGCCTCATGTAGATCTGTGAAATCTTTTGGTTTCCTGAGTTGCCATTTAGTAAGTTCTGCCTGCAGTGAGCTGAATAGTTCTGCAACAGCCTGGATGAGTTATTGCAGCTGCAGAAATACTTCCATTAACTCCCTGTGAGTAATTTATACAGTGAATGAATCTGGCTGGCTTTTATCAAAGTAGAATAGAAATCAAAATAGAAATCATAACTGTTGTTTTACAAACGAAGAGCTCTAGAGTTTGAGAAACTGACATTATTTTACATGCATTTATATTAATTTCTTGAGTTTTATTGCTCATTTTAAAGAAGAGAATTATTACTGTAACATCTTTTAGCAAAATAGCTTGGCAGACAAAGTTACTGAAGCTGAATATTATTTCAGCAGAGTCATTAAATTTCTTTTGATACCACATTGAGCTCCAAAGATACCACTATCCTTTCAGGAATTCTTTGTTCAGTATGTTCTTTATATGAATAACACTAATGATTTTTCAAAGCTCCTTTAGTCTAAACTATTCAATATCTGTTTTACTCTAAAGCAAAAGTTTTGGTATAGTATGAAGCAAACCCTAAGTAGTATATTTATAATAAAATTATTAGCCTTTATTTTTTATGATGGACATTTCAAGTTTAGTAACAATGACAGTACCATTTTTAAGAAATAAGAAAAGTACTTTTTAAGCATTAAAATGTAGCATTTTTATATATTATTAAGAACAACTGTCATGCAAATTCTAGTTATAAAAACAATTTGAGCTTAAAGTATATTCTACTCTAAGAGCAAAGCCACAGATGGTCTTTTTAATCTAGTTAATGCTGTATCCTGTTATCCATGAAGGACGCTGTCCTTCAGGAAATATTCACAACTTACATTAAATTAGGAAAAGATTAAAACTGCTGTGACATAGCATGTAACTGTTCCCTTTTGTTTTCTTGGAAGTATCTTTTGTTGATAATAGGCAATTGTGTGGTCCTTCTGGGAAAAAAGCTGAGTTAGTGGAAAAGAAATGAATAAAGAAGACCTCAGTAAGAATTCGAGCTAATGCTCCTCTATGACTCCCACATTCTTACTATTTATAAGCATTTTATGGTACTTGAAATACACTTTTATAGTAAAAAATAATACCAAGAACAAAATCGCAAAAAAGATGAAAACTGTGAATAAGCGTGAACATATTCGTGAATACTCTATTTAATATGGTATATTAAATATATTAATACATATTAATATATTAAATATATAAAATATATGTT
>NW_006439192.1:21663426-21691446 GCF_000325575.1 Pteropus alecto | reverse complement strand
TATAACTATAAATTTAATAAATGAAATTATATGCATATTGTTTGGCAATATTTGTTGACTATCCTGTTACATGCAAAGTACCTGACAGGTACTGGGAATAACACAGCAAATAACACAGCAAAAATTTGTAAAGAGTCACTGGAACATAAAAATCTATATGGGAATTGCAATACATAGTGTTTCTCAATGTACAGGTGAAGATATTGCCTTGAAGGCACATCAGAATCAAGTCATTCCAAATCTAATATACACCTTTAAAGAAAGTATGGAACATCAGTTAAGAATCTCAGTGGATAAAGACATGAAGGAATTATAAATTGTCTTAACTAGCTATTACTTTAGAGCCATGGGAAATCATTAATTAGTATTAAACAAGAGAGTGACACGATTGGATTAGAATTTTACAAGGATCACTTGGACTACATTGTGGCAAAGAGATGAGAGTAGGGTCACGTTAAAAGCAGGAAGGTAAATTACAATGAGGCTACAAGAAATGACAACAGCATGACATATGGAGATGTCAATGAGAAGAAGGGGCTGGGGCTAGTTTATCTAGTGATGAAATTGACACGACTTTGTGGTTGTTGGAATGGGACCTGCAAGATGAGAAAAAGCAAAGAATGGGCCCTAGAAATCTGGTTTGAATAACTGGGGAACCGGGGTGACATTCATTAGAATAGGGAATACTTGCAGAGAAGCAAGTAGAGAGGAAGATGCAGTGAGTGATGCATTTGATTTGGACATGTGGAGCTTGAGATACCTGTGAGATAACTCATGCAGTACTTGAACATGCAAATGAGTCTGAAGCTTAAGAAAAAAGAAACAGTTGGAAATAAAGATTGGGATGTTGGAGTTAATACACAAAGTAATCGAAGCCAACTGAGTGGATAATTACCGAGAGAGAATGTAAAGAATGGGAAAAGAATAGAGTTTAGGTTAGGAACCCCAAAGATACCAGTATAGAAAGGGCAGAAGATAAAGCAAAGAATGTGAAATGGAGCAACCAAAAAAAAAAAAGTGCAGGTCAAATAAATCAAAGCAGAAATATTATCATGCCCATTTGATAACGCTTATGGATAAGATCAGAAATTTCTATAAATTTATTTTTTAAATTAGTTGGTCTATTGAACAATTAAAACTTAAAAAGCAAAGTTCCTTCATTTTTTAACTATAATTAACTCTTTTACAGTATAAAGAACAGTCTCTAACTAATAAAATTAAGAGTAATTTATGAAACATTTATTATCTTTGACAAACTTGGCCAAAAGAGGAATATATAAACTAGTGGGAAGTAGCTAATTAGATCCAAATCAGTCACTCAGTAAGCAAGTTCAGTAAGCAAGTTTCGTGAGAGGAAAATGACCAGAGTCATAAACAATAAAGAAGCTGAGTCAAGACTAGTAAATCAACTTGGCATATGGGTGACTGTGAATTTAAGAAAAGTTTGAGTGTAGATTCTCTGTATAAATATCATAACGTTTCTGCTTGGTATTTCTATGTCACAAAAAAGTACTAACTGATTTTATTCAAATGTTATAGGATGTTGTTTGGAAGCATTTGACTTAAAACATAAACTGCATGGCAGAGAGCAAGTTTAGGTGAGGAAGGAGCCCCTGAGCAGAGATTGGCAGTCAGCCCCGAGGTAGATGCCGCCATGGATGCTGACCCTGCTGCATCAAGCCAGCCATGTCTAACTCTGACAGCAGAGCGCAGGTGGAGGAGCAGAAGGATTGGTTAATCTATTTATTAGTGGTTAATGAATTTCCTGAACAATGCAGAGCTGAACAATGAAGACTGATAATTCAAAGTTATACTAGGCTGAAATTATTATACTCTGTGAATAGCGCAGTAAAAATGATAAAGATGGGTGTTATTAATGATTACCTTTTGGTGTTAATTATTGCCCCTTAAACAGAGCTAGAGAAAGATTTTCTCTTCACACACTGACCGAAGATTTTTAGCATCCAAAGTTAATTTTGATCAACTTTTAATTCAAGTTTCCGATTTTCTTCTCTTTAGGAGATCTTTTCATTTACTGTTGCTTTGTCTATTCTGAAAATCCAGTCAAGAAATCTAAGTTTAGTTTTCAGCAGCATAAATCCCGTGCCCGACCTTTTAAAATCCTATCTATTCTTTCTCTTTTATTTTTGCTTTTTTCCTCCCTTTTTATGAGAAGTCATTGATTTTTCCCATCATAAGTTTTAAATAAACAGAACCAGATGTATGTCTGTCTTGGCAATTTGTTCAAATTAGTGAAATATTCTTTTTTTTTTTTTTTTTTTGACACAGAAACTCTTACACAAGAACATAAAATTGAATAAATACTTCAATAGTTTTGTTATGTATGTGATAGTGGTAGTTCATTAACATATTGGGATATCCATGCTTCACACACAAAGCTATGTTTAAATTTGGCTTTGTTCAACCTAAACCATGCTTAGTATGTTCTGTTAGAACCTTTGATTTGCTGTTCTCTCTTTTTATAACATCTACTTTTGACTCATATAACTTTGGAGTTTTTCAAAGTTGTTTTGTATATTCTAGGTTCTTTAATTTTCATAAATTTTAGAATCAGTTTGTCATTTCTTTCTTCCTTTTCTTTTCCTTTTTTTTTAAAAAGCCTTCTGGGAATTTGATTGGCATTGAACTGAATCTATAGATCTATTTGGTGTCAACTGACATTTAAATATTATTGAGCATCTGGTCCATAAAGACAGTATAGCTCTTCACTTTTTCAGTTTTTTGATATCTTTCATCAATGTTTTGTAGTTTTTGGCATGCAAATGTTACACATATTTTGTTAGACTGATCCCTAAGTATTTGATGATTTTTTTTATGCTATTATAAAAAATATTCATTTAAAATTTAATTTTAAATTGTTCATTCTAGCATATAGAAATCCAATTGATATTAGAATCCTTGCCACCTGTGGTCTTGCGAAATTCCCATATTAATTCTAATAGCTTCTTCTGTAGCTACTATGTGATTTTTTTTATAGACAGTTATGCTGTCTAAGAATAAAGATCGTTTGATACCTTCTTTTCCAATCTTTGTACTTTTTATTTCTCTTTCTTGCCTAATGCATGTTAGCAATGTGTTGAACAGGAGTAGTGAGAACATATGTCTTTTGTTCTCAGTTTAAGGGAGAAGGCATTCGATCTGTCAACAGTAAGTATGATGCTAGCTGAACTCTTTCTTTTTCTTTTTTAATCAGGATTGGGTATTGAATTTTGCCAAATGCTTTTCTTAAAACTCTTGAGATGATAATATGGTCTTTCTTGTTAATATGGTGAATTATATTAATTAATTTTTAAATGTTTAAAAGTTCACACAATCTTGAAATAGACCTCACTTGGCTGGGATGGACTATCATTTTATATTCGTTTGGTTCATTTCCTGGTAGTTTGTTGAGGATTTTCGTGTCTATGTTCCTGAAAGATATTGGTCTATAATTTTCTCATACTGTTTTTATATGTTTTGTGAATCAAAGAATAAATTGAAAAGTATTGTTTTCCTGTTCTATTTTTGAAATAATTTGTGTAGAATTGATATTATATCCTCTTTAAATGTATCACTTTGTTTTAAATCTTTTTAACACATATTCACCAATGAAGCCATCCTGATCAGGTGTTTTATTTTTGGAAAGATTTTTAACTACAAATCCAACTTATTTAATAGAAATATGGCTATTCAGATTATCTATTTCTTCTTGATGAGCTTTGATAGTTTGAGAATTTCAAGGAATTCACTCATTGCATCTAAATCAGCACTGTCCAATAAAAGCATAATATAATTCAAATACATAATTTAAAATTGTGTTATAAACATACAATAAAAATAAAAATAAATAGGTGAATTTTATTTATAATATGTTTTATTTAACCCAATATATCAAAATATATTAATTTGATCATATCAATATAAAATTATTATTGAGACATTTTACATTTTTATTCACTCTCTTTACATTAGGTGTGTACGCTTGCACTTAAAACACATTTCAGTTTATTTTAGCAGTATTTTATGTGTTCAATAGCTATTTGTGACTAGTAGCTATCACATTGGACAGCACAAATTATTGAAAGTTTTATATAAACTTGCTCATGATACATTTTTGTTATTCTATTACTCACTACAAGAGTTATAGTGATGTCCCTTATCCTCAACCTTAGTATTGATAATTTATGTCTTCATCTCTTTTTTATGATAAACTTGGGTAGAAATTTTCCAATTTTATTCATGTTTTAAAGAAGCAACTTTTGGTTTCATCGATTTTTTTATTGCTTTAATGGTTGTGCATTTCATTATTTTTTTTCTCATTTTCACTATTTCTTTCATTCTACTAATTTTAGGCTTAATTTGCTTTACTCTCTTTTATTATTTTTTTAAATTTTTAAAAAAAATTTATTGGGGTGACATTGGTTAATAAAATTATAGGGGTTTTAAGTGTACAATTCAATAATGCATAGTCTGTATATTGTATTGTGTGTTCAACACCCAAAGTCAAATCTCCTTCTGTCACCATATATTTGACCCCCTTTATCCTTATTTACCTGTCCCTCTCCCATCTTTCCCTCTGTTAATCACTAAACTTGTCTGTGTCAATGAGTTTGTCTGTCTTGATTGTTTGTTGCTTTCAGTTTTATATCCCACATACGTTTGTTCCTATTATGAAAGCTTCGCTTGTTGATTTAATATTTTCCTTTTTTATAAAAGCGTTTTATTCTTTTTAAGCATTGCTTTAGTTTTAGTTCTCAAATTTTGATATGATGTAATATCATTGGAATGATATGATGTCATTCAGTCCAAAATATTTTGTTTCTCTAATGATTTTCTCTTTGACTCATGGGTTATTTAGAAGTATATTGTTTGGATTGCAAATATGTGTGAATATTTAAATATTGATTTCTAATTTAATTCATTTTTGGAAATAGATCAGTCTTTGTATAGTTTTAATTATTTTACATTCTATTTATCTTGGTGAATGTCCAATGTTCAGATAAAAAGAATATATAGTCTACTGTTGTTGGATAGAGTGTTATATAAATGTCAATTAAATCAGGTTGCTTGATAATGCTTTTCAGTTCTATATTCTTACTGTCTAATTAGCTTATAAATAATTGAGAAAGAGATGAACTTCCCAAATACAACTGTGCATATGTATAAATGTCAATTTAGTTCTACTAGTGCTTGTTCTGTGTATATTGAAGCTTGGTCACCAGGTGGACACACATTGACAATTGTTATGTTCTCTCAATAATGTAACTCCTTTACTCTTATCAGTTCAACCTCTTCATCCCTGGTAATATCTTTTGCTCTGAAATCTGCTTTTTCTGATATTAATGTAGCTATTCCAGCTCTCTTTTGGCTAGTTTTAGCATGTGATATAAGGTATACATTTTCTATCATTGGTTTTACTGTATCTATGTTTTTATAACTAAAATAGCTTTCTTGTTGACAGCATGTAGTTAGGTCCTTTTTTTTTTTTTTTTTAAAACTAACCATACATCTCTGCTTTTTAATTGGAATATTTAGACCATTTACATATAATGTGGTTACAATATGACTAGATTTAAACCAACCATCTTTAGGTTTTAACTTTTAATTAGGGAAAAAAATTGTTTCAACTTGTCCCACTCATTTGTTCCTTGTTTCTTTTTTCTTTTCTTAGCTTATTTTCAATTATATTTTATAATTCTATTTTGTCTCCACTTGTTTATCAGTTGTAGCTTTTTTTACAGCATTACTGGTTGCTCCACAGTTTATAATATACATCTTTAACTTTGTACTCTAATTTGAGATGATATTATATTCCATATTATCATTAAATATAAAGAAATACAATACTTAATATTACTTTAAATATTATGGGCTATATACTAGGAAATATTAAGTTTTTTATAATCAGTTTGAGCCTTTTGAGGATTGCTTTTAAGCTTTGATACAGTAGTATCAGAAAGAACAGCTTTTAATTTATAATTAATTTTTCCCCATCACTGATGAAATTCCCTCTGATGTCTTTTCAATTAGCAAATTTTTCCACTTTGGCTTTGTGAGTTCTCAGAATTGTTGTTACTAACGTTGAGTGGCTGTTTTTTCATCTTGAGTAATTTCTATGCATATATGTATAGAAATTATGTATGTATGTATGTATGTCTCAAGGAGGCCCTTCTGCAGAATTCTAGAGTTCTCTCTTCATAGCTCAGTACTGTTCCCTGAACACTAACTTCTGCTCCTCAACACAGCAAAAACACTGGATTTTGTTTTATCCCACTCCTTACATTGTGCTTTGACACTCTCTCCAGGCATCTATCTAAGGCTCTTAAAAAGTTACCTTGTTTGTGTCTCTTTTCTCAGGGATCATTGTCCTGTGCTACCTATTGTCCAAAGTCCAAAAATGGTTTTTAGAAACACACATTTTTATTGTCTTCCAGGCACTTAGGAGGACAACTTTTTTATGTAATATCATTTTATATAATTATATAATAATCCAGCAACTGTGTTAAATCTTTGTATAAGTTTTAATAGTTTATCTGCATAATCTCTTGGGTTATCTATTCAAAAATTAAATTGGGTGCAAATATTGTCAGTTTTGTCTCTTTATTTTCATTTTTTTACTTATTTCTTTTCTTTTATTTATTCTTAATATAATATAAATTAGACAACTTTTACTAAATGAAAAAACTACGTTTAAAATGTGCTTTAAAATAACATGAAATTAGAAGAAAGACATTATTTTAAAGAAAATTTTATTTTTGTATTTTTTTCTTACATTGTGCTAAAAATCAAATATATATTGCAGTAATAAAATATACCAATTCATAAAATATAAGTTAAAAGGATTCTCAATTTAACATCTTCAAAAATGATATTAAGGTAGAAAATTTTACATCTATGATAGCATATATATATAAGAACATTATAAACTTTATGTTCATCCCTGTGAAACTACAAAATTGACGTTGTTCACTAGAGCTTTAGACTCATATCCAATAGTGTCACATCTAAGGAATCACAAATCTGTCTTGTAATTTCTCCTTGTGAAATCTTTATGCTTATAAATTTCTCTAGTATAACATTAAATGTAAAAGAAATAACAAATATCCTGGTTCTTATTCATATGTTTAAGGGAAATACTTTTCTAAGTTTTCAACATAATATATAATTTATGTTAAAATTTTTAGTAGAAACTTAACTCTTAATTAGGAAAAAATATTCTTTCTATTCCTGTATTTAAAATGATTTTTTTTTTGGTATATTTTTCATGGTGAATAGGTATTGACTTAAAAATAACTTGTCTTTATAAAAATACTAATTTATTTATTTTAATATATAAATGTGTAGCATTATATTATTACATTTTGTGATGGTATATAGTGTTTGAATTTCTAAAATGAACACTTTTTGCCATGTTTTTTATTATGATAATTTTAATTTACTGATAGCTCATGTAAAGATTTTGTATCGACATTGCATATGTGAGATAGTTATTTAATTTTTTGTCTTACGACAAACTAGTTTCAGTACAGTTTACATTCTCTTTAAGGATATGGATAGTTTTCTACCCTTTGCTAACCTTTGGTAAATATACATTTATAATTGTTTTGTCTTCTGATATACTGAAATTTTGCTATTATGAAATGTTCCTCTTTATCCTCGTTTACTTGGTCTGATGTTGCTATAGACACTCAGCCTTCTATGTATGGTTTGCCTCCAAACTTATCTATTTCTTTATTATTCATGTATGTCTCTTGTAGATAGCACATAGCTGGGTCTTGCATTTTTATTCATTCTAATAATTTCTACATTTTAATTGGAGTGATTGATAATTTAATATAATTGTCATAGTTGGATTTATGTCTACCATTTTTCTAGTATGTGATGGCTTTCCCCTCTGTTTTTTTCTTCTATACCTCTTTTTTTGCCTTCTTTTGGAATACCTGAATGTTTTTGAGAATTTATTTTTGTTCGTCCTATTTTTTTAGGTATATATCTTTCTTTCTAAGAGTGGAATTACAAAATAAAATTTTAACTTCTCAAATTTTACATAGTTAATATTGTACCACTCAAATTTTACATAGTTAATATTGCAAGTGTATAATCATTTTTTCACCCCCTCTGGTTGTCATATGTATTGCATTTTATAAAATACATATCCATACTCAGGAATACATCACAAACTAAAGATGTTATTGTATTAAGCTAATATGGTAGTACTGGTTATCTCAAGTATTAGAAAAAAAATATTTTTAAACCATAGATATAGATGAAAGAGATATGAAGTAATAAAATAAGTCCTTGGTGGGAAATTTAAAAGCTATTGATCTATATCATGCATATAATCAACCTTATTATGACATGAGAAACATAATTTTTATCAAAATCTTCTGGTAGCCAGTGTACAATATTATTCCATTGCTTTCATAGGAGCCTAAGAATTAAGAAACATTCAGTACTACAAAAAGTCCATGCTGTCTTCATATTCACAAGTCATTAATGAAAACTAGCTTAAACAGTATATAAGCCATGTCTAATAATAATTTAATGATATATATCACCATGACATAACACTTGAGGTTTGTTTTCTTTTTACATATGAATAGTAATCATGTCACTAGGCAACTAAAAAAATTATGCTTCAAAGAATAAATATTCTTTTGAAAATAAGTTCAATTTCATTTTAATCTGGAGAGAGAAGATGCTGTCTAATAAGAATAATAAAAATTGTGTATGCTTTGAATAATTTCACTTGTAGGTATTAACATTCTAAATAGTTTAATAACATCATAATTGTCTTTAAAATTGCAAATTTACTAATAGACCTATAATCCAGTCTTTGTAATTATTTTTTTTCTTAATGTTCCAGCTTTTCTGTAGCTGATAATTCATACATAAAGTGTTCATTTAATTTATTTACAGTGTTCTTTATGTAACATTGTATCTTTGTTATCTATCATAGCTTTTGCCTTTTTAAAAGACAAAAATATTAAATAATTTTATAGTTAAATAATAGGCATTATATTATTTTGCTAAAAGAAGGCTATAGAAATTAGGTATTGATGGAATTTAAACTTTAAAAAATTATTTTTAAAATGAAGGTGATTAACATTCTTTACCATTAATAAAGAATATTTAAACAGAAACGGAAAACTTAAATCAACGAAGAGAGAGAGAAGTTTGATATTAAATTTCATCAGTGTCTCACAGATGTTAACAGGTTAAGTATTTACATAGCTTAGATGAGTATCCAAATTTAAGATGATATAGGCAAAAGTAACACATTTAAATTTGCATGAGTAATTACATAAACAGATGAAAATTTAAATTTGAAGCTTATCCAAGCTTGTCAAAATCTTTAAGAATCATTTTTAAATTCTAGAATTAAGATAAACCTCAGAGATTATCTAGGAACTAAAATATAGAAAGTTAGAACTCCTAAAAGCATCTAAAACACAAAACCCTCAGGTTTAGATTAAAAAAGAAAAAAATTGAAGTTCAGGGAGTTTAAAATTTGTCCAAGGTGATTTATCTGGTTTCAAGCAAAATTTGCATTAGAATTGTACATTGCAGTTTCTATTATTATTCTATATATGATAAGAAGAGTAAACCCAGATAAATTTTTAGCTTTCAACAATTCTCAGTTTCGTAAATAGGCTCTCCTTCATTGAATTCCAAATGAGCAACAACACACTTGTAGGTGCTGTTATGCCGTTAGTCCAGATCCCATCATTAGTTCTGTCCCTTTAAACATTCAGCTTCTTGATATATTTGTGTGGTTTAGAATGAGAGTCTATTTCTGAGGACCAACTTCAGTCTGAATTTAATCTTAGGGAATTGATGAAATAAATCTGTGGAATACTTTGGATATTCAAATGTTACGGTTAGAAAACACTATTTCCAGTGCCAGGTGGGAGCATTTATACAGAAATCACAGTTTGCTCAAAATTCTTTGTTTGGCTTGATTTTTATTTTATTTTATTTTATTTATTTATTTTTTTTTAGTATTTTTTTTCCAGGAAAGAAAGATATGTGGCATAATTTTCTTCGAGAAAGAAAGACAGGATTCAAACCTCATGGAAGTACTAATGGTTAAGAAGGATGATGATCTGAATTGACTTGAAGGGGCTGTCTCCTGATGTTAACTGTATTTAATATAAGTGATATACTGGGTTAAATGGAAGGGTGATGGTAGTTTTAGTTTCCATGTGAAGCCTTTATCAGTCACAGGCAAGTTGTTTAATCTGACAGTGGTTGGGCAATCTGTGGTCCATAGCTCCACAGAGAAGAGAAGTTGTAATTTTCTGGTCTTCATTACTGAGATCAATAAGCAAATTGTATAAGGAGTGGTGAATGAAACCGAGTTGCCAGAACCTACTTTCTGTATTCCTTCTCTTTACTTCACAAAGGATCCCAAGGAAGCTGGGATTTAAAAATAAATAAATGAAAACGAATCAGCCCTACTAGCTATTTATTTTTGGCAAAGCATACTACTGCACACGACTTGAGTTATGTGAAAAAAAAGTACATAATAAGAAGCCATTATTTTTCTAAGGTCAAAAACAATGAAAAATGAAGGCAATATAGAAAATGTATAAGATGTGACAGTAAGTGTATCTGTGTAGGAAGTTGGATGCTGAGAATGGGAAGGGGAGGAGGGAAGACTCATTCTATTCAAATATGGCATAAACTAGGAGCTGAATTATTATGCTTAAAAATTTTTTTCAAAGTCACCATATATTCCATTTTTTTGTTTCATAAATTATGTAACAAAAAAGCTTTGCACATAAGTCGTATTTTGTTAAACTCAATTCCAAGTAGATACATGTAACTTATTTTAAATCCAATCTTAACTGTTTTTTCCCCCTCAAATTAATTCTTTATTTTTATCACTATTTCTTAGTGCTTTAATTTCGGATGGGAGGAGTTACCAGTTACCTAACATGTATGTTTTCATGAACAATTCTTAAGGAAATAAGAATTAATCTTCATTGAGGGTGCATTAAACACATTGACTCTCAAATAAGAAAATATGTTGATGGTGGATTATATTTCTTTCAAGTATATTTCTTTCAAATTATTTCATAAATATGGATTTTAAAGCAATTATTAACACCATTTATTTTAATCACAATGTTTTGTCTAACATTATCTGTTTATACAGCAAAATGTGATTCTGTCAAAATGAACATCTGTGGGAGTCAGGATTACAAATCTAGTATAAGAGTGTGAAGAACATGGCTGTGTGATATATACTTTCTGAAGAGGAAATCGAGCTGCCCAATCAGGCCCCTAATTTTTTTTTTTTTTTTTACCTCAAAGGATTGATGAGCACAAAATGGATACATTGTAAACAAAGCGGCAATATGCATCGAATTTGCATTTCAAATCAGAAAAAATGTTTGACATGACCTAGTCTGACTATGTTCTCTTATTGTTAAAGAAACAAAGGACTGGAATAGTAAAATGATTAATTCCAGGTCACAAAGCTGCTTAAGAACTCAGGTCTCTTAATTTTCTCCTTTTAATGAGAATAACAGAGCTGGATTTGAATGCTAGCTATGACACAAGTTGCCTAACTTCTCTGAGCCAAATTTGCCTCATCAGTGATAAAATATGGAGATAGTAGTTCCTATATTTTAAATTTGATGCAAGAATTAGAAATGTACATAAAATACCTAGCGCAGGGCCCATTGAAAGTCACATGCTTCAGAAGTGGCAGCTATGACAGCACATAGGTTTGATGTAAACTTGATTAAAGAAAAGAAATTTCTACATATCAGTCTGGCTTTTTTCTTAGCTGCTTAATTTAAAACCAATAATTAAGTCTGTCCATTTTCCAGCCTCATTTGACAGATAAGCATACTAAGTAAAATTACAATTCACTTTCTAATCTTTGTTTCCATGATATTGATTTCACCTGAATAATTTTGTCAAAGAATACAAAACGAAATAAGAAACTGAGTTAGGAATAATAGACAACAGAAGCAGATTTTTGGACTAAGAGTGGCCCCAAACTACTTTAAATTAGTAGAAAAACTAATAATAAAATACTCACGCTCTCAAAATTGTGCTCTGTTATATTTCTCTCAGGTGTAATTGTGATGTATGTATAAAGTACCTCGGATTGAAACTACAGAACTCAGGCAATTTCTAAATTTAACATGAAAATTTATTTTTCATCATTTGAGTTTATTGTAATAACATATAATTAATAAGAAACATAAGTTATTCTACCAGAGCTGGTGTTATAGGCACAAGGATCTAATCTGAGGAAAAAGAATGAATGAAGTCTTGGCTCCAGAGATTTATCAAACTTCAAAATTCTATCTAGTGGATCTTTAAAAATAGCAGTAGCCATGGAAATATCATAATAAATATTCCATAGTTTAATGATCAACTAAATTGAGGTCTCTAGGACATTTAGAGCAAATTTACTAATCAATTTCCACACAAATTCTGTCAAAACTGTCATTGTCAGCTTTAGAGGCCACCATATGTCTCATTTTAGATATTAGAAGTATGTTCTCAGGCAGAAAATGTATAATAATTTTTTCTTTATCTTCCTATTAAATTCAACTTTACTTAAAATAATGCCATTTTTCCTCAAATTTCTATCATATATTGTATTTATGCTAATAAAATTCCTCATAGCAGTAAAATATTGAAAATGATAGCAAAAGGTGATTCCTCTATAAGGTAACATTCCAAAATTGCCAAGGTCTTTTCCTGTAAATGTTTATATACTTTTTGTCTATTTATTTAGATGTTGGTTTCATTTTAAAATATATTGTTTTAATTATATATGTTTTCACTAATATATCTAAGTTGGCGTTTTCTCAATATTTCCAACAGTAAAGTATTATGATTGTTCAGTTACAATGCTTTAAAAAGTTAAAAATATAACTCATGCAAGTATTAATATATGTTAAAGATTTATGCACTCAAGAATGTGAAAACTAGTGAAATATAAAGTATTTCCAATATAATGTCTACATATATATACACTGTCTTAAGTCATTATAAAATAAAGACTCTTAGCATAAAGTTCCTAGGTTGGTACAAAACTGGTTTCAGGGCAATGTAACTATAACCTTCAGAGATATCTTTTCTACCAAAAAGAAATAAAGCAAAGTAACATGTCACTTCACAGTACCTGGAATCTTAATTAAATAAAATTAATAAAATCAGGACAGGTGCATTCTTCTAGAAAATTAAATAATCTTTGTTTAAAACTGGACGCTATCTATCTGTTCACCTTTTTCTCCTAGTTTTAAATAATTTTTCTTAATACGGAACACATAAATCCTTTTAGAATTCTTTTATATTTTCTTCCATTGTGTATTACTTTGCTATTACTCCCTTAACAAAATTACCACAAACTCAAGGGCTTAAGACAATACGAATTCATTATTTTACAGTTTGTAGGAGAAAAGCCATTGATGTGGGTCTCATCAAACTGAAATTAAAATGTCACCAAGCTCCACTTTTTTTCTGGAAGCTCTCGGGGACAATCTCATTGAGTTTCTTGGCAGAATTGAATTCATTATGGTTGTAGAAATAAGGCTCCCATTTTCTTACTGTCAACCGAGGGCCATTCCCAGCTTGTGGAGGCTGTCACAGTGCATGGCTTAAGAGCCCTTCTCTTCATACTCGAAGCCAGGAATGGAGGATAAAATTATTTTTATGTTGCATCTGTCTGATTGACTCTTCCATCTTCCTCTTCTACTTTTGAGGACTTATGTAATTATATTGAGCCCACCAAGATGATCTAGGATAATCTCCCCATTTCAAAGTCTGTACCCTGAATCTCATCTACCCTTAATTATTTTTTATATTTTATATTTTTATACAAGGATGTATGGAATTGTTTCCTTAATTTAATTTTTGTATTTTCCATTGCTAGACATAGAAATATAATTGATGTTTATACATTGATCTTGTATTCCAAGACCTTATTAAACTCACTGATAAGCTTTAGTTGTTTTTTTTTTTTTTTTTTTTTACTGGTTCCTTGGGATTCACTACATATAGTATAATTTACTCTTCAAATAAGGACAATTTTACTTCTTTATATTCAATGTATTTAATTAATTGATTGATTGATTAGTTGGTTGCTTGGGTGTTTTTCTTTTTTTTTTTTTTTTTAGCCTTCTTAAACTTGCTAAAAAAGCCAATACAATTATGAATACAAGAACATGACATTCTTGCCTTGCTACTGATCTTAGGATAATATTTTCAGTCTTAATGTCATAAGTATGGTGTTGTCTGTTGTGTTTTCATAAATTCCCCCTGTCGGTTTAAAGAAGTCCCCTTCTATTTATAGTTTCCTGAGAGTTTAGTTTTTTAATCATTAGTAAGTCTTCAGTTTTATCAAATTTTTTTCCCATATCTATTGAGGGACTCATGTAGGGTTTTTTTTTTTCTTTATGACTTTAATATGATTGATATATTACGTTAAATTAGTTTTTGGATGACAGACTAATCTTGTATTTCTGGGATAAATTCCACTTGGTCATGATGTATAATCTTTTTTTATATTTGCTGGGCTCACTTTATTAATATTTTATTAGAAATTTTTGAATTGTGTTAACAAAGGATATTAGTCTGTGTTTTTGTTTTGTTTTGTTTTGTTTTGTTTCTTTCTTTTTTTTCTCTTGTGATGTCTTTGGCTTTGCTATCCGTGTAATACTTGTCTCATAAATGGGACTTGTTTCTTCCTCTGCTATATTCTGAAATATCAGACTAGGTGATGAATTGTGTTATTTTTCTCTGTAAATATTTAATAGAATTCACCATGAGGTCACTGGGCCTAGGCTTTTCTTCATGGGAAGAAATCTAATTCTTAATTCAATTTCTGTAGTTCTCATAGTTTTATTCAGATTTTCCATTTCTTCTTGACCTGGTTTTGGTAATTTATTCATTACATGTAAGTTGTCTTATTTGTTTCAATTAATTGTTCACAATGTTACATTATATTTCCTTTAGTTTTAGGAAGGCTTTCCTCCTCTGCTAGTGTATCTGTGTGTGAGTAAAGAAGCACATTCAGAGTTCAAGTCATTTTCAAGTCTACTCTGGCTTTCACCGTTTTTAATACCTTTTCACATCTTTTATGTCATGCTTTTTCAACCTTAAGATCAGCAAGATGTGTTTAGTTAGTTTGAATTCTCTTTAGTGTCCATTGCATCTGCAGGCAGGTTTGCACATTGCTTGTGCTAACCTCAGGGTAATAAAGTAGCAAAGGCAAACCTAGTCCATGGTCTCAATCCAACTCTTGGCTTGTTTCTATACAACCTGTGTACTAAAAACTGTTCTCACGTTTTTGAAGTGATAAGAAGAGGAGGAGGAGGGGAAGGAACAGATACTAGATGTGGCCCACAAACACACAAAATATTTACCATCTGTCCCTTTCAGGCAAAGACTGCCTATCCCCAGTTTCGAACTGTTGGTCCTCCCAAATCTGTCAACAGCATGATTGCATGTGGGTGTCACCCCATGCTCCAAATCTAGGAAATCCCCATTAACCACAGCAGAAAATCTGCCAGACCCCACAGCTTGCCCTACCCTGGGAGAGATGGGAGCAGTCCCAGGCCAAATGGCTTAGGTTCCCCATAGATTCTGACCAGAAGTTCAACAGTTTTAAAGCATCAATATCTGTCAAATTTTGAATGTTTTTGTCAGTTTTGTTCAGCTTTCTAGTTGCTTCTTTTGGAGAAGATTTCCTGATCTCACTTAGCCATACTCCAAATTCCCACATCTATCTATCATTATCTATCTATCTATCTATCTATCTATCTATCTATCTATCTATCTATCTATCTATCATCTATCTACCTATTATCTATCTATTAAAGAAAACTAAATTCAACACTAAAAAGAAAAACATCAAATACCAATTTATCATGACACTATCTCTTTTAATAAATATTTATTAGCCAGAAAATAAAATCATATATAGCAGTAGTCCCAACCTTTTTGACACCAGGGACCAGTGTTCCTATGAGAATCTAAAGCCTGATGATCTGAGCTGAGGCGGTGATGCTAGCGCTGGAGAGCGGCTGCAGATACAGATGAAGAAGCTTCGTTTACCCGCCACTCACCTCCTGCTGTGCAGCCTGGTTCTTAACAGGCCACAAGCGATACAGGTCCACAGCCCAAGGACTGGGGATCCCTGGTATATAGAAATTTAGGAATTTAAGAGCTAACGAAGCAAAAATGTGCAACTTTATTTTCAGAATTTAAAGGGACACAAGATTGCAAAACTGCCAAGTGCTGACTAGAGTAGCAGTACATTATTACCAGTATAGATAGATTGTTCAGTTGATAGATTGAAATTGGAGACGAAGTAATTGGCGGCAAATTTTCCAAGGGATCGTGTTTCTTCTAAATGTGAAATCTGCAGCCAAAGCATCTTTCTGGTAGGACATAAATAAGTCAACCACAGGTACTGAATCCTCCTTTAGCACCATGGTTACAAAGATGAATAAACCCCCGATATGGTCCATTTATCTGTCCTGTCACCATAACTAAATTTCCCTAGTGAGAATATTACTGCCAGTCTCCTCTGGCATCTTACGTAGGAGCCAGGAAGCCTACAAACAGAAGATCTATGAGTTTCAAAAGTGTGCAAGGTGTTGGCTTGATCTCCGGAGTTATAGCACCCTATTTTTCCACGACACATTTTACAAACTAGTTTTAAATCACATTACCTTGTTTGTGATTCTGCTACAGTGATCTTCCAATGTATTTCTTTAGGAAAAAAGTTAAATTATCTGCTTAAATTAGCCTCTTCTATTTTCACAAAATAATCCTTTTTCTTGCCTTTCCCGATTACATATTTCTTCACACATCCTCAAATGATCTTTTTCTTTAGAATCTAAAATATTAATATTCTCCTATAAGGAAAACGAACCAAATACAGAGTGAATATACCAAAACTATATCTTATTTCATTGTCTCAGATTTAGTTGAGAGAATGTATATAGAGGATGTCTGGACAGAGTTCTGGAGAATGAAGACCGAAAATGAATAACTGAAAAATAAAGTCATCAATTTTCTGATGGAGAATTACCAGCAGTCATCCACTCATGTTACACAGCAAAGTAGTTAAAAAATCTGAAAGATAAGATCACTTCAGCTACTATTTTGCTTCATCAATTTTTCTTATGAATTTACACTCAGCTTCATGTTGTTTAAGTTTAAAAACTTTAAAAGATACAATCAGTAGATTATTTCCCCAATCTTTCTGTGCTGATTCTCTTTTATCAATAAAATTCTTAGGTATTTGATATTCTCTGCATCAAAGACATAACCTAATTATTTCTACATACTTCTCTTCAGCTTCTGATTTTTCACTGTTCTTTACCTAAGAATATCTTTAAGAGAGCTCATAGGGAAAAGGACTCTCCCACGTCCACCCCTAGGACCCAATCAAGTTTTCATATAAATTAAGAAATTTGTCAGTAGTTTTAACAGGTTTCCTATGATTAGAAGCACTTTGTTAGAACAACTCCCTTCTGCTTTCCTCAGCCCTTTAGAAATTCTTCCCCAGGGTTATATTCAATAGAAAATGAGCAAACAATTCAACCATTGCCCATATAAAAATATATTTTTTGTAAAAAAATAACTTATTTTCCCACCTAAAACAATAAAGTATTCAAGGAAAACTTTTATAGCAAATAAAATTAAAAATTAACGTATTGTTAGAGTTTGAAAGTTTTTTATTTGCACAAGTGACTTCTTAATACAATTATCACTAAATTTCTGCTTATTCCAGCTCACAAAAATAATCCCTGCTTCCTGCCGAAATGCATACCACATTTGTTTTTGCTAATCTCCTAATATAAAACCAGAAAAAAACTATTATAAATCAAACTTAAAATAAAATGGGGGGTGCATTTTTATGTGATTTTGCAAACTTATAAAGCAAAGAAATTACAAATCTAAATTTTATAGAATTTTAATCTATTATAAATTTGCAAAAAAAATAGCATATACATAATGTTCAGTTCCCTACATTTTATTCATTTTAAATTTTAATATGATCATCATTGTTTATATGATTTGGTAACTTTGAATGACTTGTTAAAAATAATTTTATAATTGAGAAAGACTAATATATATTTTTTTACCAAAATTCTCTTGCAAATTTTATTAACATTTAATAGTAATAAATCATTAAACTTCTCCAGTTTTTATTAAGTTTTTGTTTTAAAAATGAAATTTATTTTAAAAGTCATCTTCTAAACCAGATATGAATAAACTTTTATAATAAACTCTCAAACACAATTTTTTAAATATCTATTTTGCTTAGGATGACGTTAGCATTACTATGATAGTATTGTTTTCTTTTTATTTAAATAAATTGTTTTCAACATTGATAGTTATTAACAAGTCTTGATTTTCATTACTTTTCTAAGGCAATATAGAAACACAACACTTTAAAAGTTCTTTTCAATTTCTTATGAACTATTTTATAGTAAAAACTTATTTGGTTCTCAGTATTCTTGTGCTCACATTCTAAAAGTAATTTTAATCCCAACTGAATTTAGTACTCTAAGATTAAAAAAAATAATAATGATATTTACATAACAAATATAATTTTAATCACTAAGTTCTTTCTCATCACTGAAATATGTGCTTTACTTTATCTTTGGGTATTGTGAATCATCTTATGTTGAGGGACAGCTTGAATGGGGTTGCCATTTTTTTTGTTCTCCTTCAAATCTGGCTTGTTGGTAAACTACGTCCTAACTGAGGCTGTCAAGAGCAGGATCTTTCCCTCATCTTCTCTTCCTTCTACTTCAATTTCTATTTCCGGTTCAAAATTTTCTTCTTTTCTTTTTTGTCTTTCTTCTTTGGAGGTTCAAGTTCTCCAAGCATATTTTTGGAACAGGCATAGCTTAAGTGTCCACTTTCCCCACATTTATAACACAGATTTATCAAAATAGTTTCATCTTCGGGTGAACTCAGCTGTTCTTCCATTGTCAGTAGCAATGCTTGCTTTTATCCCTCTACCAAATAACTATTTGTTGTTTATTGCCCTAATACAGTTTTGTACAGAGTCTTTATCTGAAAATAAAATAAACGCAATGCCTTTACTCTTCATAGTAGTTTTTGTTATAGTAACCTTTACAACTTTGCCATATTTGGAAAATATACTCTGCTTTTACTTAGGGTCAATCCACCACTCATTTCTTTAGATGGGGCAGGCCTGGCCTGGAAGATCAGAAGAGAGTGACTCCTCTGCTCAGTTGGGGATCAAATCTGACTATTTCTCACCCCTCGCAGAGGCCTTGGCATCATGAGTACTGAAGAATACTAATGTTTTATAATTAAATGTTTGAAGGAATGTATGAGTAAAATATGAAAATATTAGAAAATTCTCAGAAAATGACCTCTTTCAAGGACAATGAAAATCTTAAATGTAGATCATACAGTATTTATCAAAGAGATTTATAAAGAGGGAAATTTATTTAAGACAAAATTAAAGTATATACACATTTTAAAAGCACACATAGTCACATATTTATTTTCGGGAGAAACTTTCTTTACTTTATTTTCCAGATCATATCTACTGCCTAGTCTCTAATTTTGACACTTGTTCCTCATTGCACCTGCAACCATTTGTTTAAGGCTCTTTCCAGCCAAGAGGGAAGGTGACAAGCTGCCTTTACAGCAGAACTGGGTGCTGCAGCCAAAAGAAGTGTTAAAACCAAAAGTAAGAGCCATTCTCCCAATCTTTCATCTGTCATTCCTACTTTCTTCTGTACTAGGTGTTTTTTGCTACCAGCCCAAATGAAAATCCATCCAACTCTAAGTTAACACTTATCCTCTTAGGTGGCCATTGGCTATCTCAGTGTCAACTAATTTACCATAAATATATGACAACTGCTAACAGAACACTTTCCTTCATTTGAACTCAGTCTGAATCATTGTAAATATTTCATTTGCTTTACAGGATTCCAAGATCTTTGTATAATATCAAATTTTTACTTTTTTTTTTTTTTTCACTGTGGGCTATTAGAATAGAAATGTTACCATACTGAATTAGACTTCCAAGAAAGTATAATTTAAGTTAATACACTGCAGCAATCCAGATTTGTTAGGCTACTTTTCTGGCTTTGCCAAAGGACTGACTGGGTACCCCTGGGTGAGATATTTAAACATTCTCTCTAACATTCTTCAACTGAAAAATGGGATACTATAAAATATAAACTTAAAACATAGGGCTATTAGATATCCCACCAAAAAATAAAATAAAAATGAGAGTTGATTACTCAATATAATAGAAACTGTTCTTTAGGATCTGACTTAATTTATAACTCTTGGAACACATAATTTATGTTACTGATTTCTGTCTTTTAATTTTAGAATTTATATCTATTTTATGAAATTCCCATAGAATTTTTAAGTTGAATAAATTTTCTCCCAATCTCTGGAACAGTCACTATTTAATCAGTTAATATATTTTCTGTTTATTTTATGTTCATTTAAAATATTAAAATGTATTCAAATGGGAAAGAAAGGGGGTGAGTTCCTTTAGTTAGACAAGTGAGCTCTTTAGCACAGATATGGCTTTTGGCATAAAGCCAATCTTCCAGGAGTAAGGACCCTAATGTATTCTTAGTCAAGTACCCCTTGATTAAGAATTGTACACTGCCACAGGCTCATAACAAGCACAGGAGGTACAGATAGAGAGAGACATCTTGGGGCTATATTTGTTAAAAAAAAAAAAAAAAGTTAAGAATTATATAATTAACATAGTTTCGTGTTGGAGTAAATTCATAAAGGTAATTAAGAAGAGAAAAGCAAATATTTCCGAATCATTGCTGATCTTTTTATCATTTCGACCACATCAAAGAAAGGAATGTCACCAAACTAGCGTGGCAGCAGACTACCTGGAAGGGGAATGGGCTTCTGGGATCTCCTGGAGAAATTGAGAACCAGTCACTTCTCTGTTCATTGTTCAAATCTCATTAGGATGCGGGGAGGGGCAGAGGCTGTCTGCTCTGGAACTTGTGAGGTAGGAGGGGACTACTAAGGAAGGGGGTAGTGACTGTTGAGCCTCTGTGATGAGACTCTAAATCTAAATTTACTTTGTCTTTAATGAAACCTCTCTTCAATAAGAATCATAAATTCAGCGGTTTTATAAGAAATTTTAAGAGTTTATGTTCAAGTGTCTGAACATTTAAACCTTAGATATCTACTGCAGAACTCCACCAAGCCTGATCTTGGGGTTTTAAGGCAAATGCAGTCCATAAAATGAAATAACAATTTAAATTCATATTCATAAAGATATGAGAAGAAAATAGAACTTTAAAGAAGGATTTTTCTCTTTTAATACGTTTCTTGGTTTCCAAGTATAGTTATCTTGTGTTTACTCTATTGGTCTTTTTCCTTTGTGTTAACAAACAGGATGTGAGTCCAGACCCGTTCCCGAGTACTTTGTAATCAATGGCATACCACCGTGGGAAAAGTGCTGAACAAACAGGTTGGCATGAGAACAGTACTGCCTCTTACTGGATTTATCTCAAACTGCAACTCAGATTAGCACACGAAGTCAGACCATTCCAGAATGAATAAGAACTTTGGAGATTTTTGGTCATTGATTCGGTCTCCCAATTTTACTGCAGATGCACAGAGGGAAGAGAAGGTTTTGCGTTGGTAAGATACACACTACACATTTATTACAGTAAGTATACACCTATTACCAAGAATTACACTTTTTATTCACTTAATTAAAAAAAAGTTTGTATTCAAGACACTAAATTCTATGCTGTAAAAAGACTTTAAAAATATTTTGATCCTATTCATTAGTAATTCATAATTATAGAAAACAAATGGTATTCCAACAGACATGTTTGATAAACTCACATCTTGGGTAGCCCTAAAAAGAAATAGTATTCCATTTTAAGGTTCAGTTATTTTTTATTTTTTAATTCCACCCTCAAAGAAGACATTATAAAGGAACCTCCACTTCTGCACCAGGGCGGGGTTTGCACTGGACTCCCAAGTGAGATAGAAATGACTTGGTTAGTAAATTCACAGAAAAAAGCAACATAAGTGGCAGAATTGTTTAACAGACAGAACTTCATAGGAATAAATACTATAAGCAGCAGAAACACTTAGAGAAAGATCAGCTCTATCTCTTTTGGCCTTGGCTTACAAAACAGTACAGTGGTTGATCTTTAAAGAAGTAGGAACAATAATTCAAATATTATTATTATTATTTTTTTACTCAAAATCTATAACTTTTTTTCACATCATTTCATACCCAGATAGTAAAAAACGTCTTTGGGGTGGGTGAATGAATTTTTATCAGTTTAATAATACAATTCTAGAAATTTCGTTTCCAGATTCCCTTATAGAGCTTGCCTCTGATTACCAAGAAAGCATTATACTTTAACTTGATTTATCAAAGTGTTAGGCTCTGTCACCATATTGAATATACTGCTCTTTCTTACCTTATACCTGAAAAAGCACATTTTTAATACTTGATTAGCAAATTACATAGATAGATTAGGGAATATATATACCTCCATTCATAAATTTTTGGAGGTCAAATTAACAGATTATAGCTCTGTTATAAAATTCCTTGAAATCCATGCTTGCTTTAAAATACAGTTACATGATTATTTGTGATTCCAGCAGGAAATTTAATCATCAAGCAAAAAAGATTAAAAAATTATTTTCAATCTATTCTGTGAATGTGCCACAGAGAAACAAGAATGGAACTTTTACTCATGATGTATGTATTAACTCATTAAATACACTTGCATTTGGTCCACTCTACATTCTGATACAAGATTAGAAAAACACTGGTGATTTCACTGTGGGTACATTGAAATATGAATATTTCTAGAGACTATAAAATTGGACCAACTGATAAAAGGTTTAATTATTACCATTTTTTACTGAAATGAAAACAAGTTAAATTACTTTTCTAGTAAAGGACCAGACTGTCAGTTCTACTGCTATGGTGCCAAAGCATATGGTGACAATATGTACATGAATGGGTGCAGCTGGATGCGACCCATGGGTCTAGTTCGCCAATCCCTGCTTTAGAGTATAAATACTCTATTTTCGAACAATGTCTAGTGTTTTATCACGATGCTAGCTGTATTGTCTATGTATCTGCATATCTTTCTATCTATTTATACATCCTGTGTCTGTCTGTCTGTCTGTCTGTCTATCTATCTATCTATTATCTATCATCTATTTATCTAATCTATCATCGATCATACTCTTGAAAATGCCACCGAAATACTCATGCAAAGCTAAGTTTGCTACTTATGGCAATAAAGAATATCACGAATTTGACAGAATCTTAATTATTTCTTGGTAGGGGAATAGCAAAGATAAGATATAAAGATTTTGAAATAATTAGTTTAAGGTATATCTTTCAATGCAGAAGCATTATTAAGACTGAGTAGAGTTTATGATATAATAATTTAGGATGGTAGACACAGTGAGATTTTGGGGTTTTTTTTGATTTCACTGCTTTTGGAAAATGAATTCTTTTGTGAAGCTATTTAATGGAAGTTTAGTAGTTTAATGTTCTTTAAATAGATCTTGGGGAACAAGTGAACAATACAAATATTTGCCCTTTTTTGGGCAAAGGTTTCTTGAGAAGTAAAATCATGTTGATGAAGACAGTTGAATAGTAAAGTCATATTTACATAGATAATAAGTTATTTGAGTGTGTTATGTGTTATATGTGTAATGTTATGGGATAAAAGCCATATATTTTTAGGAAAATTGTTTTATCTTTCTTTTTTGTCTTTGTTTGGAAAAATATTTTTGAAGCAAAGAGTAATACTTTTGAATAATGACCTGAATTAGTTGTAGTGCCTTAAATTATTGTCATATAGTTTACAGTAAAGTATAATAATAGTATATACTATAAAATTATAATGTAATAAGAAGGAAATTATTTGAGTCAATTGACAAAGTGGTATTAAAATATGCACAAGATAAAAAAAAATAAAGTGTAGTGTTTGTTTTCTAGAATAACTAAGTTAATTTGCACTCCATCAATAAAAAGTGAATAGAGACCAAGAATTCTGAAAATATTTATTATGAGTGATATAGATTAATAAAATAAAATAATAAGTCAAATTTAGAGACTTCTCTAATTTTGAAGGAAGGATCCTAAAATAGCTGTAGTTTTGTTGTTGCTATACAATAAGTGGCTGGTATCTAAAAAATACTTTAGGAGCTATGAAAAATTGATTATTTCTTCACACAAATTAAAATCCAGCAAATTATTCTTTAAAAAATCAGACTAGTTAATTTGATTATCAGATGGCAGCATTATATATATATAATATATAATTACATATATATATATGTATATATGTAATAGACAACTTAAGAATGGCTAGCAATCATTTACTATGAGGGGCAAGATGACAGGAAATGTTACCACATAAAATGCAAAATAAATAAGAAAGCGCAGCATTCAAAGGACTCTGCTCAGTCATTGCTACTTAAAGAAATAAAATGCAATTCTCAAAATAGCAAGTAAAAATTTGAAAGTAAAGGAATACTATATTAGGCAAACTGTCATAACCTCAAAAAAGTGGAATTAATTTTTTTAGTAAAAAGATTTATGTTTATCATAATGATTATTTCTCCTTTTAAATAAAGGGGGAGGAAAACTTTCTTTGATGATTGTGGGTGTTTTTTTTCTTCTCTTGAAAACAACATATCAGCTATACCAATGTCTTTAACCAAAAACCTTAAATTGTACACTATATGGTCTACAAGAAAGAAGTCATACAACATATATATTGAAAATTAACCCTGTGGGGAAGTTTTGCAATATTATATTATAAGAAATAACTTAAAAATAATAGGCTCTGGGATTTCAAACTACAGAAAATATAATACAGAATGAGCAGTTGCGCTTGCCATAGATTCTTTTATATTTTATGAATCACATGTGCAATGTCACTTCTAATGGTTGCTGAAATCATTTTCTAGCAGAATTGTCTTACACTACACCCCTTAAATACACTTTGATCTACAAGTGAGACCTCCTCTCTGTTGCCCAAATAATAAACTTCAAAACTCTGAATGTTATATGATCTGTAAGCTAAAATTTACAATACTAGAAGCTGACATTATCTAGTTACCTGAAGTAAAGCATTCACTTTTAACATTTGTTTTGTGAACAAGCAAAAGAGCTTCTTGATATATCCCATGTCACATACGTAAAGCACTCATTTTCAAGCTAGCAAGTTATTACTAAGTATATATTTACATATCTCACTCTACCAGCAATTTAAGAAGAAGGTTACTACAAATATAGATCACATCAGGGCATTTTAAGAAAGTATTTGGGGCTACCATTTAAAGTCAATGGGATACCACAGAATTATGTGAATTTCTGTGGAAATCCACTTTTCACCAGGAACGTTTATGGGTTTTGCAAATGATGGAAATAAATGGATGACGTTGTTGGCATTTTTAGACATTTACATTAAATGAAGCAAGAGCAGCTCAAAAATCACTTAATTGGGAAGAAGAATCAGAGACAACTAATGCTTTTCTTTTCCACCAGAATCGTCTAGAAAAAATAAGTTCTTTTCTGTCTTTGAACTTGTAACTCATTAAAATCATATAATTAGAGTTGCTCCTAAATTGAAGAGAAGACAAATTTCAAATGGTTGTTTTGCCAAAATAAATGTTCAATGCTGAGTGTAACATCAAGAGCTTCAAAGTCTCCTTTTTCATCCTCAAATATTTTACAAAGTTTAGCTACAAGCACACCGGAAGCCTCAGGCATGGTTTGCTGGCATGTTAATTTTGTGAAAGAAACAGCTCTATGACAGAAGAGCAGAAATGCTATTTAGCCCAAAGGGTAACAGGTAGGAGCAGGACACTCCAGGAATGCAGTCTCAGAATTGGCAAGGAATCATGTTCTCAAGTCTAGAGAGATAGGTTAAGAGGCAAGGTGGAAAAGAGGCACGTGCATTAGCTTGAATCTTAGGATGTGTTCAACACAGGTGTACAGCATTCTCAGGGAATGAGAAACAATATTCGCATGTCCTTTTTTCTCTGTGTCAGAAGTACTTCCTCTTCAAAAGCAAATAGTGACGTGTTCACACTGGAAAACTGGGCAACACTTTACAAGCAGCAAATTATTACTGCTTCCTGTAGTTCTCATTACAGTAACATTACTCATTATAAATACGTTTGGCGTGACATTATTTCCTCTTCTTTGATCTCACAAGAAAACTTCAAGCAATCTGTCATTTGCCAAACAAACCAGTGAAGAGGATTGATTTATTTTTTCCTCTTTCTGGTTGATAGTGATTTTAGTTGAAGACTCATCGTTATGAAGAAAAAAAATAGGCATGATTAAAGTTTGAACAGTATTAAACCTTGATTTATGCCCTAATATTAGCCAAATCAAATCATCATTTGGATTCAAATTTAAGTTCTGTCAAATGACAGTAGCATATACACAAATAATTTAGGATTTCTTTCAGTAACTGGTATATAAAAATATTTCTTGTGTTTATTAGTGTTTATAACCTTGTTTAGATGATCATTACATCACTTTCCATATTATGTTTTCTATTAAGTTCAACAATTTTCTCCTTCTTTTACTCCATATCTTGTACTCATAGTAATAGGACAAGTTCAAGGCATTAATTAAAATAGCTCACAATGTTAAAACGTTTTAGAAATTCTAGTTTGAGAGTTAAAGAACTAACGCTGAATCCTTCAAATGATAATTTCATATCATAGTCCATTTATTTAAATTAGCTCAATTTTAAACAAAAGGGAATGTTGAAGTTTAAGCTACCTTATTCTTGCAAAAGAGATTGCCTTTATTCTTTCTTCCACAGATATTAGAAACTTCATGATACTTTCATAATAAGAGATACTTTTATCACAATTTATTATTTTACTTGTCTTTAAGAACTGCCTGCTACTAATGGCTATATATGCAGAATAAAGTTTTCTTGTTATAATCTAGCTGTAATGTTAATTAAGATATTTACTTACTCTATCTCTTTGTTAATGCCACATAAGCATATATTGATTTTGTATTTGTTGTTTTTGTTTAATAGAATATCACTAACTAGTATGCTGTTTCAATAGCCCTTATTTTATTTATTTATTTTTTAGTTTTAAAACTTTTGGTTGCTTTTTCAAACTTGAGAGATTTTACTCTGCTTTAATAAAGTACTTATGTAATAATAACATAAAATTTGGATCAAAATATTGTGCATTCATGGAGATTAAAATAGTAGACATTTATGCCTGTATATCCCTGATTCAAGTGTTAAGGCATAGACAATTAGCTAAAGTTAAAATTTCTTTTATAACACCATGTTGATTATCAAGAAATAAACTTATTTTTATTATTAACATAAAGTTATTATTCTTTGTATATACAAACCCATATTACATCTCAATAATGTACTTAAAAATTATTTTATTTATCTAAGAATATCACTCTTGTTTATTTAACAATGTCTGAAATATTATAATATGTAATATTATTTATTTTAAATAGTTTAACAAGAATTTTTTCTATTGAGAAAAAATAAAACTAACAGAACGTAACATAGCATTAAAATATTTATAATAAAAAACTTAAGCAAGTATGAAATATAAGTACCTACATGATTCACTACAGTCACTTCTCTAGAAAAAGAACTTAATTCCAATTTAAAATGCATCAGACCTACATAGTTAAGATCTCAGATGGAATACACAATACTGTTTTAAAATGTTGTAATTTGTGCCAAAGCTATTCTGAGAAAAAAGAATGAGGCTGGAGGCATCACTCTGCCCAATTTCAAATTATATTACAAAGCGACTATAATCAAAACAGCATGGTATTGGCAGCGAAACAAACACACGGACCAGTGGGACGGAATCGAGAGTTCAGAAGTAAACCCATATTTATATGGGCAAATAATTTTCAACAAAAAAGCCAAAAAAATAAAAGGAAAGCCTCTTCAACAAATGGTACTGGGAAAACTGGAAAGCCACCTGCAC
>NW_006439192.1:21605808-21662618 GCF_000325575.1 Pteropus alecto | reverse complement strand
ATACGTTACGTAGAATATAAACCTAAAAGCAACAAATGAACAGGACAAACAAACAGAGACTCATGGACATGGACAATGAACTAGTGGTTAACAGAGGGAAGGGAGTGGAGAAGGATGGGGAAAGGTAGACGGGGTAAAGGGAGTCAAATATAGGGGAGAGAAGTAGGGTGAAGTGGGTCAAGGGGATCAAATATATGGTAACTAAAGGAAACTGGACTTTGGGTGGTAATCACACAATAGAATATATAGATTATAATCTATTATATGTCAAATTATAATGTACACCTGAAAATTATATAATTGTATTAACCAATGTTACCCCAATAAACTTAACAAAAAAATAATATTAAAAAAAGTTGTAATTTAATTGCTATGTATATGTCAAAAACATAGCAAGGATTTAGTAGTTGATGACAAAGGTGGAAGTCTCTTGCCATTTAAATTAAATATTTCTTTTCTAAAGGGCATCCTAATTTTGCAAATACAATTGAATTGGCATATTCTACTTACATATGTAGAAATGTTTACCAAGATTTTACCACAAATCTTAACCTTCTTTACATTTTTTTATATCACTCTCTCTCCCCTTGATAGATAAGATAGTTTGTTTCCCAAGCTTCTTTGAACAAGTTCTAATGTTTAAATAATAATCAGAATCAGAACTGTAGGAAATAATTATTTTCTAGAACTTTTAAATAATTTTACATTTAAAAGACATCTTAGAGGTCATCTAGATCCATTAATTTCTTTAAGTTATCCTTTCTTTGAGGTCTCTGATATATAGTCATCCAGCCTTGAGTAGGATGTGTTTAGTGGCTGGGCCCTCACAAGTCATTCACTCCATAATTACTTATTCATTCTTTCACTATTCATTCATTTAACCAGTATTCATTGAATATCTGTTGTACTCTACCAATAAACTTGACACTGAATACACAAAGACGAATAAACCTGGAGAAACATGGACAGTATTGAAATGTTTTGCTTTGTTTTGTTTTGATTAAGCTGATATATCTCTTACCATTTCTAAATTTTCTCAATTATAAAAATGGTAGATGTGAAGAAAAATTTTAATATTTCATTATTAAACTTCTATTTAAAAAATAAGAAATAAAAAGTGGTAAAACTAAAAATAAAATTATTTTCCAAGAGAACAGTTGTATAGTCATGGTATTCCTTTACTTTCCAAAAAGCACACACAAAAACACAAATGCAAACACCTTACATTTCTAGATTTTAAAAATTTGTGATTTTCTTCATGTGGTGCAGTTCCCAATAGAGTTATATTTAAAATCACCTTTTGTCTACAAATATCTCTAATAAGTTTTTAAATATGGTAACCAGGACTAAAAAAGATAACTACTATCTTTTAAACATAGTAACCAGAACTCAACAGAGATTCCTAGATGTAGATTAACCAAATGTGTGCCTATATATCCTTGTGTGTTATGAACATTAGTAGCTTAGTTTAAATTGTAGTAGGTAGCCAGTCACGCTACTGACCATACTGAACTTGTTCTGGACTAATAAAGTACTATGTCTTATTTATAGGGACTATTGACAAACTAAGACTTTTTTTTTTTTTTTAATGCTGGGCAAGATTATTTTTTATCTTTTCTACATTTTATCTCGTTTTCATCTCATTTCAGTTAATTAAACTTTTAGAATCATTATTTATTTTGTCACTAGACATACAATTAACCATGCCTCCTTGATTTAAATGACTTATAAATTTGATACTTTCTATGTCTTCAAGTTATTCATTTTAAAAAATATGAACTAGATCAGGACCATGGGCAAAAACTTCAGAAGAAAACTGATAATAAACCAATAATTAATCATTCAACTTGATAGTAAATCACAATAATCTTTTTTTTTGGTCACAAGCCACAAGAAGACCTCTCTGTCCACATTTTTCAATCTTCATATTAAAAATCTTCAAATATCTTGATAACCACCTGAAGGCATGTAATATTATCAGCATCTTCTTCATTGATTAGTACAATTAACTCTGCTTTAAAAAGAAACTATTGCTTGAGAAAATTTCTTATGCAACCCTCACTAAATTATCATCATCATCATCATCATCATTATTATTAATAGACCACATCTCTGATAATCTGTTCTGGAATTTCATCGGGGATATATCTGTATTTTATTTGCTTCTTTACCGTTTATTTACAATTGGTCTAATTTTATATTGAATGATTTCTATAAGTACACATTTAGATATAGATTTCTTTTTTATAACTGGAAGATAGAATTAGATCATTTAATCCAATCTCATTTTAAAAATGAACAAATTGAGGCATAGAGGAATATATTTATGTCTGTAAATCTAATTATGCATTTCATTTAGTAAGGTCCTTCACCATTTGCCAAGGACAATCCTAATTTACTCAAAGAAGTTAACTTCTAAGTTATAGATACCCTCAGAATTTTCAGATATGATTTCCTATTATTATGAAGTTGAGCATATTTCATAACTACAGTCAAGGGAATTTATGATTGGCCTGACACCATCTATTCCACATAACTAATGTTAATAAGAATTATCATTAGGTAAGAAAGGGATAAATTGGATACAACCATTACATTAAGTTTAATATACCAAACTGTTGACCTTACATCTATTATTGGTGGACAAATAAAAAAAAAATGAGATTTCTGTGACATGAGCTGAAGGCAGACTCAATGTTACTGATGTTTCTGTGATATAAACTTGTCATAGAAAATTTGATATTTTATCCAGATAAATGTAAATTTTGCAGAGGCTGTTTTCAGAACTTTCAAATCAGCATTAACTACATCACATTTTTAACAATCAAAATTAAAGAACTGTGGCAATTTATTTTGCCTTACTCAAATAAGTTACTTTTCTGTCAGCTATATAGACAAAGCATATTGATATAATACATTAAAAATATAATAAAGCAAGAAAAATAAAACAAATAAAGACATAACCCTTAAATGTTAATTGCCTTCTTGTTCTTTATATCTGAAAGTGTACATCCCTTTGCAAATACTGAGCTCTGTGTTAGACCAGGTCTACTGAAGTAAAGCAGAGGATTGAGGCTTTTCTCTCATTTCCAATCAATGCAGACAGCTATTTCTGGTCATTTGGAAACTGCACAAGCTTTCATTTTGCTTTGGTTGTACGAAAATGGTTTGAAAAATTATAATTTGTTTAGAGCAGAGAGGGGCATTCTTGTTGTCAGAAAAATAGACTCATTGTGCCTTGATATCAAGAGACTAGTGCATGATATTAGGATTATTACATTCATATGTACAATAACAGCAATTCTTTATTGTTTCCTACATGCCAGGTGTCATTACTTTTATTAAATTTCAAAATTTCACAATCAATAAGTGAATTCATTCTCATTACAAATGATTCAGTCAATACACATAAAGTAAAATTTAACCTCTATAAATTCTCTTCTTACAAACCCCTTACCTATATGACTGTCCCTCAGAATTTATAGCTCATTCATATTTTTTCTTCAATAAATTGTCTGTCTTTATACTTTACTCACTTATAAATTGTATTCTTTATACTTTTAAAAATTAATTTTAGTTCTTTACATATTCAAATATTCAAATATTCTGGTTGTTATATTTTTGTCATTCATAATAACAACTAACGGTTATCAAGTCCTGGCATGGTTCTAAGGACTTTGTATAAGTTAACTCATTTAATTCTTTCAGTACAATGAGCCTGAAGAGTTGACCCATTTTACAGATGAAGGAACTGAGATCCAGAGAGCTGAAAGACCTTGCCCAAAGTCATAGAAGGTGGCAGAGCTGGCAACAAACTCAGATAATTAGACAAACCCAGAGTCATCTTTCTATGTAGTCAACCAAGGTACTATATCATATGAGACATCTAATATATACATCTCATATAGCGAACAATTTTCTCCCAGACTGATTCCTGTTTCTGCTTATGGTACTTAAAAAAAATATATTATACAGAAGTTTATATTTTATATAATCAAATTTGTCAGTCTTTTCCTTATTGTTTTCCCCTTAATTGCTTATAAGGCCTTTCATATTCTAAAAATTTATTCTGTAATTTTTCTGATGTTATTTTTATTCAATTTGGAGTATATTTGAGCTATAAATTTATTTTATACCCTATAGGATAATAACCAAGTTTTCAAACCCTATTTATTGAGTTTCCCACTTGTCCTTTTCCTACTATTTTGATAGATTACCCTTATCATCCTCTAAGTGAGCTTGTAAACATAGATCTGTTTCTATATTTTCTATTTTGTCACTGTAATTGTTTTTTTTCTTTATTGTAACAAAATCCCATTTTAAACAGCAATTAAGTATTATCAAAATCACTATCACAATTTTATTACATTCTTTTTTATATCTTTAAAGGCCAGTTCCTTACCTTTACTTCTCAGCCTTGTCCTTGCTCAAAATGTATATGTTTGTCTATATTCCTTTGTCTATGTTTTCTAATCTCATTCTTCCAGATGAAGCTTGGAAACTGCTTGTCAAGTTTCTTGGAAAACATGCTAAATTTGTATTTTAATTCAATTGAATTGATTAATTTGTGGAGAATAGACATTTCTATTATACTGAACTCTTTTAACCTGGCGTAAGGCATGGGTTCATTTGTTATATCTTCTTTTATGCTCTTAAATACAATTTTATGGTTTTCTTTATATAGGACTCACACTTTTCTCATAAGGTTTATTCCTAATTTAATACATGGGTTACTGTTATAACTGGAAATTTTTATTTATATTTTCTAATGACAATTGCTGGGGTTTTTAAAAAATTTTTGTCTGCTTTTATTTTATATGATGAGCTGGCTGAAGTTGCTTATTAGTTTGTTAATTGATTTTCTTGGCTTTTCTAGGGATAATGTCTTTTTTCTTTCCCAATAATTCTATCACTTATATATTTATCTTGTATTTTATTTTGAAGGACTTTCAATACAGTGTTGAATAGTGGCACTGGAGAAAAAAGGTATTTATGTCTTGCTGTTCGAATTGCTAGAATATTTAATAAGAGTGCTTCTAATGTTTCCTGCGAAATACAATGCAGATTAAATATTACTGTATCTACCCTTTGTCAAGAAGTTGTCCTCTACATTTTGTTTGCTAAGTAACTGTTTTATTTGTTTGCTGATTGTTTCGTTTGTTTGTATTCAAGAAAGAGAGTGAATCCCCACCCCCTCCCCCCGCCAAGTTTTATTGTGATATAATTGACATGTAACATTGTACTGATTTAAGATGTATAACATAATGATTTGACATGTGTATGTACTGCAAACCGATTAGCACAATAAGTTTAGTTAACACCTATCACTTCACATAGTCACAATTTTTTTGTGTGTGTGTAGCAACTTTCAAATCTGCATTATAGTATTGTTAACTATAGTCATCTGTACATTATATCCTCAGGACTTATTCATATTATAACTGAGAGTTTTATCTTTTAACCCTTTTCACCCATTTCTCTGACTCTCCACCTCTTGCCTCTAGGAACCACCAATCTGTTCTCTATATCTATGAGTTTGTATTTTTTTTTTAGATTCCACATATGTGAGATCTTATAGTATTTGTCTTTCTCTGCCTGAATTGCAAGATCCATCTATATTGTCGTAAAAGGTAGAATTTCCTTCTTTTTATGGCTGAATAATAGTCCATTATCTATATCTGTATCTATCTATGCAACTCATATTTTTTTAATCCATTCATCTGTCAATAGACACTGAGGTTGTTTCTGTGTCTTGGCTATTGTAAACACTGCTGCAATTAACAAGGGGTACAGATATCTCTTCAAGATAGTGATTTTGTTTCCTTTGGATATATACTCAAAAGTGTAATTTTGGTATCATATGATATTTCTACTTTTAAGTTTTTGAGGAACCTCTATACTGTTTTTCATAGTGGCTGCACCGATTTACATTCTCACCAACAGTGCACAAGGGTTCAAGAGGGTGGATTTTTAAAAATAAGTTTCTAAAATTCTTACCTCCAAAGACTCACAATGACTATGCCAAGTCAGAGTGTGAATTGAGTTTTAAAGAGATTAGGTAAAGAGGCAGAAACAGCAAATGAAATACTAGAGAAAATGAAGAAGCTCATAGGAACCAAAAAATAGCCAAGGAGAGAAAACTCCCCTTTTCCTTATTTCTGACCTTTCTCTGCTGCTCCTGAGAAAAATGACAGAAGCCAACTGTAAGGGGACGGGCATCTTACAACCCAAACTTCGTACCAGTTAAAGTCAAAGCCTCCATGATTGTATCCTAGCCCAAAGTTACAGACCCATGAGGCAGCTCTGAGGAGAGAAAAATAGCAACCAGTCTAAATTGCTCTTTGCAATCATATGTATTGAATCTGATATTTCCGGTTCTTGCTATTTGCTTAAACTAAATAGATAAACTGCTATAAATCACATCAGCCAAATTTCCTTCTTGGCCAATTTGGCAGCTGTCATATAGATATAATTGCAGGCTTCATTTAGGTAAAAATATATTATTATCTAAGATTCAAATGTTTGGTAAATATCACTGATTTTGATAACATATTTTCTGCTGTATGATTTCTACAACTAAATATCTATACTGTTTGGATATTGTTGTGAAATAGCTTTCTAAACATTTTTTGTGGCTATCATTATCCACGCTTTCTGAAATTTTTTCATTTTTCTGTGAGACTCATGTTTTTAATATTTTCAATGTTTCAATATTTGAATGTTTCCCTAAAAGTGGCTCTTTTTTTATATATGTAATATATTTTTACTTTTAGAAAAATGGCAAGTTATGTTTAATAATCAGACCCAAAACTATCTTTAGGAAAACAGAATTTCTAATCACTGTAGATAAATTTTGTTGTTCTATTTTAGTGTTTTTTTCACAGTAAAATTTCACTTTAGTTTGAGTAAGAAGCTATTCAATGTCCTACTGTGAAAAGAAGCCAATAATCCTAAGATTGCTGAAGTTTATCAGAAACACTTTACAGGAAAAGTGAGAAATTCTCTTTTTTTTTTTAAATCTAAATTATATCCATAAATACTATATATTTTATAAAAGAAAGAAAATTATTTCTTTCCCAAGTAAAAAATCTTTCTAAGAATTTTATTGTCTTTCACTGTGTTAAATGCTAATGCCCTGGGGAAGAGGGAACCTGGACAGTGACATTTCTACAGATATTTATGACTTTATTTTACCCCTTACAATACTCTTTTCCTTCCTTCTGATATAAATGCATCTGGAGAGCCTGGTGTGACACATGAAAATCCTATAATCCGAAAATGCCATTTGGATAAATAGGCAAAAATGTAAACCATTCCACAGAGAAGAAATTAGAAAAGATAAATGTGTGAAAGAATATTTTGTAGTAATTAGAGATTTAACTTTAAAAGATAGATATTATTTTATATCTATTAATTTTGTACTTAAATGAGTAATGTCTGATTCTGGTAAAACAGAAATGCTCATACACCACTGGCAGTAACAAAGGTGGTTCGATCTCTTTATAGAGCAATTTGGCCTACCTCAGAGATCCTGGTGGTTCAGTTCCAGATTACCACAAGTTTATCAGAAGCACTTTACAGGAAAAGTGAGAAAAATAAAGTGACAGAAAAATAGTGCTAATAGACTTGCTCCACTCAGGATTGCCACAAGCCTCCAATTCATAAACGTTATATCTGCGAAGTGCAACAAAGCAAAGCACAATAAAACAAGGTATGCCTGTACATATCAAGAGCAAAAATAATGCATACTCGTTGGCCCGTAAACCTCATTTATGGGTAATTATTTTCAGTAAGCAATTCAAAATATGAAAAATGTATTATATAAAATTACATTCATTTCAGTATCATTGATCATAATAAGACAATGAAGAAAAATAGAATGTTCACAAAAGGGTTTAATTAAGTAAATTATGGCATCCACATAAAATCTTCAGCAATCTTATTTGTGAGAATTTACCCAAAGGAGACACACTAAAAGGATGCAAATCTAATTTCAAAATAATCTTTATCACAATCTAACTGCTAAATCGGAAAGGCCAGAGTCATGGGGTATAGTCAGGGTATCAACTTAATGTATGCTACATGTTAAAATGATTCTCTGGGACTAATTCTCCCCAACTTCTTGGGTTATAATTAGCTCAGGTCTCATGATTCTCCAATCATTCTTAGATAATGAAAAGTCCTACCAATACCTAACAAAAACAAGCAAATACAAATGATTTTTAAATTACATTTTAAAAATTTGTTTATTCTAGTAGAGTAATTACAACTTCATATCTATCCAAAATTTTTATCTCTCTTTGTAATCTCAGTTCTGCAATGGGAAAGGAGAGGCATGGTAGATGTCTTCCCTCCTTCGCACACCTAGTTTTCCTTTTTAATCTTCACTCACCATCTTTCATTTCATAAGGGGCACACATTTCTTACTTGACTGATACTGTTATAAGAAGGCATAGGCACTCCTTGGGCTTGGTAGGTTTTCAAACTGACCCAAGACCCTTTTACTTCTAGAGGTCTCTTCCTGGATATTGATGAAGTATCTTTAATGGTAGGCTGCTGGTAATTTTTCTAACCTCTGAGGCTTCTGGTAGTCTTTCTCTTTCTGAGATTTATTTAAGATACTCCTCACATATCCTTTGCCCAACAGTGCAGTAATCTCTCCTGGCCAGACCATAGACTCTTGTAACTTAGATTTTTCATGTCTTAACCAGACCAGTCTGCTGGATCCCAAGGTCCAGCTCTTTGATTCCTTCTCATGGCTTGAGGTGAAGAGAAAACACTCTCACTCTCATCCATGGGGTGTGGGGAGATGCTATAGTTCATGACGGCTCTTTCCAAAAAATCTTTTTCTCTTCCCTTAATCTCACAAACCCTTTGGACATTTTGCTTACAAGTCTTTCATAGTTTCTTGAACTTTATTTTGGAATGTGATATCTATTATTTTGGGACTTCAGGGAAGTCGAGTCTAAAGTAGTTCCATTTCAAAACACTGTACAAATTACATTGTTTATTATAATCAAAAAGCAGAAGCACTCTAAATATACAACAATAAGGAAATGGTCAAATAATCATTACTTAATTTGAATGCAGTGTAGCCATTAAAAACAAATAAACGAAAAACAATGTGTTACCACAGGGGGACGTGTTTGATTTAAAAACAGGTCTTTATGACTCCCACGGTCCAGGATTCAATAGAGCTGATTTGGTTCTCACTTTGTGCGGGAACGGTGTAGGAATGGGCATGGCCATTTACCTCTCTACATGTTAGATTCCTCATCCATAAAATAACAACGATTAGATTAGGTGATCCCTCGAGTTCCCTTCCACTTTGTTCATTTTGAAACATCATTTTTAGAAGCTTTAAACATCAGGACTTACAAGCAATTCATCAACTTTTAGAATGATTAGTTATATACTATAGCATGTACTATTAGGAGAAGTACACACCACCATGCTTAGAAAAGATGCTCCTTGAAAGGTTATTGAACTCATGGCACTGAAATAAACATGATAATGAGTGCCAAGAGCAAGCTTATATTGCAGTGGTCCTCAACCTTTTTGGCTTCAGGGACTGGTGCTCCTATGAGAATGCCTGATGATCTGAGGTGGAGCTGAGGTGGTGATGCTAGCACTGGGGAGCAGCTGAAAATTCAGATGAAGGTTTGCTCACTCGCCCACAGCTCACCTCCTGCTGTGCGGCCCAGTTCCCAACAGGCCATGGACCAGTACTGTCCTTGGCCCAGGGGGTGGGGACCTCTGCTATATTTAGAATTCAAGAACATTGGCTCTTAACCTTTTCGAAGACGCTTCTTTCAAGTACATGGAGATGAACGAAGCAGAATGATCAAAGTGCTATCTTTAAAACTCTTTGTAGTATGATTGCTGCAAACTGTTCTAGGGGGAGTATTCAGAGCCAGGTTTCTGTCATCTATATTTTATAATATCCATGGATTGAGAATTCTTTGTAATACTCACTTTTATGTGCATTACAAGCAGCTGCAATGGGAGAAAATTTGGAGAAAGACCTTTAAAGAATTTTTTTTTTTTTTTAATCCAAGGCACTGCTGCATTAGATACAGAATTACCAGTATAATTAGAATAAATCAAAATGTTCTTGCATTGGTTTCATTTTTAGGAAATGTTAATTGCATGTTGCTTTCTGCTCGGTCTGTATGATGGACTTTCTTAATTAGATTATGAGTTTTGGTGTGAGGGTTCAACCTCAGGGTAATTAAAACACTGGGTAATTAACCATATTTCTTAAAACTTACACTCTGAAAATATCTTTGTAACTATATTGCCATGTTTTACTTCTTTCAATGAATATACGTATGATTTTTACCTTTTTTTTCTTCCTTATGAAAGAACAGTGCAGATCAGTCATTGATGGGCTGTTATTATTAGAAGAAATGAGCTTTCACGTTCTTGGTATATTGGTTGAGCTTCATTCATCAAGAGAATGTCAAGAGTCTTTAAAACCTGGCCTCTGTCTGCCAGGCTGAGCTCGGCAGTTCCTACTTGTGCCAAGAAATAAAGTGTCATTTAATTGTAGGCATATTTCTAATAAATTCTTGGGAACTTGTAGATTTTTAAAGTAATTCCCTAGATTTATATTTACATATCATCTCATAAATAGCAGCAAAGGCTTATCTGTTTGGAGAAAGAAGAAAAAGAAGGAGGAAGAAAGAAAATGAACATGAAGCAAATGGCTATAAAATAAAAAAAACAAAGATACTTAGATTTCAAGAGAAAACAACAAAAGAGGGAAACAAGATTATAGATAGTTATGTAATCAAACGAAGGGGGAAAACTGGGCAATGCAATCTATAAAAGAGCAGTTGACAGAAGTGAATTTGTCTGGGAGGAAAAGACAATCATCAAGATGATCGATGAATTACAGAAAATGGGGCTTTCTGATAACTTATCAAAGCCTCAGACATGCTCTGTTCTCACATATTTGACTTTACTTTCCTCCAGATCCAGCAGAAACGGAGGCAGCCACACCTGGTGTGGCAAACATGGATCTTTTTCCCCCACATCCAATAAAGCCTCTTCCTAGAGGGAGTGATGGTGCAATAGGGTACCCATTCTTTCTTCACAATTTACTCTGATTCAAAAGAGGTTAGCTCACCCCATGCAATCAGTTTCATCACTGATAAATGGAGATAATAATAAACACTTAATAATACTCAGAATTAAATAAGTGAAAATATGTAACGCCCCCTCCCACCTTGCCGGTGCTAGAAGATCAATACATTCTTCTTCATAACATGTTTCTTCTTTTAATTATAACAGTACTTCTGTTTACTTTCAAGGTGACATTGATGTTTCCTTCTTTCAAGCATTGATTTTTTTACCAGCTTTACCTGTCCTTCAACTCAATCATGGTAATGATGGCCATTATATTCTAGAATGTAAAGAAGTCCTGGCCTCTCCACACTCAGTTTTGCAAGGACCATAAAATATTTTAGCTGCTTTTATCCCTTCATGACTTATATGCTGCTGTCACTTATTTTAATTTTTCTCTGTATATTTTTAAGTCCACAAGATATAATTATAGTTTTATATAGTTAATGCGTAATTACCTTTTCTATATATTTGCCACTCTCATTTTTATTTTTTATTTATTTCTATATTACAAGTTTCCAACTAAGATAATTTTCTTCTACCAGGAAAATTTTCTTTAGTGGCATGCTGTCTGTTCTGTTATCTGAAGTCTGTATTTTGCCTTCATTCTCATTGAATGATTTTTGCTTGATATAGATTTCTAAGTTTTCTCGTAGCACTTTGAGAATATGGTTCTACTATTTTTCAGATTCTATTGTTTCTATTGAGAAATCCGTTTTCAGTTTATGCAGCACTTTACATGTGGTTTGTCTATTATCTCTGGCTGTTTTAAATATATCTTTATAGTTGAAATTCTACAGTTTCAGTGAAATACATTGAGGTATAGATTTCTTATCCTGTTTAGAATTTCTTGGGATTCTAGTATCTATAAATTGATGCCTTTCATCAAATTCTGGAAAATTCTTAGCAATTTGCTTTTCGAATGTTGCCTTTTTCTCCTTCCATTTGCTTAAACCATAATTCTGTCTTTTCCCTTTCTTCCTTAATAACATAAATAACATATTTGCGGGCTCCATTTTCTTTTTTACCAAATATCGCAGTTTATTGCTGTATATCCTAAATTTTTCCTATCACACAAAAACTGATTTCTTCACCTTTCCCTGTTTATTTATGTTCACTAAATCCAAATGATTTACCTTGCTTCTTATTCTCCTTAATTTCTTTCTAAAATTCAACAATACTTATCGTCTTTTTCTTTTCTCTTAAAATTTCTTTTTCTTGACTTTAATAAAAAGTCACATTTTTGTATCACATAGCTATCTTTTAAAAATCTCTCTTTCTCCTTTTCACATCAAATTTGCAAAGTATGAGTGGTCCTTAAGAGAGTTTCCTAAATTTTTAAATTTTTTTCCGTCATCTCTCCCTCAGAGATCCCATTGCTTATCCATTCCCTCCCCATGGCTGTCATACCTGAATCCAGGGATGATATTTAGCTGATAGGCAATGGCTTGACAGTACCATGTGCTTACGGCCTCTGTGCATTCAGGCTCATCCGCACAATGCTCCACAGGTCGTTAAATACTTTGATTGCCCACCCTAGTTATTATCTCCAACTTTTACCACTCTTACAAATTCCAGCCCCATATTTTTAGCTGCCTTGAGGATATTTCTGTTTGATTTACTCCAAGTATCATAAGCTCAGCATACTCAAAGCTAAAATTATTATCTCCACCCCACTACTACCCCACTCTCTCTCCAATTATTTTTTACTGATATCCACATATCTTTTAATAATAGCATTTAATTAATCTCAGTCCCTCAGGCATGAAATATCAGAAAAATTTTAGATTTTATCCTTTCTTTTATTCTACATTTATTCTAAATTCTGTATTTTGACAATTTCTAATTGTTTCCTTTGTATATTTTTCTGATTTCTTTTCCTTTTCTTTCTTTACCATTGGCCTACCTGAATTCAAACATGCCATGGCATGTAGACTTCTAACCGGTCCTCACTTTTATCCACCCAGTGTGTCAGAGCCATATTAATATTAAAACAGCACCACTTTTACAACATCATGTTCTATTCATAAAAGCTACTGTAGCTTAGAGCAATACTTCTTAAATAACCAGTGTCAAAGGCCCAGTTTTGTTTTTGTTTTCAATTTACAATTCACAAGAAACGATACCTTTGCAAAATACAATAAAATGAATTATACGAGTGTAAAAAGAGATACAAAATGCAGCGCCACTTTTTAAGTTATGTGTTTCAACAGATGTAAAATTACTCTATCAATGAAATCGTGCCATTAGCAACAAGATTGGTTGGACTTAGAGGGTAATATGCTGAGTGAAACTGGTCAGACAGAGAAAGACAAATGCCATATGATTTCACTTATATGTAGAATTTAAAAACTGAAACAAATGAACAAACAAAACAAAATCGACTCATAGAAATAGAGTACAAACTGATGGTTGCCAGAAAGGAGGTGGGCAGAATGAATGGATGGAATAGGTAAAGGGGACTAAGATGTACAAACTTCCAGTTATAAAATAAATAAGTCACAAGGATGTAATACGAAGCATAGAGAATATAGTCAATAGTGTTATAATAGCTTTGTATGGTAATAGATGATTATTTGACATTGTGATGATCATTTTGTAAGGTATATAAATGTTAAATCACTATGTTGTACACCTGAAACTAATATAATATTGTTTATCAACTATATTTCAATAAAAAATTACTTCATCAAATTGCTATACAGGTTATATATTTTCCCTCTCAATTTATCATCATGGATGGTAACAGTTTGAAGACTAGCACAGTCCGCAGACCGCACATCGAGTGGACTACACTTTAATCACCATGACACTGATTCTCTACTGTGCCTTTAGAGTGGAATCAATAGAGGAGTTTAAAATATGCAGATGTCCTTGCCCTTAAGAGCTAATGAACAGACTCTCTGGGAGTATTGCCAGGGCAAGGGCATTTCAAAAAATCCGTTAAATTGATTCTGATACTTAGCTAGGGCTGAGAACTATTGGTTTATGGAGAAAAGTATAAATTTTAAATTCTGTATAATCGGGCTCCAATCTACCCTTTAAATATTATCAAAATCACTTTTTTTCTTATATGCATATTTCAGGCAGCCAGGACATTTGGCCTTTCCAAAAAATGGTCGCTTTTCCCCACCTCTGCTGTCTAGTCCTTGCCTTTACTTCGGTCTAGAATGTCCCCTCCTCTATCTCTACCTACCAATGTCCAATCCACCCATAAGTGCCCCTAAAACAAAAAATAACCCTCATTTATGAAACCATTACTAATTAATTATAAAGCTTAATTTTGCCCCATCCTAATGTCTTTACTATTTTGATGCTTATAATACTTATCATAGTTTTATATTCTGGTTGTAGAGGCTTTGTGGTACACAGAAGAAAAAGGTTATATTCAGGAGAGCTGCATCTGAGTCCAGATTTCAATTTTTTCTGACCATGTGACCTTAGGCAAGCCCAATAACTTCACTTCTCCAAATCTGCATATTGGGAATAAACACCCCAACCTTTATCACAAAATAGGTGTGAAGAAAGAAAGAAAGGAAAAAAGGAAGAAAGGCAAAAGAAAGACAAAACATCCTAGGAGACTGAAAGCTACCTTGAATTGAAGTGGGCTGGGAAAGTGAGTAGCATTTTACTGGGATGGTGGATAACTGAAAGTTTTAGCAAGAGAACAAAAAAAATGGGCTGTAGGAAAGCTTTTTAAATATTTTTCCTTAATTTTCTTGTGGAGTGCCAGAAATTAGCAACAGCCTAGATTCTTACACATGTATCCTGAAGTTATATCAAGGTAGATCAAAAGTTCTGCAGGAGTGAAAAATTTTTTTTTTTAAGTTATTGACTCCTTTCTCTAGCCTTCCACTTACTACCCTCAAGGATGGTAAACTAGATCCAAGGGAGGCTATCCTCCACCAGTTGAGTTTCATCTCAAGGTTTAAAGCATAAACCTGATCAGAGGAACTGTCTAGTGGAGTCATTGATGTTAGTGATGTGATGTTTCGGCTCTCTGCACTTAATCTTATTACCACATTTTCCCTTAAATTTTCCTAGGACTGGCACAATATATGCCCTGGCCTTAGACTGTTCTATACACGTTATCTGAAATTATAAACCAAAATAAAGAAACACAAAGAAATTGACACTATAAGAATTATTAGAGCAAGAACGCCAATAATTTTAAATGAGTGATAAATATAGTTAAGACAATAAGCTAAGATATTAGGAATGTGAAAAAAGAATAAGGTACCACAAGAGTTTAGAGAAATATTAGATAAGAAAATATAATGGCTGATATAAAGAATACAATAGGTGGAATAAAGAGTTTGACAGGTACAACTGAAGAGCAAATAAGAGAGCTTAAAGATCAGATTAAGAAACTCTCTGAAGGTAAGAATAAAAAGATGGAAAATATATAAAAGGAAAACTAAGAGATATAGATAATAGGAGAAAAACCAAAACCTGGGAGAAATACCAGTACTCAAAAGGAGAGAAACGTGAGAAGAATAAATACATTTTTTTCAAAATTAAAAAAAATTTGAAAGACTTCAAATTGATAGATCAATAGGGCTTATAAAAGGTCGAATAAAGAGATAAGAAAACATTCACACACAGATATTATAATGAGAGTGAAAAATTCAAAGCAAAGGAAAATTAAAAGAATTTCAGTGAAGAAAAATTACAGATTAGCAAACTGAAAATAAGACAATGTAGTGTTATTTTTAAAATATTAAAGAAAAGAACCATGAACCTAAAAGATAACTAGAGAAGTGGATGTCTAAAGATGAAAGCTTGATAAAAGTATTCTCATATATAAAAGGTCTCAGAACTTTTACCATAAAATGGTGTTCATTTAAAACACCCTTTGAAAGAAAAAAAAAACTAGGAGATGCTGAAAGACAAATGGAAAGTAAAGATGAACAAACATCTTAGCTAAACTTATTTTTATGTTAGGTAAATAAAAGTAAGAATGGAAAAAATAAGTAAAAGTATATTGACTATAATCCTAAACTAAAATTCTGGATAATAATAGGATAGCGAAAGGCAAGACAAAAGAAATTATGAGAAATTATTCAGTTTGTATTGTGTTAGAAAGCACATATAAATACTTGCAAATTTAGGAAACCAATAAGGACAAAAAAAAGAGAGACTATGAGTCTTATGATAAAGATGACAATCAAAATAATAAAAATAGAATATATAAATTTTAAACCAGGAGAAGAAAATTCTAATAAAAGATGGAAAGGATAAGGGAAGATATAAAGAGAGAAGAATAAATGAAAAATACAAATGGCAGAAATTAGTCTTAATTCATTAATAATTGTGATTTACATTTAAATTAAAAACATGAATTAAAATGGTAGAAATACGATCTAATTTCATAGTAATTACACCAATTAAAACTCAGAGTAAATTTACTAAGTCCCCATAAATGGATAAAGAAATATGTTGTCTAGAAGAGACAAACTGAAAACAAAAATACTCAGAAAGACTGAAAGTAAAAGGATGGAAGATATATACCAAGCAAATATGAATCAAAGAAACCTCAGTATTTTCATATACAATCCACACAGGATTAACAGAAGTCAACACTACAACCCAGCTTGATCAAGAATCAGAAGAGAAGGAGAATCGGCAGGGGCAGAACTGCAGTTTACATATGAGCCACTGGATGTGACGAGACTCTCGCTGATAGGAACCAGGTAGATTTGTTGGAGCACATCTAAGAAGTAAATAGTGAGATCTATTTTGTGGCAGGTATATGGGACTCTGGACTGCTCTGAAATGATCTGCTACAGAATATCTACCACGTACTATAACCTAGGAGTAAGGATTTAAAAACATATGATATGGCTTAAAAAAAAAAAAAAGAAAAAGAAAGAGGTGAAAAGTATTAAGTGTTAAATAGGCAAAAGAAGAAAGAGAGAGAAGGAAGAAGGAGGGAGAGGAAGGAAATAAAGAAAAGAATAGATTATAATCAAGAATAAAATATGGCAAAATAAATAAAAGGCAAAAACCCAAGGTTTTTCTAACTGGTACAATTATGTGTTTTCTTTTCCTATAAAATAGCATTCTCTCTGCTTCAGAGGACAACCAGATTGTCTTGCTTATAGTCCTGAATATTTGAATTTTTATTATTTTGTTTATAGGTATATCTAAGATAATAAAAGACTCTATTATAAATGAAAGAAAAAGAGAATATATTTGTTTGTGTGTTTGTTTGTTTGTTTGTTTGTTTTTATGATTAGATAACCAAACCTGCCAACACTAGGCTTCCTTCCCTTGGCTCAGCTGTGGGACAGACATACATACCTTTACGCAGTATAACCTTGCTCCTACTGTCTGAAAGTTCCAAAGTACATGTTTTGGATGACTAGTCATTACTCTCCAACAAAATTGGTTGGGACCTCATTTTGTGATGGCATCTTTAGCTGATAGTCCAGTGAGGAGAAAATTCATTAGATTTTTAGTTTCTGAGATAGAACAGAGGGAAACAGAGGTAAAGATTGACTCTACAAAAGTTTCCTTCCAAGAAGATTTATAGGGCTCAGATTAACTTTCCTTATAAAAAATTCCCATTTGAATGCTGAAGACAGAAGCTCATTCTGAAATGAAACTTGAAAGATTAAACAGGAAGTTTAGCCACATAAGGTAGAGATCATATTCTCTATCATTTTTGTTATTATTTTAGCGTTAATTTTTAATAAACTTTTCACTTAGTATGTGAAGAAGATGCAAATATCTATCTCATGTTGACTTTCTGCAACCAACATTAACGAAAATATAAAGGAGCCTACCTTGATCTGCCTATTTTTCATCATTGCCCTATTAATTGAATAGTCGTCTTTTAAAGATTCCATGAATGTTTTCAAACTAGCAACACCGAACTCATTATTTTTATTACTGGAAATTGTTAAAACTTAGTTTACTATTTAAAATTGCATAAGAGAATTAAGTTGCTCTTTCAAAGTAGAGACCTGAAAGTAAATTTAATTTCCGATGATTTTAATTTTTTTCATGGGGAGATGCTTCAGAAGGCTGTCTCATGCATGGAGATAGATATTAAATGTGATATTTAATAAAGACAAATGGACACAAGGAAGGAGGTTTGTCGGTAATGCTTTGTTGGGCTCTGCCCTTTTTAAAATGAGTTAATGACTTTTGCTTCATGACCCATTTCTAATGATAGCTTGGTCTTTTCTAAAAGGACATCATTGTCATAGTTCAGAGGCATTAGGCAGTCAAACCATTGTGGCACATTAAAAGCAAGTTGATAAGATTTAAATGTTAAATACCTCACAGAATAAAAGGCCACAAACTATCTAAATAAAGAAATTATTTGCAGACAATGGATTATAAAGATGGTACTTGGTAAGAAAATGTCTTGATAGTCAAATTCTGTTTTAAAACATAGTTACAATAACTGGACTAAGCATTATAAAGTACACAACTTTTCTAATTCAAATACCATCTCATTGTAGATTATATGTTTTAATGCAGATTTTTTTTTTTTTTTTTTTAATAAGGCAATACTTTGTCTCTCTTTACTCTGAAGCAACCATTTTGCTGCATCTGATTTTGCTTCACTTGAGTTTAGGGAAAAAACTATGATTATTTCTTGTTTGTGATTATAATTTAGGCTATAAGTCAAGTCAATAAAGTCATTTATTTCACGTTAGAGTTATTTCATGGAGCTAGTAGGCAAAGCATAGGTGTAAGAACCAAAATCCCATGTTATCTATCCTTATCACTGAACTGAACTCATGAGTTATTTAATGCCTCTAACTAAAGATTTTCTCTTCAGAACCAAAAATATTTTAATTCCCCATCAATTACGAGATAGTTAATTCACTTAAGCATATTTATTTGTTATTTTCTTTAATGCACTGATACAATGTGGGTTGTTATGGAAAAGTATAGAATTTTTCAAGTAAGTGAAATAGACAAAATCTGCCCATGTGAAGAGAGAAAGGTAATAATAGAGCAAATATGATTACTCATCATAGAACATTTATAGCAAGAGAATAATTTTATAGGTGAATGTTAGGGATGGCTTTCTGTAGAAAGTGTTTTTGGGTGCTGGAAAATATAGTTTACTTCTCAAGTCTTACATTCATTCTTAATGGCTGGTCATAATAATCTCAAGTTGTGTTGAGTTTCTAAAAAACTATTTCAAGTATGACGCTATGTATAGAGGTAGAAATGATATACAGGCCAGCAACAGTTGAAACATAACCTAAACGCAGATCATATTTATTATGTCTTATTCAGAGTCACCTGCGTACCTCTAATCTGTCTTTTGATCTTAGTATGTACCTCTTTTAAGTAGGGAAATTAGAAGCAGCATGTAGAAGACAATAGCAGAAGGAAGGAAGTGGAGACAAAGAGCAATGTTGAGAGCTTTACAAAACCTAGGTAAGGAATTAAGAGTACCTGAATCCAAACATGGGAGTAAAGACAAGAACAATCCAATAAGTATTAAGAAGAACACTATCCAAATTTGGTGAATAATCAGATGTGAAGTGAGAACATTTGTTTATCACACAAGCCTAATGTGGGTGGGTACCAGAGTTCCGAAGTCATCAGGAACCTCAAACTCTTCCTGCTTGGCTTCTGGAGAAACACAGCTTCCACCTTGTAGTACAGGGAGGAAGCTGCTCCACTCTGCCGTTGCATGTGCAGTCCTACCAACAGGAAAGAGAAAGAGAAAGAGGGGGCATGCTCCTAAAAACAAACAAACAAACAAACAAACAAAACTGGTTCTGGCATTGTACACATTACTGCTATTGACTCTGAGGGGAGAAAATAGATACATTCTTTACCCTGAGTGGCCACATGTTCATCTGAAATTCAAGGTTTTATTAATGAGGAAGAAGTAGAGAACAGATATTGAAAATAATTTCCACTTACAAAAACAAAGAGGGATCTCCTCACCCCTAGCCACCCGGGAGAGTAGAAGAATAAAATAAAATCTGAATGTCTTCTTAGTATTATTGGCACAAATGTAGAAAGGTTGATATGGACAGAGATACACATTTATACCTACACGCCATGTAGCAGTGCGTGGGAGGGGCGATAATATCTAGGAAAATGGCCTTATACCCCACCAACATGCTGACATGAATCCCACTCTTCTAGAAAACTAAAAATGGAACAAAACATTTAGGCCCAGTTCTAAGTGCCCCACTGGAAGGCTAATTCTCAAACCAAATGGTGTTTTAAATTTCCTTTGATTTAAGATATGGATTTTCCTTTAAGTTAGAGCAGAAATGGTGAGATTTTAGGTGGAAAACAGAGCTACTAGGGCATTATGACAAACATGAAGTGCTCATAAAATGTAAGTAATATCATTTTAATCATTACATTATAATTGAAATATTTTGTTTCCTGATGTATCTTAAAATTTGATATATGGTTTTATATCATTTTATGGTTTCTATGTTGCTGTCATTATTTGAAAATGCATGATTTCATTTTTAAGTCCATAATTAGTATACCAAATACTCCAGAAATAAAATAACCTGCAAATTTACTCTTTGCAAAAATCAATTTCAGGCATATCAAAACACTGAAATAAACCAGGACCTCTTCTCCATAGCTATATCCTATTGTATATCCTACTGAATGTCACAGTTCTAAACTTTTATGTCTTAGCTGTTTCTTTTCTTTCTTTCTTTCTTTCTTTCTTTCTTTCTTTCTTTCTTTCTTTCTTTCTTTCTTTCTTTCTTTCTTTCTTTCTTTCTTTCTTTCTTTCTTTTTTCAAATACAGTTATTGCTTTGGGACATATCCTGTGTGAGGAATCATGAAGTGTGAAAAAAAAAAAAAAACAGATTGCGTGGATCTCTAACATGAGAATTTAGCACATTTGAGGAAGTAGCTAAGGCATGTAAGCCTTCGATGTTTCAAAGTAGATGTATTTGGAAAAGATAGTCAAACTTTTAAGTCCTAGGTGGCAGAGATAATAACCAGCCAGGTTTCTTACAACATTTTTCAGAGGAGATAAGAATGTTAATGAGGTCAAAAAACATTCAATAATGGCACAATAAGTCATGCAGATATTGCACTGAAGAAAAGATGAAAAGGAGTTTAAGAAAGGAAATAAGATTTTAACGTTTGAGTTTGAAAAAACTTCACCATAGCTCACACGAGGGTTATTCATTTTAGGCTAAAAACAGAACCAATAGTGTTTGATTTTGGAGCTTATTTTCCATGACTACTTATATTAAATAACAATTTTAAACTTCCGAAATTGCATGTAAATATATGTTCTGGGTCATTTAAGTACAAAAGGCCTCAGAAAATGTATGACATGTTAGGGAGAAGAAAAGAGAAGACATGCTTTGGCTTAATGATTCACGTCTAACACCTCTAAAGTAGAAATGCTTTGTCAGCACAGAAATGCTTCTCCGTTGCCATCAAGACTGCTGTAGGTTTTTACAGCTGCTGTTTTTAGGGATGGTAAGAACAGAAAGCTGCAACATTTGGAATTTACTAAGCAGTTAATAAGAATGAGCAGGCATTTACATTTGTCATTTCTAAAGCCTATCTGGGGGAGAGTCCTTTTAGGATATGTCCAATTTTTACCTGAAAATTTCGGTCAGAAATTATATTTCATGCTTCAAGTATTTAGTTCTTCCATATCTATTTTGTAAAAATTGTTTTATATGCAGATTATGAGTTCATGTATATGAAAGCATTTTATAAACTAAGGGCTACTGAAAGTGAGTTACTACCATTTTAGAGTAGATGTTAAGGAAGCCAGCCCTGCATAGTAAGAAGACAGAGCCTGGACCCGTGTCCTCTTGTGCACAGGTAAAAAGTGTAACACTAGACATTCAAGCAGTCCAGATTTCCCTATCTTTAAGATTAAAGGTGGTGGAATTAACTATCTACAAGGACTCTTCTCAGCTTAAATATTCAAAGATTAGAATAGGTAGATCCAGCAGGAGTTGAAACAGAAGTGAGGTGGAAACTTCAAAAAATATGGTAACTTCATTCATAAAAAATAATGAAGTACTGATACATACTACAACATGGTGAACCTCAAAAACATTTTACTGAGTGAAAGAGCCAATCACAAAATATTACATTATTGTACAATTTTACTTATGTAAAATGTCCAGAATAGGCAAATCTATGTTTTATTATTCAGAAAGATTTTATTTCCAAACAGTGATTATACATTTATAAGTACATATATGATGTATTTTATGTACATGGATTAGGTAGCTGTTTAAAGATGAGTGCCTACAGGAAAATTATTTTCTGCAAGAGTAAAGTGTTAAAAATACGTATCAGTTGAGGTGACTAAAACTACATGTGGATACAAAGAATGGATATAGATTTTCATAATCAAGGACAGAATCCTCACCCTCTACTCCCTCTTATGTGGTCACCACGGGGCAGGAAACTAACCAAAGACAAAGCTTCCAGCTTCTGGTTTCCAGACTGTGAAGGAGAGAAGGGACGCCCAACAGACAAACTAGCACTTTCATAGTTGGCCACAGCCTTGCTACACGCCACAGCACTGTGGCACCTGGAGTGGAAGCCTAGAATAGAAATGTCCTGGTCCCTGAAAAAGCCATGAGCCCCACGCTGCTGACTTCTCCCCAGTGAACTCAAATCCCTTGCCTGAGAGGAGCATCGAAAAAGTCCTCTGCCCCTTCCAACATTCGGTTATTTTCATTGGCTAGATGCAGGACAGGGGTCTCCAATCCCTGGGCAGCAGACCAGTACCCATCGTGGCCTGTTAGAAACCCGGGGGCATAGCAGAGATGAGAGGCAGGAGAGTTAGTAAAGCTTCATCTGTATTCGCAGCCTCTCGGCAGTGCTAGCATCACAGTCTCAGCTCCACTTCAGATTATCAGGCATTAGATTCTCATAGGTACCTGGTGCCAGAGAGGTTGGGGACCTCTGATGTAGGAGACAGGTGCAGGTCAGCAGTATAGAGAGGTTCTGAGTCACGTGGGAAGCAAGCTCTTCTACCGTTCTTTGTGAGCTCACTGAGCATATTCTCCTCAGCCACCTCCGTTGGGTCCCCTTCTTCTCTAGTTTCACTGTGGCTTGTCTCTGCATCTGCTTGCTTGGAGAACTGTCAGCAAACTCCACATGCTTTGCTTCAACTTCTTTGTGTCTATCTTTTTTGCAGTCTTGGTATAATGAATTTCAATATTTTTACCTTTTGAGATTCAGCTACCACATTTGATTCTCCATAAGTGGAGATGTCTAATCCTTGGACTTCAGATGCATCATCATTCTCTTGTGTTGTCTTAGATGGATGGCAAGGATAAGGTATAAGGTCAAAAGTCCCACCTGGTCTCACAGATAAGTCCCTATAAACTCTTCATAATCACTATCAGCAGCCTGTAATCCAGGGCAAAAGTTAGAGATGTCATAAGGATGGTTTTAAACACAGTCTTCAATTCCTTCATAATGCTTGGTCCCTACCTCTAAGTGAAAGAATCTAGACACACAACACTGCATTATTGTATAATTCCATTTACATGAAATGTCCAAACTGGCAAATCTATAGAGACAAAAAGTAGGTTAGTGGTTGAGAGAATCAGGCTAGAGGGACTAGAGAGTAATGGCTAAAGGATACAAGGTTTATTTTGAGGATAATGAAAAGATTCTAAAATTGATTGTAGCAATAAATGCACAACTGTGTATATACTAAAAGCTAGCCATTGAACTGTGCACTTAAATGTGTAGATTTTGTGGCATGTTATTTATATCTCAGAAAAACTGTCTTAAAAGATCACGTGGCTTTAGTGGTGTCCAGATAGACATGGGAAGTGTTGCAATGGTTCTCTTTCTTTTTTTTTTGACTTGACTGTCCTCATTAATGAAAATGATAATTACCTTAGGAAATACAAAATAGGAATACATTTTTCTCAGGTGCTCTCTTCCTACTTCCTATAACCCTTTTGCAATGCATTATCTGCTCTCAGTATTGTTTTCACTAGTTCTCATTTGACAACGAAGTCTTCATTGCCGTGGCCTCTACATTCCAATCTACACTTCGTCTGCAGCCACTCCCACCAACCACAACTCAAGGACTGGACTTTGTCCTTAGGAATAGCTGGAGAAAGGGCAATTCACAGCTAAACAATAACACATGTATTTGTATAGCATATGCATCATCGAGTTTCGAGTTTCACTCTTACAGTTCTCTGAAGTGATTAGAGGAGATATTATCCCCAGTTTACAGATGAAGGAACCAAGGATCAAACAGTTATTAAGTTGGAAATCCTGGATCAGAATATATTCCAATCTGATATCAAAAGCCATACTCTTTCTTTCACATTGTGCTGACTCTTACCAAAATGAAAAACAGCTATCTTTTTGGAATGCTCTGTACTTTAAAAATTGAATTGTTATATAAAACCTCCTAGCAATAAAATTTTCTGGAAAACTGGAGAGAAACTTAAACTTAAAATCTACCTAACAAAGATTTAAGAAAAATCTATCCAATTAAAGTATTTTTATCTTTGCAACAAGATTCATCATTACAGTGTTTTAGAGAGTTCTTATATTCATTTAAAATATAATTCAATTTACAGAAATCAGAAGCAGTTGCTATACTGAAATATGAATCAGAGAACCTAAATTTAAGTTCAAGTTCTTCCACTAACTACTTGAATAAACTGTGAAGCCTGCAGGAGTTTCAATTTCCTCAATAATAAAATGTGAGTTTAGAAATGATTTTTTATTCATGCATTCCTCCATTCAATCATTCATACATACGTCAAATGTATACCCGAGTATTCTTTTAAGTGATATAAATTCCATAGTGATGAAAAAAAACAAAACCTAGCTGTGAGGGTCAGCTGCTGATTTGCTCTCAGCTCTGTTTCCAGCCTTCTCCTTCTTCCTCTGCCATTTGTGTCCTGCATCAACTTATCCTTATGCTCTCTTGTTTTCTGACTTCTGGGTAAGTTCAACCTATAGAAGGTACTGGTAGCATATTAGGGAGTAGGAGGTGTAAAAAATCAGTATTTCTCCCACTGTTATCCTCCTTTAGTGAATCCTGCTCCTGTCAGGAAGTCCCACCATGATTCTAATTCTACTTCAAAAAATACTAACTCCTTCCACCATCTCTATAGCTTCCTACTATTGCTAATATCTTGATGCCTCATGATCTCTATAAAGTGAAAAACAACCTATAGCCCAAGTAACTCTATAAACCCCAAGCGAGATAAACACTAAGAAAAACACATCAACATGCATTTTAATCAAACTGTAGAAAACTTATTATAAAGAGAAATCCTTGAAAAAATATGGATCAAAGAAAAACAAATATGAGAAATGCTACTGATTTTTATCAGAAACAATAACAGCAAGATAACAAGACGTCTTTAAAGTGCTGAAAAACAAGAGCAAAAGTCCCTCTTACCTAGAATTCTACATCGAGCAAAAATAGCCTTCAAAACTGAAGGTGAGACAAACACATTTTTTAGAGAGAGCTGAGAGAATCAGCTACCAGCTGATCAACATACAAGAAGTGTTAAAGAAAGTTCTTCAGACTAAAGAAAAATTATGCTAGATAGAAACTTGAATCTTTACAAAGAAATGAACAACAACGGAAATACTTAAGTGTTTCTCATTTTAAAGCTCTTGAGTATTCAACACTAATTATGTTTGCAAGAAGTTTGTGAATAGAGAAGGATTAACTTTGGTAACAGAAAGACTTTTCAAAATGAATCTTAGACCAATTATCATACCAAGACAACATTCATTCATAATAGAGCAAGCACTTATTAACAACCAAATTCATGTTAAGTGCTATGAGGGGCATCTTCATTCTCTAAAGTCTCATATCTACATATGTACCTTATAGTTCATAAGCTAGTATATTTGAAAAAAGAATACTCAAGATAAAAAAAAAAAGAGATATGGTGGGGAATCACAGAGAGAGAAAGAGATAGAGAAAAAAAGAGAAATTAAGTACAAAGTAGTTAACATGATTGAAAAATAATTTTTTTTCAACTTTCTCATTTGGGGTTTAAATACTTAAATCAAAAGAATATGGATTAGAATATTGTAACAAATTTATTTTACCCTTTTCATATCTCTTCATAGAGGACTTTTTTTACCCTTTTCATATCTTTTCATAGAGGACTAAGGTGTTCAGCGTGCTTGTCATCCTTGGCTCACAAATTTGATTATAGAGATATCAAGATGAAAAGAAAGGAAAGGACATTGAAAGAAATAAGAATAAAAGAGAAACACATACATTTGTCTCACCTATCAAACAAAGGACACATTTACATCGTTTTCTTAAGAGAAAAAATAATCACTGGATACTTTTAAAATTCTTGATAATTTTCAAATTGTTGTGGTTGATATTTCAAATATGAAATAAAAATTGTGTGCTTGTTTATATGCATGAAAAAGTGCTGAAGATATTGAATGGAGAAATGTATTTAATTTCAAATATATATTCTCAAAAGAGCAGAATAAATATAAGTAAGTATACATTTATGTAAATTTAAGTAAATATATCATTTGCAAAATTATAACAATTCTATTGTTCTGGAGAGGTTATATATATATATTTTTAGAATGAAACAGAAAACTAAAAATTTTTCTAATCTGCATTTGATTAATCAATTCATCAGTTATTTGTACTATATCTTGAGATTGAACTTGACTTATGTACATAATTTTGAAAACAAAAGTCCAGCATGTAGTATACATGCTAAAAGCGTGAATTTTTCTAAAGAGGCCTTAGAAATAAGAAAGACCACAATTTTGAGATAGCTACTTTTATGTTACCTATTATCAGACACACATACACACACACAATGCTGCGTAACAAGCACCCAGACTCAATGGCTTCAATTAACAAGCATTTATTATTTCTCACAAGTTTGCAAGGTTGATACATCTAGACAAGACAATGAATGGAAGTTTTAGCCCAACTCACATATTGCAGCCAACCAAGCATTGGCTATTTGAATTGAATGGGAGCCCTGGGTGGCACTCTGTTCTACGTGTCTTTTACTTTCCTTCTGGGACTCTTTGTGCTGGGGCAGAAGCACAAAAAAGCAAGCAGAAAAATGCAAAGCTTCTAGAAGCCCGGGCACACTGTCAATCCCAACTCATTTTAGTGGCTAAAGCAGGTCATATTGCCAAACTCGGAGTCATCTGTTGTGAACTCTTTGTCACAGGGCAAAGAGGGTGAATACAGGAAGGGTGAGTAATTAAAGTAATGAATGAAATCTATCTGGTATATACTACAAATAGAAAGACCCATAAGACACACTGAGAGTGTGTCAACCATGAATAGTCCATTGATATTAAAAGAATTTACTTCTCAAGCCTCTGTAACTAAATTCCAATATTCATGGCTTTTACTGGACCAGTCTTTGCTTTTTGGCTACTATTGTCATACCACCTTTGTAAATAGTGCCATGCCCTATAAGTGAGCTGGTCACAGTATTGGCTAGGACTGCAGTAAACATGGCATTGGGGATGCTATGTGGGCATTGCATTTTGCCACCATATCACTAATTCATGCCTCTTGTGTTCCAGTGTTTGTACTAACTTAATTATTTTAATATTTTACTAAGTTTTCCTCTCTATCAATTCTGTTATAAATAGAAAGTATGTAAATAATCCTATCTAAAGAAAAAAAAATTATGGCCACCCTTACCTTTCTCTCCACTTATTCTAGGAAACTATCAAAAAAAAAAAAAATGAAGATTTGGGGATTAAAAAGCAACAAATTTTTTTTTTCTTTAATTGGGTTGGTAAATGAAAGAACAAAGATATGGCAAAGGAAGGGAGGTTCTCAAAAGAATTACATTTTTACTTGTACACCTGAAACTTACTGGATTTCGTTAACCAATGTCACCATAATAAAAATAAATAAATTAATTAAAATAAATAAATAAATAAATAGAAATTAAAAAAATAAAGAAACATTTTTAAAGAAAATATTTGCATTTTTGTTTACATATTTCCCCCCATATCTGTACTCGTTCTTTTGCCTATGGCAGGTTCAGATCTGTTACTTCATATGCTCATAGAATAAATAGCAGTTGTTAACTGCAAAGCCATCAGTGTACTCTAGTTTTTTAATTCAAAAACCTCTTCTCTAATTGTGCCAATAAAATGTTGTAAGATAAATCATCTTATAAAATATTATAAAATATTTTGTATTTTTATATTATAAAATATAAAAATTATATTCTCCTTTTTACTGTATGCTTTATTTTCTTCATTTTTTTCAACAAATGAAATCTAAAACTGCAAATAAACAACATAACTGTTTTGGTGCTCACTACAACTTTTTAGACTTTTAAATTAAAAATTCTCTACTGTAATAGTTTTGAGGAGATGAAAATATTATCTTCTATGATAGCTAAACTGGTTTTTTGTTTAATTAGTTTTCAAGCTTCCAGAAATGAGTGTTAAGGTTATTTTTTTTGTGAGACAATAATATTTTTCAATTAATTTAGCAACATTCTTACAGTTTTCTTACTTTTTTTCTTTTTCTTTTTGATTATGCATTTTAAAGTTATTGAGTAATACATATAGCAAAACAGGTGAATTAAAATGTTTCATAAAAGTATCAAGAAAATGTTAGCATTAAAATATATATTTGTAATGCTCTCAAAATGCAGTCATTTCTGTTCAGAGCTGCAGGAGGTCATCTCTGATAATAACTAATATTTGAGCAGTCTTACAGTTTGCAAAGCACTTCCAGCTCTATTTAGCTGTGGTTCGGTGGGGAAACTTGTTCAGTCACCTAGCAAATAAGATGCTGAGCCCATCCCCAAATTTTCTGATTTTTAAATTTTGTGTCTCTAAAAGCAGTCTGCAATAGGAATAAAGGGAGCCAAATATTTGGTTACAGGAAGGAAATTTAACTTCAGGTGGTGAACACACAAAGCAATAGACATATGACATATTGTTGAATTGTACACTTGAAACTTATTTGATTTTATTAACCAGTGTCACTCCGACAATTTTAATTAAAAATAAATAAATAATAAATTTTAAAAAGCAGGTTGCAATTTCCATAACCTTACAAAATCTCTTCACTTTTTATTATTTTTCTCAAATTAGTATAAACTCAGCTTATACAAGGTTGCCCTCAATGGTTATTTAGTTGATAATGCTCTGTCTTTACAACTAAATTGGGAAGGTTATTGCAGGTAGAAATCTCTTGTGCTGGCTACTTCTTTCTCCTGGACCCCAAAGCCCTTGACCCCTCCAGGCTTATCATATCCTCTTTAATATTTGGTGACTGAATATACAGAAATGTTTAGTCATTCGTGTAATTTGTAGCATTTTCTAATTCAAACTAATTCGAAGTTTCTTTGGTTTAGCACACAGGACTTAAGTTCATGTGTGCATGTTCTTAAACCAAGGATTCTGTAGCAATAAATGGCATCGAGTTTCCAGAATAATGGAAGGAGTCTGATTTAATCAAGGTTTGCAGAATTTTGTTGATCCAAACTATCTTTCTTGAATCTTAAATTTTCTCACTTTCCATTCAGTAAAGTTCTTAAATTTCCTTCTTAAAAAAATAAATTTGTGTTTTCTCTTCTCTGAATGTTGAAAAGCTTCCAACAGGTCCTGAAAACACAGTATTTCATCTCCTGGCTTTTCAATGGACATTTTTTTTTTTTTTAATAGCTTAGTGAAACTGGAGAATAATTCCTTTTTCAGTTAATGTTAAACTGATGGCATTTTTAAACAAAAAGCTGGCAGCAAATGTTATGTCAAGCTATAGTGCATTGAAGAGTGGTTTGGCCACTTTGCAACTCACCTCTGAGACATCAGACTCCCTTTGTCCTGCCAAGTGCACCATTAAGAAATAACACAATGGAGGTGGAGGGGGATGCTGGGATGTCTTTGCTCTGAGCATAGAGTTCTGTATTTCCACAAACTGCTTTATAAGCCCGACTTTCCAATCCTTTTCATGACCAGACAGTACTTTTGCAAAGACTCCAAAGTTTCATTTTCTCACAACCTAAGAAATATGTGGTTACAAAAAGGTTAACACTAATAAGCCATTTAAATGCTTTACCATTTATATGGCTTGTTTAAAACTCAGGACAAATTCATTCTTTTGTCACACCTTTTGAAATGCCATAAGAAGACGAAAAAGTAATTATATTGGGAATAAGCCAAGCATCTGTGTATACCACACTGAAAACAGAAATGAATTATTGCAGAGCCAGTCAATTCATATAATCATAACAGATATTTTAATCAACCATCTGAAAGTATACTTTTTATGAGCAAAACTTTGCCTTGGATACTGTGGAGAACACCTAGTAAAGATGAAACAGGGTTATGACAACTACATAAGTAATTATATTTAATACCTGGTAGAAAATATTAATTTTAATAGTAGATATAGAGATAAAGTGCTTATATATGGAAAAGAAGAAGCAGCAACATCCTCTTTGAAAGGGCTGAGGGATGGTGAGAGAAGAGTAGGGGCAGAGCCAGAAGACTGAGGTTTGAATTGGATGTGATGTGACCTGAGCTGTGGATTTGTACCGGAGACAGATGCACAGGAGACAAGCTATTCAAAACACAAGAGATCGATTCTAAGCCATAAGCACAGGGTCAGGAATCAAGATTGGGGTCACAGAGTTGGGAGTTCAGTGTTGGGAAGATCAGAATGAGAACTAAGAGGATTAGAATGAGAACAGTTTGGGAACATGTAAAGGTGGATATGAAAGAACCATAAACCCTGAGCAAGGTTTTTGGGAAACCGGAATTGAGGAGCTTGGCTTACGCTGGCTTCTTTATGGGGGAAGGAAAATCATGTGGGGGAAATGCTATGTGAGCAGGAGAAGGTTACACCCAATGTTGCTGGCACTTAACAGTTTTTAATCTCTGTGTGTGTGTGTGTGTGTGTGTGTGTGTGTGTGTGTGTGTGTGTGTGTTTGTATTTGAAGAAGGGCTGGATAGTTGGTGCTACATATCACCATTATCATCATGTTTATGTGTGGAATAAAGCTTTATGTGACTTAAAAAAAAAGTTAATAAATGAATATATCATTCAGAATCTAAAAATCACCTTAAGCCTAAATGATACATAATGGTTAAATCGAGGTAATCAACTGGCTAATACAATTTTTTCTTCTTAACTTCAGCTGAGTAAATGCAATAATAGTGAACATAAGTTCTCTAAAATATAAAAGAAGCAATGAGAAAATTGGCCTTGGTTCTCTTATCTTTTTTTTTAAAGAACTTTATTGTGGCATATTTTGCATATCATAAAGTTCTCTCATTTCAGGTATACATTTAATGATCTTTTGGTCACTTTGTAAGTGGTGCTAACATCACCTTAGGTCAGTTTTAAGACATTTTTGTGCCTCATCTAAGATCCTATTTACAATAACCTATTTAAAATTAATCTTCTTTCTCACCCTCAGTCCCAGGGAACCACTAATCTGTCTTTATAAATTTTCTATCTGGACATTTTATATAAATGGAATCATAAGTTTGTGGTCTCTCATGTCTGGCTTCTTTCACATAGCATAATTTTTTTGAAGTGCATGTATACATAGAATGTGTCCACAGTTCATTCTTTTTTATTAACTAATAGTATTCCATCATATAGATATACCACATTTTGCTTATCAATTTACCAATTGATAAATATTTAGGTTGTTTTCATGTTTTAGCTATTATGAATATTAATGTGCAACTCTTTGTGTGGACACATGTTTTAGTTCTCCTGGGAAGATACTTAGTAGTGGAATTGCTGGGTAACGTGGTGGTTTTATGTTTAACGTTTTGAGAAAATGTCAGATTCTTTTTCATAGTGTCTGCAGCGGTCCTGTTATCTTGATGTTGATGATGTCAATATCTGCTATTACTACTTCTACCTGATGTATATTTTATCTTTGAACCTTGCTTATGTCAAATTATATGTATTCATTTTTCATTTAATTCACAAAAAAATCTCACGTAGTAGGCACCAATATTATTATTCACATATATACCTTGGGTGCCTTCGCTCTGGTTCGTCACTTTATTGTTCCAACATTAGTAGTCTGGTATTTAATAAGTATACCTAATACATCAAGGGAGAAAAACCCTGAGGTCCAAGAGAGAAGAGGGAACTATCAATATTTGTTGATTTTAGGAGTCTGAGTAATTTATGAACAATACTAAAATTATGTATGGCTGAATTGAGAAAGATGGGTGAAGAGGCACATTTCTTTCTTCAGTGGCTCATTTATGCAAGAAATATAGTGCATTTCAGAAGGTAAGGAATCAGACTGGTAGCTGATAAGTATCCCATGATTGCCACTGTCCCGAATTCATTGTAACTCAAGCTTAGATCATGTCAGCCCTATAGAATAAGTAGATAAATTCCTCCAGAGCGTAGACTAGTCCTGTTTATTGTCACATCCCTGATGACTAGATCATAATAGGGGCACAACCTAAATTTGGTTGATCAAATGTGGCAACAAATAAATATACCCTTTTCTGAGATATCTCAGAAGTATGGAAGTATTAGAGTTAGATGATGGTGAACATACCAAATAGAAGCAATGGCCAAGGATATCCAAACCACAGTGCCAAAACTCTAAATCCATTCTGGAAAGTAGCCTCCCCACTGTGCTTTAAGTTAGCCATTATGAATCTCTTCCCAAGTTCAAACTAAATTTCTGGGGGTACTTTTATTGCATGCAGTTACATGTACTTGATCCCATAGAAAAACCTAAGTTAAAGATGATCCAGTGATGTAAAACTTAACGTACAGCAAGCTTATATCGAAAGGGAAAAAAAGGTACATCCCAACCTGTGTGTATTGTATTAAATGAAACAAAATCATTTTTAGAGAGTCATCGTTTTTCATGCCAGTTAAATTAGGCTTTGATCTTAATATTTTCTCTATTTACTTTTTAACTTGATAAATACTTAATTTTCTCTTTCTCTAATTGACTTTGAATTAAGGCACATAAACAAAGGAAGATGAATAATTAGGGCAAAGATGTTGACTGATTATGACATTGACATACTTTTTGGTTAAAGCTAGAATGAACACAGTTTGGAAAGAGTACACTACTGATATTTCCACACACTGCTTCAACACTTAGGAAACAACTTGGCAACAACTATCAAAAGTCCTAAAAATGCTTGTGCCTGTTGATGAGATTATCCTTTTTTGGAAATATACCCAAAGAATATAAAGATTAACGTAAGAAATATAGAAATACTAGTGGAAAAGCTATCTGCAGAAAAATATTGATCACGGGCTCTTCTTTTTATTTTTAGGCACTGGAAATAACTTATTTAGACAACAATAAGGAGTAATTACATATATATCAAATAACTCACTTACTGGCAGGTAAGATCACCATTGATAATGTTGGTGATTGCAATGATGTAGCACACAGGAAAATGCATATGATAAAGTTGTTCATGAAATTGATACAAAGTATTGTATATGTTTTGATATATTTATTAATTAAAAATACATGGAGAAAAAAATCCTGGAAAAATTATACCAAAATGCTAACAGAATTAAAGTCTTGCAATTAGAGACACATTCTCTTTTTTGTTTCTTAGTTTCTGTATTAGTTATGTTATATCAAAGAAAACAAAAAATAACAATGAAATTCATCATTAAACTTTTAGTTAAAAATAAATCTTTTATTATTTTTTTTTCTTAAGCATAAGTAACATTGATTGTTAATTTTATGCCACCTAGTAGGCTTCCACACATCAGATTATTTAATTTTATTACTATTTCACAGCACAGATACTACTACTCTTACCAACATGCTATTGAGTAAGAAACTATGGTTTGGAAAACTAGCTGTGTTAAGTACGATTAAGTAAGGAGATAAGTACAGCATCGAGATAAATCCCAGTCATGGGCAATTCCCATCAGAGCATAACCTATGAAGCAATATACTTGTTCACCTTAAACATGGAACTGGGGATTGGGTGATAAACTTGAGATTTTTTTCAAATTAAGCGTCTGAGAGAAAAAGAAATATATGTTCTTTTTAGATTTTGGTTTTGCATAAATGTAATTTTCATATGTCTGGCTGCATTTTTCACTTGTAGTGGAGACATTGGGCAACATGAGGTCACATGTATGGGATTGGAAGTCAGAGTAAGCAGAAGTTTTTGGCATGTTTCTTCTTGACTAGTGTTACTTTTCTACCCCCACTCTGATCCTCAATCTCATTCTTGCCTGATGATCACAGGGTTGGGTTTCTTGGGGACAGGAGTAGATGGCCATATTTGGTATTCTTGGACAACTTTCCTTCTTAATAGGTGAGTGTTTAGAAACATGTAGTCCATACACAAGGAAAAGGGAATAGCATGTCCCGCTCAGTGAACTGTAAAGGCAAAGTACTACTGTAGCTCTGACCTTGATTCTAGGGCCGGTAAGAGCCAGATGGTGTACAGCCTTTCAAATGGGACTTTCAAGGAGCCTGTGGGTGGTATTTCCTTTCTCTTTTATTTAAATCATCTTACTCATCCTGTCTCATCCGCTGAGGCAACCCTGTAAGAAGAACTCTGAATGAGAATTACAGTAACAGCCTTTGTCTGACAGCAAAGAGATTTCCCTGAGGCAATGGGTTTGGCCTGGAGATAAGCCCAAAACAGTTTTACACTAGAGCAGTCGAATTTGTCTCAAAAAATATTTGTTTGTACTAACTGTTTAGAATCTGAATGAAGAGTAGGAGATCCAGCTGGTGGCTGCGAAGTGTGACAGTGTTTATTTTAATTAGATGGTTAAAAAGGGAGTATCGATTCAGGAATAGAAGCTCTTTTCATTTGAAATGTCCACACTTTCAATCTCTGTGTGATTCTCTCACTCTCAATTTTAGACTAGATCTGACCTTTGTTTTGGTTTAAAAACAAAAACAGACCAAAACATGAAAACATGATAATGTCTCCCACCATCTTTCTATTGCACAGCACAGTAGCTTAGAGTGCCCTATGGAATTACAGAAAGAGAACAGTGCAGTGTCCATAGTGTTTGGAACAGTTTATAATATAGCTCAAAGGCACCTTGACATGTTTAGAATTGTCCAATTCAGAAAAAATGAAGAACTGAGTAGATTTGGTGAGTAAAAACACAGCCTTCCTTTCTAACATGTGCTATATTCAACTCTCTCCTTGAACAGCTAGAATTTCATCCAGTAAAGGAATTTTTGGCCGCAATCTTCAAATTCATATGTTCTGTGCTTCTACTGAAGCAATTTGTAACAATTTACCCAGTAATAAATAAATGATGCTATTGTGATGAAACAAATGGCCTTTAATCACAAAATTTTCGTTGTACCCTTAATGAACATTGATTACCGTCATGATTATAATGATGTGATCTATTACAATAAAATTTTAAGTAAACACTGCTACACCTGCATGCAACCAGAGGAAGATTTGGAATCAATCCAGCATCAAAAGTTCTCTTTCTAACCCTCCACATTCTCAACTACCATTTGCTTAGAAAGGTATTTTAAACAAACATTGAACATATCACAAAACTTGCTTTCTGTGCTCAATAATTTATTTCTTGTTAGAACAGTTTTCCAGGCTAATTAAGATGAATTGTTTGTAATGAACAGAAACCTGGCATTCATAGATTTGTGTGAAGTCGGAATTCTAAATGACTAAAAGAATAGAATGCTTGAAATTAGAAAATGATTACTTATTCTGTAATTTGCTGGTCAAAGAGAATACATATTCATGATTCAGATTACCACACACACACTTAGGTTGTTTTCTAAAGCAATCCCAATATTTAAGAAAAAAACTTGCTTGCTAACTAAGGGTTAATTTTTTTTTTTGAAAGCTCAGAGGTTCAATTTGAGTGCATCTTGAAAGTTTAGACTTTTTCTCTGAAATTTATTGGTTGACTCCTTGGTTCAATAACATATTTTTCTCTTATATAAAGGTATAGGGTTGAACTAGATGCTCTTTTAAAAGCCTTTTCAGCTCTAAAATGTCATAATTCCAACTAGTTTTTCTTCGTTTTCATGTATTCTCGTTGCACTCTGAGTGTCTCTTTTGTATCCAAGTTTGCTGCTATTTATGAAGATCCAGCTCAGTGATTCTCATACCACATTGTGAGCATGAATCACAGGGTGGGGGAAAGGTGTTGATATTCAGATTCCTTGGCCCTGACCCTGGTACTCAGGTTTAATAGATCTAGGGTAGTTTTTAGGATCAGTGTGTTAAGAGGCTACCTATGTTGATTCTGTGACAGGGTACCCATCCCTGTGGACCAAATGGTGTGGTTGCTTATTTGCTCGTTTTATTTAATAATATACCATTACATTGCAGATTGTGCAGAAAACCAGCTGAATTTATGCAAATCATCATCTATTTCAAGCAGATGAAACAGTTAATAACAAGAAAGCTATTTTTTAAAGAATTATGTTTAATTAGAATGTCTCTTTTGCTTGAAATAGCTTTCTATAGGAATATAAAAGGGAGAGCATATTAAGGCAAGGAATAAAACTTCAGTTCTAACTACCAGAAAATCATGTCTCCATCTCTGTCTGGAGAAAAATATGGTTTAAGATCTAAGATTCCAAGTAGTTTGGCCAGATTTTAAATTAAGACGGCTGTTGAATTGAATGCCTAGTTACTTTGAGCCATCAAAAATAAGCTGGATCATCTTGTTTACATCGCTTCACATTACATCCTAAAGCAGTTTAAGATTTATGGAATTGAGCTCCTTCGGTTTACTGCATGTTGACACAATCTTCGCTTCTTGCTGCCCCACAGAGAACTTAGTGATTTCGACAGCTCAGATTCTTCTATGCCTTGTCCATGCATGTTGTCTCTATGGCCACTTGCGTGCTTGTCTTTTATTGTGTTTTCTATAGGAAATTCACTACCTTCATTACTTTTCTGATTTTATAGACTTTTACCAAAGATTTGAAGGGGTCAGGGAAAGGCCGTCTCCTGCATTCTCTAACTTCTTTACCTACCTCTCCATTGTTCTTTCTCAGCTTTTTTAAATCTTTAAAGTAGTAGAAATTGCTCACTTGTTTTAGAAAGGACAGGTTTCCTGATATGCAGCTTCTTTTTATCAAGATATGTGTTTTAGAAAACTATGGTGCCAAATTTGGATGAGTAGGTCTCCTTCCCCACCTTACCTTTGGGCCCCTTTTTATATGGAATACTATTACATGCAATAGATATTCCATGTAAAATGTTTAGAAAGCTAGTTTATCAATTTTTTTTTTTTTTTTTTTTTTTTTTTTTTTTTTTTTTTTTTTTTTTTTTTTTTTTTTTTTTTTTTTTTTTTTTTTTTTTTTTTTTTTTTTTTTTTTTTTTTTTTTTTTTTTTAATTCTAAAACTTTTCAAGCCCTTTAGTGGGCTTTTGAACTGTGCACATTTCTATGGGTCCAGAGAGTAATATTATAAAATCCACTTTGGCCAAATGTATGAAATCTTTTTGTCACAGAACCCTTACTAACATCTTGCAGTAGTACATCAGTGTCCCGGGGAGCAGTTTTTGGAAACTTCTCTTGGGAAAGATGTGCTGATTTTCTGTTACTCACTGATGGAGAGTGTGAGCCAGGGAGGAAACACGAGTCGCAGCCTGGCCCCTCGGGCTGCAGCTGAGTTTCAGGCAAAGGAACGGAGTGTGGCCAGAAGATAAAAAGGGACATTATTACACACGAACTTTGAAACTTACAATTTTCTCATTGCGATCCTATGATTCAGTAGTCCCTAACTTTTGTAAATATAAGGGTTCCATTTTCACATCTAACATTTTTTTCACACATGATTAAATTATTAGCCTTTTTTTACTAGGTATCAAGAAAATATATAGTGATAAAAAAGTACTATCATAAAATAACAATGAGATACCGCTACATACCTATTAGAATGGCTGAAATCCCAAACACTGACAACACCAAATGCCAGTGAGAATATGGAGCAACAGGAACCCATTGATTGCTGGTAGGAATGCAAAATGCTACAGCCACTCTGGAAGATAGTTTGGCAGTTTCTTACAAAATTAAACAGCCTTTACCATATGATCAAGTAATCGCACTCGTATTTATTCAAGAGCATTCAAATTTATATTCACGCAAAAACCTGCACATGGATGTTTATAGCAGCTTTATGCATAATTACCAAAACTTAATAGGAACCAAGATGTTTGTCAGTAGGTAAATGGATAACTATCTGTGGTGTATGAAACTTAAAAACATTACTAAATGAGAGAAGTCAATCTGAAAAAGTTACATAATATATGAGTCCATTTACATAATATTCTGGAAAAAACACTAGAAAGATCAGTGGTTATGACTGAAGGAGGAATGAATAGAGAGAGCACAGAGGATTTTTAGGGCAATGAAACTATTCTATTTGATACTATAATGGTGGATATATATCATTATACATTTATGCAAAACCATAGAATGTATAACACCAAGAGTGAACCCCAATGCAAATTATGGAATTTGGATGATGATGATGTGTCAGCATAGTTTTACCAATTGTAATACCAGTGCAGGATGTCAATAACAGGGGAGGCTGTGAGTGTGTGGAGGCAGAGGGTATATGGAAACTGTTCACTTGCCGTGAACCTAAAACTGCTCAAAAAATCGTCTATTAAAAATTAAATCATTAAAAAAATACTTGCAGTATGATTCAACAATCACATTCCTGGGCATTTATCTCAGAGAAATAAACACTTGTATACATGACACACACGCACATACCCAAACTTCTATGACTTTAGCAGCATAATAAATTTGCAGTTTATTAAATGGAATAGCTGCTTAAGATTAGTTTGAAAATAGTGCTTGATGCAGACGTAGAATGGGGGACCCTTTAGGGGTCACTGGAGACTGGTAGATCAGGAACCATTGCTTATGGTAAAGTGGCCCAATTTGGTGATTTTGAAATTCTAACACAGTTTTTGTTTTGCACATTTTATTTGAACCCCACATATGCATAACCTTGAGTTGCCACATGCCTCTGCTTCTTACCTACTTATATTTCTGGCCAAACACTTCAGAGTATAACTGTCAGCACCAAACATCTTTCAAAACTGAAGGTATAAAGTTAGGACGCAGGCCTCCCCTCAGGACCTCATTTGTTACTTACTTAGCCAGCCCTATGTGCTCTTCATCAGCAACCCACTTTGTCTAAGAAGCTCTTTCTGATTACCTAACATATTGTTTGAAATACTTTATTGAGATATTTGCTAGTCTGGTATTTACAACATTTATTTGCAGTTAGACGTGTATCTACTCAAACACTTGGTAAACATTTAATTTAATGTATATTATTAGCATGTATTTATTGTTCCTATAATTATCTTTGTAATAAGATATCCTTTGTTGAGTATCACTATGTGCCAGGAAGCGGTGTTGGTGGTTTATTCATGTTATTAATATATATTATTAACAATCTCATGATAATCCTAAAAATAGATATCATACCATTTTACAGATTAAGAGATTATAAAACTCAAAAAGGTCAAAAAATTAGATGACAGTGGTATAGCTTGTAAGTAGCAGAACTGTGATTTGAACCCAAGTCTACCCAATATTTAAATGATGGTAGTGATGCTGATGTGTAGATTAATTTTTGTAGTTTTAGACAAGGACTAATTCTTTCACAACAAGTTTATCCTAACACCTGGTGGTTAAGAGCTCCAGCCCTCAGCCCTAGATTAAACCACTAGAATTGAAACCCTGGTTACACAATTTATATGCTGTGTGATCCTGAGCAAGCTACTCATATCTCTGTACTTGCATTACCCATTTTAAGATGGAATAATAGTATACATAAATTCTAAAATTGCTGTGAGAATCAAATTAAGATGTGTAGATGTAATTAAGATGTTTAGAACAGTGAACTGAACCCAGTGAACACTCAATCCATATTAGTTATTATTAGTAAAGATATAAAAATAAATATTTTAGATATTAGTACATTTTTATTATAAAGTGTTTACAAGTATTCAGTGCCAATGACCACTGCTAGAAATTCTGATTACTCAATATTCTCCATTCGGTGTGGAACTCACTGGAACAGAAGAGGCCTCTGCCCATAACTGATATGATTACCTTCATCCCCAAACACCTCAATCAGCAGCCTCAGATTGCTAGCCAGCCACCATCTCCCTGATTGTAGAAATGGCACGCATTTGGAAAATGCTTAAAATGAAGGCTTTGGAGCCAAATATGTCTATTTTTGAAAATCCTATGAAGCATAAACTGCACAGCATCCTGTTATTTCAGAGTATATGAGATTATTCTTACCTGTTTATTTACAATATTGGTACCCGGGATCACTTAGTGTCGGTGTTGATAAGGACTCAAGGTGTTATAAAGTAAGTTCAGAAATGTATTTGTGAGTTCTGATATTCTGTAAGAAAAATGTCTTAAAACCTCAAGGTTGTGCAATGTTAGGTTACATAGTTTGAAATTGCATTAGTTGTAGAAATATCAACTTTGCTGACATTGGATACATTTCTTTCTGAAAGAAGGACTAAAAACGGCATTACGAGACAGTTAACCAGAGAGAGATGCTATATTTTAGCACAACCTGATGTTCGCTCACTAGGGCTAATATGATTACATTCAACTTTCACACAAAAAATATACTTATTTATACAGGTAAAAATATATAATTAGTTTGTGGCAGAATCTAGTATGTGAACACTTTCCTTCATTGAGCTTTTAAAATCAAGATTTACTTTTCTAAAACTATATTTTTAAACTATGACTGTTTTTCCTGGGTTTGTACTTTTCTTTGATCTTAAAAGATTTTTTTTTTTTTTTTACTCTGAGAGGAAAACACACAGCTACAATCGAACTCTAACTCTGTATTCAAAGAAGATGACTTTTAGACAAGCTACATCCCATAATATGACTGGAGTAAACAGTAACGCAATATTTAATTTTGTCAAGTCATTAGTAGCAATATGAATGAGAGAAATTAGGGTCTTAGAAATTATGACCCAGAATACTATTTTATAATAACTTATATTTTATTTTTAAAAGTAAAAGTTTACAAGTAATTTGAAGAAAACATTCCAGATACTTTAGTAAACAGTCACCATGAACAAGCTTAGTAATTTCATCTCCTATGTACAGGACAAAACAAATATGCCATGTAAATTGTGTTTAATGATGAAAACAATAAAAGAAGATAAAAAATTCTTAGATTGAAAAACACTCCACAAGAACTTGTCAAGTAAGGGCTTGCTAAAGATGCAAACAGAATACTTTTTTTTTTTGTTATTTTGTTTTGTTTTGTTTTGTTTTTGCTTTCAGACCCCCTGAGGCTAAGCTTACATCAGAAAAGAAATGTGCATCTCATTAAAAATAATAGTCTTGGATACCTTGTAAATCTTTGATTTCCAACTCAAGAATGTAGTCCTCCTGCAGCCTAACAGAGACAAAAAAGGAAGCAAGCTTTTTCTCTTAAGTAGTTAGAATCTGTTGTTTCTTTAAAGTGTTTTATACTCTTACAAAGAAGAAAATGATGAAAAATGTGTTTAAAATGTAATAGATGCTTCTTCAAATAAATTAACATAATACATTTGGGAATAGGATCACTGCAAAATGAAAATTTTAACTATCGAATTTTAAACTCATATAGGCAGATTAGCATGGCTAGAGAATGTGAATTTAAATAAATATTCTTAGTACTTGCAGCATTTGTAAAAACTTCCGAATACAATAACTGAGTCATTTAGATAGAGTATGAATCACAGTATTTCCATTCTACTGGATTTTGAATTAGTTAAATATGAAATGAAGAATTGTGATAAAAACAAAATAAACTACAATTAGTAAGTGTATGTCATCAGTAATAAATGCATTTTACAACAACAAAATACTTCAAGACAATTACTATAAAATATTGAGTAATGAATTCAGGAAATTGTGGTTTGTTTCTATAAAAAGAGTCAATGGGCTCAATTTGGTTATTAGTGCTTATTCTAAGGGTGCTCACCAAATGAAAATATTCACAAAGGAGACACACCAAAGGCTTCAAAAAGAGGGCAATTCATTCATTTGCCTACTTTTTCTCACTCCCTCTGGAATATCTGTAAAAGTCTTGCCAATTAAGCTTGCAAAGGAAACAAAAACACACATGGCCCAGTTGGAGGAATGGAAAGCACTGATGACATACAAAAGCATATTCCAACTTTTTCCTATGCCATATATGTTAATAATTATATGACAATCCACTTGGAACATATATTTTTTTAAAAATCCAGAATAGTGAATGAAGTATTTAGTACCAGTCCACAAACCCTTTAGTAACATTTTGACACCAGATAAATATAGAAATTGAAAAATAAGTGTGGAGAGACTTTTAGAGGAATTTAACAGAATAATTAATGTTCATTGATTCTAATAATTTAAAAAAATTAGAGGTTATATTTTGTATGTCTTTGTTTTTCGGATTTCATTTTTCTAGTAGCCCAGTAAGACTAAGTTCCAGGACTTTTGTTTACTCTTCAAAAAGAGATTTTGAATTGTCTCAGACCTCTCCTTCAAAAAATTCTTTAGTCCTTCTTTAATAGATCATTTGGATCTAGCTGTCGTTTCTCTTGCTTTTTCTTTCATATTATTTCTTCATCATTTTATTCTATATTCTGAGAAATTTTCTGTACTTTTTTCCCAGCTGACTAATATGATCTTTAGCTTAGTCTTTAGCTACCTAAAAACTTTAGTTTTAATTTCTAAGAACTTTATCTTATTCTCTGATGGCTCCTTTCTCATAGCAAGCTCTTCTTATTTTATGGTTATATGTGTTCTCAAATCCCTTAAGAAATTACAACTGTTTAATTTCTTTCCTAATTTTTTGCATTATTATTTTTGTTTCTCCCTCATTGTTTGTGTTAATGTTTCTCATTTGTAATCCTGGTGTTCCACAAATCCTGGAGTGTCCTTGGAGCCTGGACTGGTGGTATCTCCTATGATGATTTCTACCATCTTCCCGGTCAATGGAACATAATAAGTAGGATTTACAGATCTGGGGGCAAAGGCTTTGTGGAATAATGGGACATTTCCTTTCCCACAAAGGGAAGATTCCTTTAAAGCGTCCACAAGTCAGAGGGCATTTCTGAGACAGTGGGAACAAAGAAATTTCTGACTTCACCCAGATAGTGGTCTCTATTTGGATGCATTCCAGCAAGAAGAAGATGTGGGGAAAATACAAAGGTATGATGAACATCCTACTTGCTTGAGACATAATGACAACCCAGACAGATTGACCTTCTAGATATACTTACTACTCTGAATAGACTGGAATCTCTGAGAGCCACAGGTTATCTTTACGTACTGACAGCATAGGGACACAAATTATTCTGGATAGTCTGATCCAACCCTACTGAGAGGCTCAGTATAGTCAATCCTTATTAAAAATGATACTTCTCAACACAAAAGAAAGTTAGACCACTCTGGATACACTGTGCACACTCCAGAATCCTTGGGCTCCCCCTTCAGTACTGCCTTGGCTGTCCATACTGGGGAAGAGATTGCACTAAGAAAATTAGGAGCCCACATAGATCACCCTTTAATTCTTCTATTTTAAAAATATTTAGAGACACTTCCCTAAGTTTCAGCTTGGTGAGAATTTCATGTGTTCATTTAAGCCAATATGCATTTAAACATTCAGTAATCATGAGAAAGTCAAGACAATTTAGAAATGCTGGAAATGACAGACAAAAGGTCAATAATAGTTCCAAAGAATGATATGCATTTATGGGGTGCACTTAATCTTTTTGAAATTAATGTAACAATTTCTACCACCATGTAAGTTTTCAACGTCTTTCATGATTTTGACCTTACTAAGGCATGTAATAACAATTTCATACCTTTTATTCTTCTTAGTTTGCAATCAATCTGACTTCAGCAGAATTTGCTAATTCCTTCGAAAACCTGTTTTAGCTTTAGGCATTAACTTACCATTACTCATCAAATACTGTGTTGAAAGAATAAAATCATTAATTATATTACCAATAAATATATTACTATTATATAAATAACAATTAAGAAGTGATAGATAAAAAACAATGGCCACAAAGAAGGTGTAATAACTGACCTGATTAAGGTAGTTGAAATCACTCATACATCAAACAACAAGCTATGTTAAAGATGATTAATTTTTGTGAATAAAATATTATCAATCTCAATTCACACTGTTAAAAACTTATTTATTAAAACCAATATCGAAAAGGAACAATATGTTTAAAGCCATGTGCACATTATTTAAAATGAAGTTAAAAAGAATGAGTTGAACAGACCATTAATTGTGTCCACCGTTATTTCTTATTTTATATTTAAAAAGATAAGTCTTTTAGTTGAAGTCTTAAATACTTATTGTATTGGATACCCCTTATAATCAAATGGCTTTTGGTTTGAAAAAGATGAACAGCTATATAGCTTAACAAAAATGCATTTTATGTTTCTTACTTGATATGTAAAACCTTATACACATATCGATTTGCCATTTCTTTCTATATCCCTAGCAACTGTAGCAGTTCCAAAATGGCTTTTATTTTATCATTTTTATAATGCCTTAAAATCTTTATATTTAATTAAAACTATTTTCACGAATCTAAGTATTGTTATATACCACTTACCACACTAATTAGACTAAACCACATACTATGGCTTATTATTTGAAATTATACATGCATATTGTTTTCTGGGATTAAATAACTTACTTTCATGACATTAAAATTATTATAATCTAAGTTTTAAAAGAGAGGGAATATTTTACTGACTATTTTTATTTATTCTGACAGATTGTAAAATTATTAGGGGCCATATGATGATTCTAAGTATATAGCAAGCAAAAACTGTACAGATGCTGTTATTTTAAACATAGAATTTATTTGGTTTTTGTTATAAAATTTATCTAGACAATGAAATGAAAAAATAAAATCAATACAATTTTCTGAATTTATAGGACATATTTTAAATTGAATGAATATGTTTACTTTGTAATGAACATAATCAAATAAAATATAAAAATAATATGCTCATTACGTGACATGACCTTAAGTTGTTTGATGATATTACACAAATCATATCATTTTCAATGAGCATTTTAAAACAATAAATATTTTTAAAACATTTAGTAGATTGGACATTTGTCTCCAAAGAAATAAAAACTGTTAATAAATAACTCTATTGTTTAATTAGATTTCAGTTTAATATGAAATTAAGGAGATACCCAGTAATATTTCTGACATAATTTTACTTTTTAAGTCAACATTTTTGTTACATTTTCAAAGTCTAAGTTGTGACTTCTTTAAGCGTTTATGAACAGCACAAGGTTGTTTGGGAATGGTATATTTTCATACCCTGAAAGAATTATACTAAAGTAAAGTGAAATGTAAAATGTTATAAATAACCACTTAATTTTTTCACAAGTCACTTATTATAGATGTAAAACTTTCAAAAAGAGCTAAGCTCTCAATCAAAGTGCAGAGGACACAGTACTAATGAAGACTAGTGTACTAAGTTAGGTACGCTTTCCAAATTAGGACTGTCACATGGTAGGGGGAAGTACTTGCTAAAAATCAAACAGCATGTTACTAAAATTGCTGAGATTGTAAAGAGCATACCCTAAATTTCCAGTGAGTTATTTAGAGCCTGCATCATACTGTTTCCATACATCTCAAAGTAGCTCTATTACTCAGTGGGCAACAAAAGCTGATTGAATTAAGCAGGAAATAAGAGAGTGGAAGGATATTGGAGAACTCACAGAATCAAGGTGCAGTCTGGAAATTTAGGCTTTACACCAAATAAGAACCAAAGGAATTTCAAACTCAGCCAAGGTCAAACCGCAGAAGCATTGAAGTTAAGATGGTTCTAAAGGACACTTGCCAGATTCTAGGGTTAATGTTGGAATTTAAAAATAAATCGAATTTATTAAAGTCTAATTTACATAGACATATACACCACTTTAATGTACAGTTAAATAAGTTTTTATGTGTGTACACCTCTGTAACCACCATCTTGATCAAGACACAGAATATGTTCATGTCCCAGAGCCCTCCCTTCATATTCAATCTTCATTTCCATACCCCAAGTATAACTGGTCTATGTCCATCACTTTTGATGAATTTTGCCTGTTTTAGAAAGTCAGAGAAATGGAAGGATCCACTACATAATCTTTTGAGTCTGGCTAGGTTCACTTAGCATAATATTTTGAGATTCATTTGAATTATTTTGTATATCAGTTAGTTGTTCCTTTTTAGTTCTAGATAGTATTCCATTATACAAATATATTACAGTCAGTTTATATACTCATCAGTTGATGAACCAGTCTTTGGGTTGGTTAAACTTTTGAAATATGAATAATGCCACTATCAACATTCTTGTATTGGCCCTTGTGTGGACATATGTTTTTGTTTATCTTGAGTAGATATGTAAAAGTGAAATTACTGCATCATGTTTTAGCTACGTGTTTGACTTTGTATGAAACTGGTATACAGATTTCAAAAGGTCTTACATCATTTCACAATTCTGCTGGCGTTCTCCAGTTCTAGTTTTCACCAATATTTCATATTGCCAGTCTTTTTAATGTTATCCATTCTTGTGGGTGTTAAGTAGTATATTATTGTGGTTTTAGCTTTTCACTGATAACTAATTATATTGAGCATATTTTCATGTGTTTCTTTTATGTGTTCATGTGTCTGGCTTTGTCCATCTTTTTTTTCGGTGTGTCTGTTTAAGTCTCTTGACTATTTTATTCGGGTTGTTTGTTTTATTATTGAGTTGTAAGACATCTTTATATATACTGGACACTAGCATGTTGTCAGATATATGTTTTCATATATTTCTCTAACTAGATTTTTCATTTTTTTAAGATGATTTTTAAAGAGCTGAATTAATTTAAAGTCTATTTTATTATTGAATAAAAATTGTTTTAGTGCTTTTTGTGAACTCTCAAAATCTTTGCCTATATCAAGGTTATGACAATTTTCTTCTAAGTTTTCTTTTTAAAAATTTACTGTTTTGTATTTACATTTAGATCTATTATCCATTTTGAATTAATTTTTGAGTTGGTGTGAGGTAGAGTCAGGGTCAACTCCTCCATTTAGGTGTCTATTATTTACACTATTTGTTGAAACTAGTCTATTCCTATTGTATTAAATTACTACGAGACTTATATCAAAAAATCAATTTCCCATATGTGTGGACCTACTTTGGACTCTGTGGTGTATTTCACTGGTCCTTATGCCAACACCAAACTCTCTTGCTTACTGTAGCCCTGTAATAAGTTTTGAAATCAGATAAAGTTAGCTTTTCACTTTATTGTTCTTCTTTTTTTGTTTTTGAAATGTTTTCTTTTTAGGTCTTTTTATTTCATATGAAATTTATAATCAGTTAGTTAATTTTAAAATAAATAAATAGATAAATAAATGAATGAATAAATAACTCAATAACTTGAAGCCTCCTGGGATTTTGATTGGAGTTGTACTGAATGTACAAATTTTGAGAGAATGAATATCTTATTAATATTGCATTTCTCCAGTACTTTTTGCAGATACTAGTCCTCTCAGCAGCCTCAAACTCTGATTCCCATTTTTCATCTCAGTGGAACCATCATTGTGGGCTCCAGCTCCTTGTTTGCAGACAGAAAACTGCTATAGCCTGAAAGTTGGTATGGGAAAAGGAGTGGGTTATGGTGCTCATCTCCTAGATTCCTCTTCCCTCGAAGATCACATTTTTTTGTTGCCTCTTGTCCAATGACTAAAAACTACTTCCTCATGTATTTTGTCCAGTTGGAGTTGTTCCTAGAGATAGTTACTTCGTCACAGCTGGAAGCAGAGTGTGTACTCATATTTGAGTTTAATGCCCATCTTGTTAGTGAATTTTCAAAGCTGATTGCCATTAATACTGTATCACCTGGAACTTCATCTTTGGACTTTGGTTTCTGCATCCGTAAAGATATAGAAAATAAGAGTCTCTATCTCATAAAGTTGTTGTAAAGATTAAATAAGTAAAACTTTTCAAAGGTGACCTGAAATGTAAATAGTATAAGAATATTAGCTCTCATTATTTTTTAATCACTCCCTTAAGATTCAAAAGTATGGAACAAAACCATGCAATTGGCAGAGCCCAGTTCATATGCTCTGTTGATTCCTTTAATGCCAAGAGGAGGGATATCTAGTCCTTTTCACCTCATAATCAGGGGATCTCTTGAAAAAGGAAGGACTTGAGATGTTGGATATCAGAAAATTGAAAAATGTCCTCTAGTACATTAAAGGGTTTTGGACACAGAACCATGGAAAGGCAAAATCAATTAAGGTCCCTATGAAGCTTTCTATTCAGTACTGTTTGCTATCTAACCATAGAAAATAATTAAACATATACAGTATACAGTATAATGTAAAATTAAAAAACTCAAAGGCATTTTGCTACAACCTACCAACTTATCTTTTATGTTTTTCAAATTCCTTTTAAAAATTATATATAGGTATATATGTTAAAATAGAGCAGAGTTCTCATATTTTGTAAATGAGAATGTCCATCAGAGAACAAATAGTAATAATAATGTTTTTAGCAAATGAATAAAACATCTTTTCTGAATAAAACATCTTTTCTGGGATCCATTTGATAATTCAAAGCACTTTAAAAAAAATAAATGTATACTACACTAAAGCATATATTTATCTGTTAATTTTCTCTACTCTAAAATGTTTAGATACTACTTTGAAACAATCATGAAATATACATTTTTAAAAACTCTGCAAACCATTAAAAAGTGTAGAAGAATAAAGACATGATTAAAAACTAGAGATAGCAGATGAGAAAGAAAAGAAGAACAAGAATATCAAAGCAGATGAGTCCATTCAGAGAAACCATGTCAGCTTATTCCTATACTTTTGGTTTGTGCATCTATTATTTATAGGTGTGTATGTGCTGAGAGTGAGGGTCGAGTAGGAAGAAAAAGAAATTATGAAGGAGAGGAAAATGAACTTAGATTGAAAGATATTGGACTCCTTCACCATAGGTACATGAGTTCACCATTCTCTCTTAACTTAAGGTAGGGAGCTTGCTCTGAAAGACCTCAGTAACAGAATTTTCCTTGTTCTAAGTGAGTTCCCAGGGATAGTAGCAAAAGCCAGGATAGTCTGCTGCAAAAATGAAAACCTCCCACGAGTAGATATTTGCCAAATCGTATTGCTCAGAACTCCATCTTGCATCTTGTTAACTGCAACCCAATTGTATGTATTCTACTGTCTGTGAAGCACAGGTACTTTGTGGAAGTTACTGCCTTGCTTCCCGCCCCTACTTTGGAATAGAAACACAGTTTAGGCAAATGTAAATTGTAGAGACATTTTCTCCAGACTTCTTGGAAAGAAGTTTTGAATTGTTTTTCCAAGATGCATAGTGGAAGAAATAATCTTTCTTTCTACTGAATGTAATTAAGTAAGCGTGTCTCTCCTGCTAGCAGCTGGACTCCATCTTTTGACCAGAAGGAGAGGTTTAGATTAAAGCTAAAGCCAGTTTTGGATTAAAATAATAGTATAGAAGACAGAGAGAGAACAGATGGAAGAAATATGTCTTTGGTAATATCATCATGCCACTTGACCAGATCTTCCAAGACAGTGATTTCTCTTTGTTGTTTAAGATAATATGAGTTCATTATTACATATAAGAGATTCCTAAATAATACACTCTCATAGAATGACACCTTCTATTCACTTTGTATCTGAAAACATTTCTTAACAAACAATTCTTATTTCCTTTTTCCCACTGTTTTAAAGAAAAAAAAAACATAATTTGAAATCATAGCTCTCTGTCTACCCAAGTTCAAGTACATCTATCTTCTCACCAGATAATGTAATTTCAGTTTGTTTAACTAGATCCCATGTCTACTTTAAAACTTTAATTGTTCTCTTTATTTTCGATATTCCTCTCACATAACTAGGCATTTCTTAATTAACACTGGTCATTTTGTCTCCTACTATCTCATTATAGATGGACCTCCCATCTCATATTCCTCATTTAAACAAAGGTTCAATATAAAGTATAGACTACTTAAGAGAGAATCAGATAGTTTACTAAAATTACCATTTATCTTAAAAGGATAAGGGACCTAAGGACAAATGAAAGTAAGTTTACATGATAGAAAATATTAACATTAGAAAATAAAAATTAAGAGCCTCTGATAATAAAAAATGAAAGCCACTGTTTTTATAGCTATTACTATGGAGATTAGAAGTACTATTGCCTGTTGGTTACAAATAAAATAAAATATATTTATTTATCAATTAACTATAATTTCAACTTTCTCAAAATCTTTTTTAATTTCTCAGTTTCTCAATACATATCTAAAATTTGAGTGTCTAATTAGAATATGAAATTTGTTAGTTTGTGCATTTTTATTAAAAATATGTTATGAAAAGTTTTGATAGATGAATAGATCTAGAAATTTTAGCCCTAGACAAAGGCATAAACAAGAACAATTAATAGGAAACAAAATTACTAACAAAAGCTTCCCTAAAGCAATGATTTGTGGATTCATAAGGATGCTTGAGAGTCTTCTAGTTCTAAGAACTGATCAATTATTTTATTAATGTTAAAATAGTTTATGCTCACATTTCTATTATGAATATTTAATTTATGAAATTTGGGAAAAAATAGATTTCCTTATATTTCATCGCAGATAATTTTGTTTCTTATTAAAGGTATGTCTATTCTTCACTTAATTCACCTGTTTTCTTTTCCCAGTAGAATCAGGTGTAGGTGGGAATAAGTGGTCTGTAGATTTGTCTATTCCAATAAAATAAAACACTAGTGGAAAAAAGTTGAAGGTCCTTTGCATTAGAGGTGGCTAATGCCTGTCTAAGTGAATGTAATTCCAGAAGAAAATTAGGACTGAGGCTGCAGCATGCTTCAGTGATTCTGAGTCTATGTGTTTGTGTGTGTGGTCTTTGAATAACATAAGGCAGAGAAAGGACCATTTTAAAAATGCACAAGAAGGGCTTAAATACCAGAAGAAATGGAAGAAAATATTTGCTTTTTATGTATCTATATTTTATGACTTTATCTTATTAATAAATCTCTTCAGTACATAGAACAATATTAAAAAGTGAGATGTACTGACCTCAAATTTTAAAGCATACTTTATGTATGGCATTAACACATGTGATAACAACAAAGACTATCTATTAAAGATGAGAAAAGCCCAAATTCAATAGAAAATATATGCTAAGTGCTTTTTCCAGTTATATGGATGGATTTGTGTTAAATGACTATAATTGTTGACTTCTTGGTTCCTGATATATTAAATATATTTGAGAGTAGATGGTCAAAATGGAGGAAGCCTCTAGGAACATGTGACCTAAAGACCAACAGAATTATTTTGGTGAGCTGAAGTAAGTGAAACACATGGGCATCTCTTTTGGATGCAGTAAGAGAGAAATATAAGCAAATATAATCAGGCATTCCTTAGCAAAGAAATCTCATATAGAAAAGCATTGTTTTTGTCCAATATAGGATAATGGGTTCCCTCATTCATTTCTCTTTCTTCAAATTCTGTATTTTGCAATTAAAATAAAAGGATTAACTATGAAAGATAAGAGTTCATGTCAATAATAGTAAGGCATATTATTATAAAATCATGCTGGCAGATTAAAAAAAAATAAACAGTATCTTTTCAATCGAGTTAAAATACTTCTTAAAATAAGTTTATGATAGATGCCCTTTTCTGTCCTTATATATGCACCCAATCCTAGTTGACTTTATATTTACTACTGTATTAAAACTTTATACATACTCTTGAGGAATTCCTAATGCTGGCAGGGCTTTACAAAAGAACGCATTAATGTTTGAAAGGGACAGTAGAGCTGACCTTGAGGGAAACTGAAAAATGTTACTAAGTCAAAGAAGAGCCTTAAAAAAGTGAATAAAGAATATTGCTTGAGTGATGAGAAAATCAGGAGGAAAAGCGAGATGAAAACAGGGAAGAGTTTGTGAGAAAGCTTATTAGGAGAAACAAATTAAAATAAATCATTAGGCACCCAATGTGATTACAGAGTAATGAGATAAATGTTTCTGTGTGGCTTATGGAAATATCTTTTTTAGCATCACACCATGCTCTTAAATCTGCTCACATTTGTCTCGTGCTGATCCCCATGGCAACAAATTTCCCATTAAATGAAATTTGAAAATATGGAAGTCTTAAGTTATGAACTTCTTGAGGGAAAAAATAGTGTAATTCATAATTGCATATCCAGTCCTTAAAACAGTGTGTGGCATGTAGGAGATATTCAATATGTATGTAGTGAAAAAATAATTAATAAAAATATTATATTTGAAATAGAAATTTTAACATAATTAAAATTATAATTTCAATTAAAATTTAATATCTATAAGTTCTTCTCTCAACTTTCCATTTTGCCCTGGGTTTTAGCTAATTTATCTTACATGGTTAATTTATCTTACTTTGAAGCTATTTATTAAAAATAAGCATAATTTTAATTAGTTTTTCAGAAAATATAAATAACATATCTATATTAAATAAAACTTTTATAATAATAAAACTTTTTCAATAATTACTTAACTCTAGTCTTTCTTCCAGCATTAACTATTACAGCAACAAAGCCTTGCTTTTTGATTCTTATTTCTAGGTTTAAATTTCTGATTTTGGTCATCTTGGGCAAGTTACTTAACATTTCTGAGCCTTTAAATGAGTACAGAATAACCAACAATTATTGTTAAGATTAAATGAGATAACAGACAAGATGATAGGTAAATATCAATTTGTCACTTTCTTCCCTTCTGATTTTTGAGAGAATTGACTGATAAGCAAGAACAGGCCCCATTATATTCTAAACAGAAATTTGTTTATATTTAGTAGGAAGTTACTATATTTTTCTAATCCTTTTTCTGAGGGTGTATCAGAAATGTGCTCTCTTATAATTACCTCTATTGATAAAAATTCTATAACTACTTTTATTCTTTTAGAATTCAAATGTCTTTTTATTTACTGAAAATATATTTATCTAATGGAAAGTAGCATTTGAGGTTTATATTCTTGTGGAATTATATTTAAGTAGTTTTCTAGAAGCAAAAAGCAAAAGTTTTTAAAACAAAATGTTATTGTTTTTCCTTGTCATTACTTATTCACCTATCCAACTCAAGTTTATTATTTTCCACAAAGAAGCCTTCATCAATCCAGTCAAAAGTTCTTTGTTTCTTGAACTCCTCGAGTTTCTATCCAGTTTATTTTCAGCCATATATAGTGATATTTTTATTTAATTAATACATATATACTTAATTTAAAATGCTTAATTATGCAAATACTGTACTACCTTTATTCAATGTTGCTTTCTAATTTATTTTTAAAACATGCATTTTTAGCCCATCATGCTCAAAGTTATTAATAGAAAATAAGTGACCATTAGACCTTCCTTTTATGTGAGTTGCCATTTAATTCTCTTCTTATTTTTTCTTATAATTAAAAAAATGGTAATGTCACTATTAAATGATACAATTACAATAAAGACACCCAGGGATATTATAAACAAAACCGAAATTAACATTAAGGAGTACATCTGACAGTGTTGCAACACTTTCTCTGAGACTTGTTATAATGATAAAAGAAATGTGTTCAAATAACATCATCATAGACAAAGTCTAATTGAAAATTTATTGTAATCAATTATCTTGCAAAGGAATAAGTGGCAATCTGATTTATGTATTTATGGATTACTTAAATACGCACCTTAATATTTTGTTACTGGCTGTTAAGTGAAGTTTATATATTAAGTTGCAAGCATTCTAGGTTATTAGAGGATATTGATTATTGACTTCCTCAAGAAGGTTTGTGGGCAAATTTGCAATATTTGTATTAATCTGTATCAATACTAGAGAAGAACAAAAATAGACATATTATAATTTTCTTTTCTCTACAAAGTTAGAGCTGAATAGTCATTGAAGGGTCACTTTTGATACCTATTTTAGGCAAAAAATGATTAAAAATATTGTTAATTAAAAAAAAGAAATGATCCTTTAAGAAAGTTGCATGTGATTATATCTATGTTATCACAATAACAATTTTACTTTTTAATAGATTAGCAAAGATCTATTGGCGCTTCTAAATTCGCATCCTCCCAAAATAATAAAAAGCATAATTTTTGTTTTATTTAAATATGTAATTATCATTATAAATGCAATATTGATTGTTACAGGCAAAATCAAACAAAATTTTTCATTAACAATGTAATCATGTACATGTAAGTGTATGTGAATGGCTTTAATGCATTAGTATCATCCTCTGTAGACTCCGTGAAATTCCTATAACAGTGATTACTCTATTACAATAGGTTAAGAAAGAAAGAAAATAAGCCTCTGCTCTGTGAAATACAGTTAGAGAAAAATTTAAGTGGAAACTAACTGTGACATAGGGGATTCTTCAACTGCCTTTCAAAGTAGTGTACATGCAGAATCTTACTGGCATTTCCATCTGCCATTAGTAATTAAACCTTTCTCTTCCAGCAGAAACTGGAAGAGAAAAGGTCTCAGTCAGAATGCTTATTTGCCTCTCTGTCCCAGGAAAGGTCTGAGCCAGAAATTTAGAGAGAGGAATTTCTGCTCCAGGATCCTGTTTCTCATCAATATGGTAAGTGATGCATTCCATTTTCAGAGATGAATGGAAAAGAAGGTTAAAATACTGAGAGAGGGAGACAGGTCTGACCCAAGCATCATTCCTACTCCTCCTAATGGACCTTACAAATAATGCTTTCAACATTTAGATCGAATAGCTAAATATCAATTATGCCTATATTCAAAGGTAAATATAAAGCATATTCCAAAGTAAAAAATAAAATGGATTTTAGTCCATTTGGTGACTTAAATTATCTACTCAATTGCTTCCAGCTATTAGTGTGGATAATAGAGAATTGACTGAACATCTTTTCTGTGCAGGAACAATCAAATCATGATTTTCATCTAAAAAAATAACTATTGCAATTACTGAATATGGTTAATGCCCACCATAAATGCTTCCCGAAAGTAGATAGAAATAAATAAGAATTCCTTGAGGTATTCGATGGCTGGGGAAAAGGAAATTAAATAGCACAATTATTCAAAATTATAAGAAAAAAGAAAAAAACAATTTGTGAGCTATCTAAACTCTAAGAGCCACAGGCTTGTTTTATTAAATAAACATAAGTTAGAGTTTTCTAAACTATAGTCTAGCCACCACACCAGACCTTAGCTCCTCAATATTTATGAAAAATTTTCTAAGAAAGTAAGATAGATATAGTCTACACATACACAAAAAAGTCTTTAAAAAGATTCTCTTCTAAAAAACATTCATAGAATATTCTCAGAAGACCATCTTTTTAGTAGGAGCTGTAAAGGGAGTTTCTATAAACTAATAAAGGCATGGCAATCCCATACTCCTTTAGAGACATTCTAGTTGTATGATATGAAAGACTGTGCTTTATCAACACCTAGCTGTACCTGAAGACTGCCCTTCTGCCAAAAAAAAAAAAAAAGTTGAATAAAATTAAAAATCAATTCCAGTTCTGGTTTAACCTTTTCTCTGTGTCTCTCTGTCTCTGTTTCTCTTCCTCTCTCAACTATCTGAGATTGTATTTAGTATCTGTATCAAAAATACTGCATAGACTAAGGCATGGAGGTAATTTAAGTATTTTTCACATCTCTATATTAATATTTTAAAGGCAAGCAAGTTATGTATTAAATTAAAGATATCATGGGGAAAATCTCCAACAGCTTGACTTCCGCAATTTTATAGTAATAAGTGCTAATAGATCATAGCCCTCACTCTTTGCTTTAGAAGTGAGAACACAGTGCTCATAGAGAATAATCAGTTTGAATTGTTCAGTGTCACACAGATACATGGTAGAAGAGCTCAGCCTAGAACGCAGTCCGAGCTCTGCCAATAAAATGATTTTGAGGAGGATCTAAAACACTGGGAAAAGAAATGTCTTGATCAAAAAACTACTTACTCTATTTAGTGGTTTCATATATCTGTTGACAATGCATTTTTTTTTGATATCTTGAGTCTTAATTTATGCATATGTAAATTTGCTTTTCTGCTCTGAATTTCAACTATACTTTTAGTTTGTTGAACTCATGTGTGATGAGGAGCATTATACTTGCCAACTCAATAAACCTTTATCTAGTGCAGAATGTTATCAGTACAAGTGTCCTGGAATGTGATATTTCAAAGGTCAGGATTGTATTTTGTTCATGTTTGTATCCTAGCCACGTGCAGCTATAAAAATAAAAATTTAAATTAATTAAAAGTAAATAGTTAAAATTCACTTTTCCAGTTGTGCTATCTATATTTCAAGTGCCCAGTAGCTTGAAATAGCTCAATGGCTCAAGTGTGGCTAGTGATTACTGAATTGGATAGAGCAAACAGGGAACATTGCCAGTATCACAGAAAATTCTATTGAGCAGTGAGGGTACAGATGAGTAACAGAAAGAGAAACAATATATTAGGGAGAGATAGGAGGGAGGGAGACAAATGATAAGTATATCAGATAGACTATAGATAATAGACAGGTAGATGATGGATGGATGGATGGATGGATGGTTGAATGATAGGTAGGTAGGTAGGTAGATAGATAGATAGATAGATAGATAGATAGATAGATAGATAGATAATAGATAAAGATAAAGAGGGAGGGAGGAAAGAAGGGAAGGTAAAGTAGGAAGAAGGAAGAAAAGAAAAGAAAGAAGGG
>NW_006439192.1:21600441-21605761 GCF_000325575.1 Pteropus alecto | reverse complement strand
ATCTGAAGTATGTTAGATATGTTTCTGCTGCTGAGTAATTGTGTAAGAAATTGGCTCAACAATAATTTTCAAAGGCTTATGAAATGTGAATCTGATCCCCAATGCAGTGCAAAGGAGCCATAACTTATTACAGGCTCCCCCCACACACCTCAATTAATACAGCATACCCACCATGAGGTAGGAGCTTTGATGCAGAGTAAAATATAGTGGCTTTCAAATTCTTCAGGCAAAAAGGAAACAAAAACAGCAGTAATGATAATTTAAGACATGGAGCTTCTGACATTTATGTTAGTGGCACAGGGATACAAAAATGAATTAAAATGTCTGTATACATGTTGTTTAAATTCTTATATGTAACTTTTACCTTGAAACTTGTATACTGCATTTTCATTGTTCTCATCTTTCTGTCATTGCCTACCTGTTTTAAAAATCATATTATTATATTACCTATAGAATTAATTTTAACATCTTACAAGCCATTTACCAGGGCTAATATGCATCTGTTATTAAAAATTAAATATTACCAATGAGGATTATGATCCTTATCTAATGACTACACACAAGAATATTTTTAATTTCTTAGAAATATATAAAGTGTAATTTAAAAAATGAACCCATTAGGTTACATAATCCTTTCTCAGAGCTCAATATTTCTTAGAATAGTCTCAGTGTTTTGTTTCTGTTTTTGTCAACCCAGATGGAAATGACCCATATAATGGTATGGATGCCTGTTCCTTCAGGAAGCTAAAGTGTCTAAAATTCAAACTGAGTCATCATAGATTTCTGTGGTTGCAGAGCAGGGTTTTCCCATCGTACAATATAAAAGAACGTAAACTTCCTATAAGCAATAACACACAAAAAGCTTTTATTAAATATTCTACTATAAATATATATATACATATATATTGATTTCTTTGCTTTGATCATATAAAATTTTTTGTTATTCAACACAGTAAGTCATTCTAATGAGGAGGCATCTTACCATTTCTTCAAGAATGATGGAAATCACAAGAAAATATAGCCAATTTTAGAATCAAAGTTTCCATTTGGAAATGTCAGTATACTGAAGTATTTTAAAAAGCCAACAATATGACCCATAAGGCAAATTGCACCAATATTAGTGGGATGATATTCAGACTCAAGATCTATTTCTCCGGCTAGCAAAGGATGTTCTCATTCCAAGGAAAACTTCCACTGATCTCTTTTTGTAAGTAGACAAATTTATTTTACTTTCCACAACACATGTTCTTTTCTATATGGCTTATATGTTAGAATTTTTCATCCAATTTTTCAATTAACAAATATTTTGTTATGCCAACTGTATGCTAATTCTGGAGATGTGTAAAGAAATAAGAAAGCTATAGTTTCTGATTTTATGGAGCTTAGAGTTTACTTGTAAACATAAACAGACAACATATTCTTACATAAATATTTGTTTCATCAAAATTATCATCAATAATATACATCTACTATATATAATATATAATACATGTACACTACATATATATGATATTTTATACACACACACACACATATAAGCACAATTATTGGCTGCAAGAAGAATGCATACTGTGCTGAGAGGTCAGAGAAGCCCTCCGAAAAAGTAACATTTAAGCTGTGTAGGTATTTCTGCATGAAAGACTAGGGAAAAGCATTCTTAGAAGAGGAAAAAGCATTTGGAAAAGAGAGTCTGTCGTGTTCTATGAACTCAAAGGGTATGTGTCTATAGCAAAAAAAAAAAAGAGAGAGAAATTGCTGAACCACGAGAGGTTGCTGGAGAAGGAGGCAGAGTCTGGATAGAAGTGACTAGATAGAAGGGACTAAGGAGGAGGAAGAAGTATGATGTGTTGCTGTGGCACATGGAGTAAACACTTCTGAGAGGTTCAGGGAGATGAGGACTCAAAGACACCTGTGGAAGATGGAGAGTGACTGCAGCAAATGAAGTTTTGCTGTAGAGTGGGTGAGTGTGGTAAGCCATAATGAAGCGGGTTGGGAGTAAGTAGGAGGTGGAGAAGAGGTGATGAAAATGGTAAATAATGCCTTTGAAATTTTGGCTTTGAAAGTGGAGATGTAGCAACAGTTACACTTTTATTTTTAATGATGGCAAATGCAAAGTTAGATTTAAATGCTGATGAGACAGTTCCAGTAAAGAGGGGGAAAAATGAAGATAAAAAAACTGAATAGGAAATGATGGATAATCAATAGCATAAGGAGACTACAGAAAGAATTAAATTTTGAATACTTATGTGTCTTTCAAATATTATACATACAAACAAAAAAATAGTCTGCTTTTTTATGGAAATTCCCTCTGTGATTCTTTCTTTTAATATATCATTTGGCATTAAATTATTTACTACATATTGTCCTGAAACTGTTCATAACACTCTTTACTAATGATTGCTTGTATTAACATAGTATTGCCCAATTACTGAAAAATTTCTGGATCAGATCATTAGTCATACATCTAAGGAAATTTTCATTTAATTGGGTATTTTTGGTAGTATATACCTATTCTTAGGTGAAACCTTGTTCTCAGGCCTAAAAACATTTATGTTATGCAGCCAAGTGAATCTCTTGTTTGTCTGACTAGATAGAGAGGAAAATTTTGAGTAAAGGAGGGACATGTAGAAAAGGTGGAAGGGAAGCTCAATCCAACCACCAGCTTTGGTTGCTGGAACCAGTAGAGAGGCAGGGTTGGGAGACAAAAACAAATAAAGCCAAGGGCTCCTCAGGAACTCTGGGTACAGAGTTAGAGCAGGCTAGTCTCCTCTGCATGCTAAAGGAAAGCCAAAGAAGCCACTCTAAGAGATCAGGGTGACAACCCAAAAAAGAGCTTGGCAAAGAGCTTTTCTGTCTCACGAAAGTGAAAATGGTGTCTTGATTATTTGAATGACTCAAGAAGGTCATGCTAGCCTTCCAGAAACGTGAAGAAGTTACAGGACCCCAAAACACACCCGGACTATACTTCTGACATCGGAGGGTGTTAGCCGTTGAATCGAGGCTATTAAAGCAAAAAAAGAAAAAGAAAAAAGAAAAAAAATCAATGGAATTTTCATATATAAGCAACCAATATGTAGACTGTATAATTTAAAAGATTTCATTGGCAAAAGCAAAAATAAAAAGAAAAATAAGAAGAGAAGGAGTAAGAAGAGGGGAAAGGATGAAGGGAGGAAAAGAAGAAAAGTAGAGTAACCTTTGTGAAAATATTATAAAACTTTATTGAAAGATGTTAAAGAAGATCCAAACAGAAAATAAAACAGATATTTGATAGGAAAAGTCTGAAGAATGTTTTGGAAATAAAGTTGAATTTATACCAATCCTGTGACCCAGCCGTTCTATTTCTAGATATATAGGCCGGAGAAACTCTGATACACATATACACACAGAGACATCTTCATTATCAACATCATTACTGTCATCACAGTTAACGTTTACTGAGTACTTACCATACAAATATAATTATAAACATATACATTAACTCATTTAGTAGGTTGCATTATATGAAAATACTCATATTTGACTATTTTGACCTACAAGAATTACAATTATATATGTTACAAACTAATACTCTTCTCAATATTCCTATGAAGTAGATAATAGCTCCATTTTAAAATGAGAAACTGAGGCACAGAGAAATTAAATAACTTTACCAAGTTTGCTTAGCTACTAAGTGGACTGCCATATGTCAAATTCATGAAACTTGACACTGGAATCCATGTTCAAAGCTGCTAAGCTATACTGCCTCTCAACCTGGAAAGAATGTTCATGAGATAGCAAAAAGCTGAAAACAATAAAAATATCTCTTAATAGGGTAATAAATAAATAATTTAATGTACATTCACAGAATTCAAAATAGCAAAAATGAATAGACTTACTAATATCCACATTAAGTGAAAAAAAAAGAGCCTCTAGGAAAATAAAGTATGACCATTTGTACGAAAATAAAAACATATAAAACAGTGTTAATATTATTGAGGAACAAAGGCGTATAGGACATGCAAGTAAAGATATTTATGTGAATAACAAACACCAAATTAGCATGACGATGTATAGATGTGTAGAAGGATGCCACTGGGGAAAGGATGAGGAGAATAGAGCTGTGTTGGTAAGGTGGAGAGGTGGTAGGTACATGGTCTTATTCTCAAGGCAATTCTGCAGTCAGAGAAAGAGGAAGAAATATTCATAATAAGCAACTCTCAGCGAACGATATGAGGAATAAAATATTTTGTGGGGACAGCAAAAAAAGACATTAAAAATTTCCAAGATGTAGACAGAAAGTATATGATCCCATTCATGTAAAATGAGTTTATATGTTTGTAGGAGAAACATGAAATTGAGATGCCCAAATCTTAACAGTGGTTGTCTGAGTGTGATAAGATTTCAAAGTGATGTATATATTATTTCTATGTTTTTATGCAATTTTCAAGGGCTTTACAATATATTCATATGCAGTCAGAAAAATATGCAACATCATATATAAATAAAAGAAAGAATTGTGATAGCTAGAGGGAAAGGTAGGTGTGGACTAGACCTTGAAGAAAAACAAATGCAAGTTTCTTTCTCATTTAGGGTGATAAACAAGCATTCATTATCCCCCAATGAGTTTACTTACCAGGTTTAAATTCAGATCTTGCAGGTCAATCTAACGATTTATTTAACTTGGCCCCTAGGAGTGGTTGGGCTGGAACCCTAGCATCATCCAGGGTGTGCATATATCTTTGACAGGCATGAACGTCATTTTGTTTTTAAATAGAAAGGTTAAGGGTGGGGAAGAGAGGAACAGCACTGGGGGCTGAGTGGAAGGGAAAATTTTTAATTCTAAATTGGGAATAGATTATAAGAAACTAAATATGCGGGGGATAGATTACAGGATAACATCGGAGGAGTGATTGAAAGTTCTATGTGGGGAAAGTTCTAATATGAGGCTCTATCTCCCCTTATGAGAAGGGGTCTGTTGCACACATGGCCTTGAATGTGAGTGAGCCTTGGGTTACCCCAGAGAGTACGAGATCTTGGCAATGTTCTTTTTCATGAAGAATTAAATGAGCATAGAAACAGCCATACCTTGTTGCCCAGATGATGAAGTATGGGATGTTACAGACAGAGGAAGCCATTCTCCCAACCTCTACCTGGACTCTGTAGATTCTTTGTTATCACAAAGATGAGATTTCATCAGCATCTGGAGTCAGCATTTTGCAAGGTCGGTGACCTTCTCAAGAAGGGCAGATGAGAGGTAAAGCTGCCCCAGATGGTTTCCTGGGGAGCCAGAGCAGAATAATCAAGTTTTGAGCTTTGAGAACTAAAAATTGTTGGAAGGCTA
>NW_006439192.1:21524322-21600411 GCF_000325575.1 Pteropus alecto | reverse complement strand
AAGATTGAACATTTGTTCATTACAAGCAAATCTTATTAAGACCATGATTAGGAACAGGATTATGGGTCACACTTACTTTGTTAAGTTTGTAACTATTATGTTGGAAGTACGTTTTTGTGTTGTGGAAGATTACTTTTTAGAAAGTTAATAGAAGTTTCCAAGTTGGTTTAATTTTTTTTTTAATTATGTAATTAGTGAGAGAGCAATACAGCGTGAGGGACAACAAAAGATGGAGTGCAAAAAAAGTGAGACAGAGTGAAAAAAAAAGAGAGAAAGAAAGAAATGGAAAGAGAAAGAACTTCAGTTAGACACAAGCAGAGGGCATGGGGAAAGAGACAGAGACCCATAATAGCTCTTCAGTCTGTTTTTATAGAAGTAAACAATTCTTAATAATAAAAACACAGAGCTGAAACTTTGGAGCTGATGGGAGCCTTAGATTGCATAAATTAAAAAAAGTTCATTATACTGATTAGGAAATGTGGTCTAAAGATTTCCTTGGAAGAAGAGTATAAAAATGAATAGATTTCTATTGAATGGTGTGTATTAATTTTAGTCTTAATATATGTATTGTTAACATTTTCTGAATTGAGTTTTCAGCAAATTAGTAGCAAGTGAATCATCTATAATTACCCATATTGGATTAAAAGAGAGTGTTTTCCTACTTAAAAGGTACTCTGGGGTCAATTTTACGGCAACATTATTTATGTTTATGCATGGAGACATCTGGTGGCCTGAAATTTCCATTTTCATTTCCATTCCTTTTATGTTTTCACGAATTTGTACAAGTTGAACAGAAATGTCTGCTTCCTGCTAAATCCATTAGAAACTGATATAAGGGTGAGAAGAAAGGAAGTAATGGAAAAAGTAATGCATTAGAGTTTAAAAGAATGTAGAATAACAAACCAGATTGTGGAAAACATGGGTGAAAAGAATTATCATAATCTTCAGAATAGAAAAGCTAAGGCACAAAAACTTAAATCAGATATGTGTTCCACTATTTAGGAATGTATACCTCTCAGGTGGATGTGAAATGCTATTTTACTGTAGTTTTAATTTGCATTTCTCTTATTGCTAATGAGGTTGAACATGATGCATATGTTATGCATCAGTCATGCTTTCTTTACTGAGAAATTCCTATTTATTTATTGTGCCAATTGCTACATTATTTGTCATTTTTAAATTCATTTGTAAAAATTCTTTGGTACGCTTTGCTTTTCATACCAAACCTTTGTGGGTTGTGTTTTGCAAACATATTCTTCCTATGGGAGGCTGGCCCATTCACTTTTTTACTTTATTTTTTTTTCTGATGAGAAGTTCTTTAATGTAATGTTGTTATTATTAATATTTCTTTTAAGGTTAATTATTTTATATTTTTAATGTCCTATCTTGAGATAATTAAGATATTCTTCATATTTTCTAAGAGTTTGTAGTGTTCCCTGAAATATTTAATTCTTTATCTACTTTAAAGCTATATGTGTAAAGAATGTAAGGTGGAAATGCAATTTCTATTATTTTGTTCTGTAACTAAATGTGCCTGCACCATGTATAAGAAGTCCTTCCTTTACCATTGAACTTCAAGCCTCACTTCGTTATCAAATTTACAGGTACAGGTCTATTTCTGGAGTTTCTATTCTGCCTCCTTGGCCTACTTGTCTATCTCCAGATAAATCTGTGCTATCTTAATCACTTTTGCTTTATGACAAGATTTGAGATATCCAATAAGAAGTCCCTGTCTTGTAAGTCCCTTTACCATGTAAATTTCAGGATCAGCTTGTCAAATTGTATGAAAAATTCTTTTAGGTTTTTTTGTTTATTGGAATTACACTGAATCTGTAGATAAATTTGGGGAGATTGGACATTTTTATGATATTGAGTTCATAAAGTCCTATCCCAGTGTTTGCTGGGAAAGACAGTTTTCTTAGGCCAATAGGCATAATTTTTTTATATAGTAGGAGTAGTTTATATTTGAAGCAGATCTTAATAAACTTGAATTTAAAACAGGGTTAGTATTTATAATAATCTGAATCTCTTGTCCAACATTGGAGGCCAAGGGGCAGTTTACAAAACCAAGACAAAATCTATACAGCACTTATTTCTTGAGACAATTGTTCTTTGTAAAATTTACTAAGTAATAAGAAGAGAAAAATAGCTTTTGTAATTTTAATATTTTTGAGTTTACTGCTACTAAATAATATAAAAACATTTCTATAGGCTACTAGAAGTTTAAGGTCATTTGTGTTTAATTTTAATTCCTGTATGGAATTACTTTTTTATTTTAAAACTACATTTTTTTTACAGATAAATCTATTTTTAGTAACAATCTTTTCAAGAGATTCTCTTATTTATGCATTTCTGAGTTTATGTATTTCTTCTTACAGTGAGATTAACAAGCAACTGACCTTAAAATTGTCAAAACTATAGAAGCCTTTTTTGTCTTGAAATGTGGGGCTCAAAATCACTTACAGATTCAAAATTGGTCCAAAGTTCTCATTTTTAATTGGTTTGTATGTTTACATAAGTAAAGCTCCCTACTCTCTCGAGGATAGAAAGTAGCTCTTTTAGCCTGGGACAGTGTTTGGGTGACCATGGGGTATGTCAACCAGACTCCCTGCTCAGTCGTGGGTGATGCGGGGTGTGAGCAGCTTAGCTGATTTGGCTTCACTGAAGGGGGCTCCTGCTCAGGTAAATACAGGAAAGGACAAAGAGAAGAGAATTGGGTCTCACCTCACACAGTGGACAAAGGCCTGAGCTCTCTTATACATGTGAAGGGCAGGACACAAAACGGCCCACAGCACAAGTGCTCAGGATTTAAAAGAGTATGGGAGGCTTTTAAGCTTGTTTTGAATGGAGAGTACCCACTCCTGTTAGTAAAATAGAGCCCAGTAAAACTTTGGTGCTCTGACTCTCGGTGGGGAAAGATTAAGAACCAGGCAGAATTCTCGTCCCCCAAAACTACCTGTCTAGAACCCTGTGTCTTAGATCACACTAAACATTTCTTTCTTGTGCACACCTGAAATTAACTGTCATGTCTACCTCAGGAGCATGATAATATTTACTAGTCTGTATTTGTGTCAATTCTTTACTAGTCTGTATTTGTGTCTATTCTGCTACTTGTGTGGCAGACATTACTTTTAATTTGTGTCATAATCAATTTGTCCCATGTCTTATCTTCTCTAGTAGACATTTTCCAAGGACATGATTCATGCCTCATACACGTGTTTCTTCCCATGCACGTAAAACACTTACGTATCTTGTGAGGAATCATTGTCAAAATCCACACTGGTCTCAAGTCCATGCAGGTCTGCAGGTTAATGAATCCTAAGTGAAGTGAGGTAATGGCAAAAAAAATATCGTTCAAAATAATACCACCATTCTAACAGAGAAAGGGTAGTTCCAAGGGTTTACTTCTCAGATCGTCCTCTAATAGTGTATGTAGAACCTACAGACAGAGTAAGTCTGCAGGTACAAATAAATAAAAATAAATAAAATAAAGCAAACAAAACCGAGGTGCACATAAGCATATCTTCGTGGTGTCAAGGGTATAAGACATTTGTCTGTGATGGAGAACCAAGTGCTTCAGTGAACTGAGGGTTTCTGAGGAGGCAGTACAATTTCATCTGGCACATCCGGAGCCTTGGTGCTCCATTGGTGGAGGCACACTAATCATTAGGGAGACTACCATCACCTGAGTCCGTACCTTGAGAATGCTAGATGTCCTTATTCTTGGCAGATGTCAGACCCATCTCCAGTTTCAGACAGTAACCGAACTCATGAGATACTTCATATTTTCTGGCACAGAAATTGCCCCAGTCATTGGAAGAAACTAAGACAAATTACTTATGGGCTTATTTGAAACATTTGTACTTCGGTTTGGGAAAGTTTGAAGAGTATAGAGATCCCAGGGCCGAAGATCATCAGTGGTAAAAGAAGACAAAGAGGAAATACTGTCAATGGGATCCTAATATGTGGATGTAACCAGAGGAAAAAATTCTTATGCGTATTAGAGGCACAAAAAATATTTTTTGACTAATAGACAATCTTCAGAAATTTATTTCTACAGGAAACCAATTCATAAATCTCAGAAAACTACTGAAAAACAGAGATATAGAGAAATAAAGTTTTATTTCTTCCAGCATTTTTTCTCTACTTCTTTTATTGCCTCCATCAATGTTAATTTGCATTTTAAGAAATAGAATTATGAAGGCTTATTTTTTCCTTCTTGATTCCATGGCTACTATTTATCCAGCAATTATGAATCTTGGCTTATGACTACATGGATCCACCAACTAGATTTCCCCTGGCCAGAATAGCTAGATCTGAGAAACTTTATCTTGCATTATATTCGGTTAAGCTTTTTCTAGAAAATATCATTATTTACTAAAGTATTAAATATAAAATGCTAGCCAATCTTAAATTATTTGCCATAAACAAATAGGTAGAACATAGACTAAAGTTAAACAAATATTTATATTAAATTCATTATATATTTTGCAGTGAATATGATAGGATTTCTATCACTATTTCATCCAACCCTCTTTTTCCTTAAGGATGAAAGAAAAACAGTTAACTTTTCTTACTCTTCAGGTATCAACAATCCCAGAAACCTGGCTTATCATAAAACTTCTTGAGTGCTCATAAATTTTGCCTACTTCAAATAAGTGAGATTTCACAGCAATTTAATGATAGTTCATGGCCTTTTTAGACTTATTTGAAAGATAATTTTGTTTTGCCCAACTGATACTCCCACTTAGCACAGGTATATTCTATTTATATCATCTCAGCAAAATGAGCAGTCCCTGCCCATCCTCCTTTGTAGATTATTGCATTAGTTGTCTGTTTCCTTTTGTTTTAGAACAAAACTGGAAAATCTAAATAACAATAATAATAATATAAAACAAAACATTTCCTGACTCTGTTTTTTTGTTTTTATTAGAATCAGCAGATTTTTCTTCTTGATGGCCAAGCTACCATATCATTTATTCTAACTAAGGGCTTTGGCCTTTCATATGCTGTACTTCAGTAATTATGATTATAAAACAATCAGCCTAGAAGGTTCATAACACATATTTAAACATGCTTCTTTGCATTTTTCCATCTATGGCTATTATAAAAGTCAACCAAACAGAACTAGTTATAAATTTATATTCGAGTAATATCCTTTGTTCTCTCACTCTACTGTAGGACTTCACCTGATATATCTACTTTTCTTATTTCTTTCATTGACTAGAAAGAGTAGACAACTTCTATGTAGCTCAGTAAATATTAATAGTGCTTTTAAAAGGTTAAATGATAGCCGTATAGAATTATCAATTATAAACAGGTGTGCATGATGTGACTAAGCAGATTATTTCAAGAAATGACTCAAACTTTAAAATTCTATCAATCGCTAAAATAAAAAAATAACAATTTGGAGCTCTTTAGTTATAGAAAAACAATTACAACAGAAACCACTATTACTTCTTAAGAAAGCATTTTCTATCACAAATTAAAGGCACAAAAACAACATATTGCAGCATAATCAGTATTTTAGCAAAAGGTACATTTCAAAGTAAAAACTTTGTGTTCTTTTTTTTTTTGTAATGATAATAAAGTGGCTCTTAGGCCTAGTATGAAACCCTCTTTAGATGGTCTATAACTTTAGAAATGCTTTAAAACATCAATATTCTCTGCAGAAGTCTTGTCTTTAAAAACTGCAAATTGGAAAGGCATAACAAACATCTCAATGTCAAACTTCAGGGCAAATTAAAATTTTAGGGTAAGGATATTGTAGCACAAAGCCAGCAATGGATATTAACAATCCTTATGTTCTATACACACACCTCCATTTAAAAACTAAAAGATACAACTTTTTGACTTAAAAAGAAAATGTTATAAGGCAGATCTTTCCCACAGGGAGACATCGTGAAAATAAGAAATAAAAATATTTATGAGCTCAGTCTAGCACTGAGCCAAACCTGCCACTTGATCTCAAAAAACTCAAGAGACATTTAACATTACAGTCTTGTTGTTGTTTATTTTCTCCTCATTTATTGCATAATTCTCTTCTTAAAAAATGAAATAATATGAGTTCAGAATCTCTTCCCTAACTCTTTAGAACTCCAACACATATGTCCATTTCAGCAATTTATGAACGCAAGAGCCATTATTTATCTTCATATGACCTAGAGTAACTGGGAAAAATTGGGGTAATGTTGTCTTTGGTATTTTAAGTTTCATCCACTAACTAGCTTTAGCCTGGATTCCTGGAAACTATCGTGCTACCCCCTCACCATTGTTCCTCTGACTTCCCAGGGAGCCCCACCTCACTCACCCCCAGCATGCCCAGTGCTGATGGAGACTGGGATATTTTGCTGTCCTTGAAATATAAGCCTCTTTATTCTACTATTATTCAAAATAAACTTTGGGTGGCCCTATCATTTCTCAGTATATACTTGCCTGTTCTGGGACTTCATACATTCTTAACTTTCTGGAGACCAAATATTCGAATTTGTCTAAAACTGTACCAATATAATTATGCACCAACATAATTATTCCTTGTGCCACTTCCACATTCAGAAATGTCCTGGTTTGTACAATGTATATGACCACCTTAGTTATAGGTCTTCATTTATCTTGAACTTTTACAAAAGAGCAAGTGAGTTAAGACATGAGAAAAGAAAGCTTGTTTCAGTGATTGGAATATCCTACTGGCCTTTGAGAAGCAAATTAGTTAGAGATTCAGGGGATTGACCTGAAATAGAATGAGTTGAAGAGTGAATGAGATGTGAGGAAAGACCATAGATGGGGGGAAGGCAGAATATTCTACAACTAATCAGAGCATTTCAGACTCAACATTTCCAAAATAAATCTCATCGTTTTCTCCTCATATCTTACCAATGGCTCAAAATAATTTTTCTTTGTTGAATCTCCTCTCTCTCTTTGTCCATCTCCTCAATGTCTAAACTCTACAGAATCCTGTTTTGTTTTTAATTCCACATACAATTAGTCTTCCATTTCTGTCTGTTTTAACTCTGTCATAAGCTCTGAATCAAAGATTCTCATTGGTTTTGCCACTACCTTGATTATTGTCTCAACCTTCTAACCAATTATTTCTCCTCTCTTCTAATTCATCTTCCACATAATTGACATACTATTATTTCCTGAAAAAAATATTTTATCATGTCTTGGCCTGTGTTAAAACTTCTGTCTGATTTCAATTGCTAATAAGATAAAGAACAAAATGCTTATCAAGGCTTATCATTCAAAATGTTTTCTTAATGGAGGTTTTCAGCTGTATTTCTTGACTCTCTCTTCACCAAACTGGTACCCCAGTCACACTAATGCCTGTTAGGTCCTAAAAACAGAGGTCTTTTTCTCCCCTCAGTTTCATTGCTATTTTTTTTTTACTAGAATGCTTTATTATTCATTCTTACCACCATCCTCTTCTATACGCCCCATAAATGTTCATAGCCTTCAAAACTCAACTCGAATGCTATCTTCTCTCTGTAGCTTCCTAACTCTTTTTTAAGATGAAGCTTATATTACCTTCCTTTCATCCCACTGCACTTTCTAAGTGCCTCCATTCCATTCCTGGCCAGAGTAGGCCTTACTTGGTAGTGACTATCTTACTTTTGATTGCCAAAACTTTGAGGTCAATAGCTAACTTTTATTTGTCTCTGAATTGACAGCTTCACAGATCCTAACATGTAGTTAGCACTCAGTATGCATTTGTTGATGAAGATGCAGATTCTTACAAATTTTACTCTTGAGAGTTCTCTGTACCTATTTTCTATCTTCCATTGGAAAAAAAATAGTTTTTATTTTACGCGAACTCTGGTTCTCTTCAGTCTTATTATTTTATCATTTTGTTTCTCAAACTTAAGAATTTGTTTCTCAAACTTAAGAATTTGCAGAGTCCCAAGATCATTTTGTTTCTCAAACTTAACAATTTGCAGAGTCCCAAGATAATGTTAAGGGATATGCTGATCTTAGTTTCAGAAATATAACATTATAAATTAATTTTGATATTTTAGCACGATAGTGTTAATATTAAACAACACCTATTGTGAGTAGTGAAATTATATGTCATCACACAATTAAAAGGTGGTCATTTAGGTGATTCAGAAAATGCTCATATTAATTTTTAAAATATTTTATCAAAATTAAAACACAAAATAAAAAAGAGTCTTGCAGACAACCTTCAGGCCCCCGTGCCATTTTGAGAACCACTGCACTATGGAAAATTCGCTCCTACTTGTGTGCATTGCAAGTTAATTATCCAGAGGACACATCCAGGGTCATAAAATGAATACTGAGGATACCTGCCCACAGAGGAAATTTACACTACTCTTGTAGTCAGATCTCACCAAAAATGAGCTAGACTATAGAATAGAACTATACTGAGGGAGAAACTGAATAGAAAGGAAGAAAGAACAGATGAGAGAAGGAAAGTCATAGCAGCAAGACAGAGAAGGCTGTGGAGAGGGACTGAACATATGTATGTCCTCATACATTTATCAGAGACATAATACACTATAGGCTCTAAAAATCTGCCTAGAGCAACCTGCCATGGTGTTTTCTGTATCTTTCTACTCAATCAGAAATTTTAATGATCAGTGTAAAAGTCTCTTTCTTGCCTTAAATAGAAACAGTGTTTCTAGAAATTCCGTGTGAAAATATCCATGTGTTACAGGGGAAAAAACAGACCAAGTATTGTGTTTAATTTTCTACACTAATCTATTAGTATACATTAGCACCTTCTTTTAGCTGACTGTGATCTTTAGATAAGTTAAAATAAGGTGCTATTATAACTTTCATTTTAGAGCAGGGAAAACTGCAACACGTCGCATCTATGGATTTTGACATCCTGTTCATCCAGTCTTCTTTTTTAATAAAACCTTTAGCTATGAATAGGATTAAAGATAAAAATAGTTTGAATGAGAAAAAAACACACCTACAAATTTGAAGTAAATTCTGAACATATTTCTGAGTATACTTTCTGAGTAGTTTTCGTCAATTTGACCAAAATAAACATTCATGCAATGCACATTTTTTAAACTCAAACTTGTAGGCCCTGGGCTGGAGGCTGAGAATAGACAGATGTAGTATAAATAATAATTGAAAAATATATGTGAAAACATGTTGTATATGGAAAGCAATCAGTCATCAAGGAGCAATATTTTACGCATAAAACTTTAAGAAGTACTATGCCATTCCTCAATCTTTTAGTCTATTTGTTCAAGCCCCCACTGAAAATTTTCCAAGCAAAAGCATTTTCCCCTCAAAAACAGGTTTTTCTATTCCTTGTGTCTGAAGATTGAAACTCTATTTATTGTCTGCCTTTTGATAAAATTGAGTAGAGAAGATTGCATTGTATTTAAATATGACTTTCATTTGTCTACTCACAAAAATTTGTTGAGCACCTACTCTCTGCCAGACAGTGTTAGGCGCTATTTAGATAACATTGACAGAAATGGTTCTGAGTCTTATGGAGTTTATTGCCTAATGTGTGCTTTGGTGGGCTACAACTAAGTGAAAAAACATCTGCTATAAATCAACAAAGTTATTTATTCAAATTTCCAGCAATAGGGTGGCATACCTCCAGTGATTTATTGTATAGAAACCCCCCTTGCTGTGTATGTTTCTGCAAAGTCTCATTAGGACCTTTAAACTAAAAATATCTGATCCAGCTAAATTTTGGAAAAGGAAACTCTATTATGTGAGGAATCCATTTTCAGCAGCTGAGTGACTCAGGAAGTTAGTAATGCCCTATGGAGCTTTATGCCTCTGGTCCTCTCATTTGAAACCAGCAGAGGTTGGAACAGTTCTTAGTTATTAACATCTAATGGTTGTTTGGGGATTTCTCAAGTGCTTTGGACTCCTCCTCCAAAGTCCTAGGAAATGGAAAGATACTTATTTGAATTTAATTAACTCAGAGGAGATTCGGCCTAAAGGATAACGATTAAATATACTTAGTACTAAATGTTCTTACATCGTTCCTAAAATCTTATGGAAGATTTCTGGGAGTATGTGGAATAGAAGCCTCACCAAAAAAAAAAAAAAAAAAGCCAAAAGCAGAAAGTGTCTGTCATCATCGCTCTCCCTCTGTGCCTAGGTTATGTTCTCACCTTTACCTGTAACTGACTTACTGAAGTACTCTTCTTACAGAAAGAACCCCTGTGGTCAAGGAAAAAAGCTTCTAAAGCACAGAGAAGAGAGTGGCTACAAATGAGACCTTTAATCTTTGCTTTTTTTTTTTTTTTTTGAGGCAACCTCTCAGTCTACCTTTCTCTCCTAAATGTGTGTGCACAAATGTCCCTTTGCTAATTTAAAAAGTACTCCATTTTGATGAGACGTCAATAACCTCTTTTTCTCTACCCAAATTCATATAGAGACTGAAGAGATGCTATATGTACACACAATGTGATTTTGCAGATGCTGTGAAAATTTGTAAAAGCAATTTATTTACATATTCATTCATTCTCAACCATTCTCAGATATTTGCACACATGCTATGTGTCAGGCATTGTTAGGTATCATAGACATAACAGTCAGCAAGACAGTTATAATGATTGCTCTTATGGAATTTACAAACTCTATTTGCTCGCGTGTTTAACTAGTATGTATCATGTGCTAGGCACTATACAAGAGATCATGGAAGATTCCAAAATGAATAAGAAATAGTTCTAAAGAAAAAGCCTAGGGTGCCTGGACTAGGAAAATGGCAATGGAACCACAGAAGGGAGGAAAAGTTTTCAAACATAGTTTGGAGGTAGATTCAACATTGGATGATTTACAGTGGGTAGTGTAGGGTGGGATCGGCACTGATATGAGGGAGGAATTACATTTATTTCAAAATTTCACCTAGATGTTTGGGAGTATTGTTGGTATCATTAAAACAAGTTACAGGATGAAGGAGAACCAGGTGGAAGGCAGGTATAGGGGACAGAAAACAGTAATAATAGTGGAAAGATAAGGAAAGCACTGAGTTTGGCTTGAGATATACTGAATTTGAAATGACACACCCATTTGTGTTCTTTGAAATTCAAATGGGAGACTATGAGTTTTTCTACTCTCAAGAACGAACAGAACTGTGGCTATCTTCATTAAATGTACATGTCAGGCATTATTTATTTTTTATTCTGGATCCTGCTCCCAAAGGATTTGTGGTAACTTAAAAAGCCATGAAGAATAAAGTAGGATAAAATGGAAATGAAGACATCAGGGTTATGCTGGACATTTCTCACCTATGAAATCAATCTCTCCCTTAAATAAAAGCCATCAGTTTCTGCTGCTTATATTCTTAGAGCTTCTTGGATCTCATCCTACCCAAAGTCTGGTTGACTTTTTCATCATTTCTGTGAGCTAATCTAGACCTTTAAAAAAAAAAAATTTTTTTTTAATTTTTTTCTTAAATCAGCCAGAGTAGGTTTTTCTGGTTTTCAACCAACGAACCCTAACCTAATTTTTGAAAGGTTCTTAGAAGTGAGATATTACGAATCACAGAACCGCAGCTGTGTCGCGGGCTGAGCTGAAGTAACGTGAAACACAATTGAGAACCCTCTCCCCAGCTGGACAGTTGGAAATCTTGTGACATAGTAGCAAAGTGTTTGGTTAACTTCCATCTCTTGTGCCTTGGCAGTCAATCCACATACTTTCTAGGCTGGAGATTAGTAGAAAAAAAACAAGATTTTGGAATGTGTTGACTAATTCTCCAAGGTTCTATAAAAAGATACGAGCTTAACTTTAGTTAAAACTTGATCATGTAAAAACATGATGCAAAGCAAAAAAAGTAAAACTATTTTGTTTTTGTTTCCTATTGTCTCTAGAAAAATCCTTTTCTGACCTGTGGCTGGAAATTTGTGAGAGCTGAGAGATTGGCGTCTTGGAGGACATAAAGCTAGGCAGGATGGACTGATGGAGGTCAGTAAGATAAGAAATAGAAGATAAAATGGGACTTCAGAGAAGGTAGATATGTCAGGCTCACCCAAGCACCTCCTCCTAGAGGCCAGGATGAATCCATTACTAGCTAAGGGGAGACAGCCCCAGATGGAGAATCCTATCCACTGCTATCTCAGATATGACAATGGAGGTAAATAAGTATAGTAGACCTTCACAGAGAGAAGATTGGAAAAAGACAGGTTAGCTAACCAAGATGCCCATTCTGCTGCAAGGGCTTAGATTCTTATCTGCTATGGAGCCATTACCATCCTGCTGTTTCCTTTGGCTCCTTTTCAAAAGAGGAGGAGGAATTTGTGTTTTGTTTGTAATTATTTTATTTCCACTGCTGTATGTTATATGTATTTGGGATGGTTAAATATATCATTAAACTATATTTAAATATATCATTTAACCATTAGTTGCTTCCCCAGTAAAATTTAATCTGGACTTGACTTGGAGAAATTCCTGTCACCCAAAGATCCTGACCTTGTGTTCAAAGGCAGTAATTGGACAGATTTTCTGTCCCTTCCATGGGGAGGAAGTGAGTGGGTTTTAGATGTATAATTATTATGTGCATTAAATTTGGTGTGGGCATTTTTGAAATTGTATGTTTGAAAAGAAGAATCGATGTGCTTGTTGGAATGAGATGAGTGGACTATTGTGAACGTTTGTTGTTTTTGCCTATTTTATCAGTCAGTTTAAGCTAGAATTACTTTGGTAACAAACCCAGTATTCAGTGGCTTACAACAATAAAGGCTTATTTCTTACTCACATTACATGTCTATATGTGTTGATTCTGAGTCTGCTCTCTGTCCTCTTCACTCCAGGACCCAGAATGATGGAGCTGCTCTTATCTGGGACATTGCAGAGGGACAAGTGGGCATGGCAAATTACGCCCAGGTTCTTAAAACTTCCACTTAGAAATGACACATGTCTTTTCTGTTCACGTGTCATTTGCCAAAGCAAATCACAAGCCAGTGCTGACAACAATAAGACAGGAATTAATAATCTTTCTGAGAGGAAAAGCATCCTAAGGAGGGACTCTGAATATTCTTTCTTTTTTTCTGGTAATAGCCGCCAATTTTCTCTGGAAGAATAATTCCTAGCCAACTCTGGGCTAACATGGCTTTGTCAGAGATGACCCAGGTCCAGAGACGTCTTGAGAGCTAGGGTTAGCTAACCAGAGCTTTCCATTACTCTAGCCAAAGCAAGCCCAATGAATTCTACTTTTGTATGAAGAAATTCATTTTATGTTGGAGTTGCTAAGCAGATAGTCTGTAATCTTAGAGCCACAAGGAACCACCAAGGTGGAGAGAGAGACTGCTTAAATAAGGATGAAATTATAATAGAAGCAAACAAAACTGAGAGATTGAGCAGATAAACTGGGTCCAAAAGTCACAATTTGAGTCCACCAATGTCAGAAAGAAAAGATCTAAACCTGGAATTCCCAAACATGTAAGTCTATAACTTTTATTATTAAACCTATTTAGATTTCTGTTACTTGTAACTTAAAAATGTCTTACTTATAAAAGGGGGAAGTTAATGTCTAAAATACATGCCATGTAAGTGGTTCTCTATACTTTGCTATAGGTGGATCTCAATTTTGGCTACAAGATCCTAGCTATCAACTCAAAGAGAAAAAATCTAATTGGTATCCTATACCATTACCATGCTATATTATGAGAAATTGCTCAATATATATTAAAAATGATCAAACATTGGTAATTTCATATGGTCCAACTCAATGAAATTCACAGCTACATAATGGAAATGAATCATTTGCCTGATAATCATAGCTTTTCTCAGAGCAAATTTCTACGTGGAACTTTGAAAACTTGCTACTCAAAGTGTGGTCCACGGATCAGCAACATTAATGTTACTTGGAATTTGCTATAAATTCAAAATCTTAGGTTCCATCCAGACCTTCTAAATTAGAATGTGAACTTTAACAAAGTCCCCAGGCGATTTCTTTTTTTCTTTTTTTCTTTTTTTTTTTGCCCATTAAGATCTGAGAAGTATCTACACAGAGGACTCTACATGATATGGTAAATATTTTCAAGAGCATCCATATTATAAATGTATTAAAATATTTACAAAATTGTACATTTCTTATAACTTAATGGCATAATGTAAGCAATTATAGAAGAGGTGGAAAAATATTACAGTAGATGATAGCAATTCAGAGTATATGACCCAGGAATATATATTAATGTGTTTCCAAAGACCAAAACAATTGATATAATCAATCAAATAGTAACCTCCCCATTCTTCTTGATACCATAATAATTTTTTCTTTTTCCTTTCTGTTGTTGCTTCTTCTGAGTTTTCTTAGAGAAACTGATTTCACTGATTCTAGTAAAAAAGGTCACCTTATGGCATGGCCCGCTTCCCAGTCTAAATCTATTCCAATCTGGGCTACAGTTGTAAGTGATGATTGTCCACTTGTCTTTAAATACAGATGGATAGATAACCTGGGTATTATGGCTGATTCCAAAGGCAGCAGTTATTATGGTGACTGATGGCTCCAGTTCATCAGTTTGTCAACCTATCTGGGAAGATTTGGCCTGAACAACACTGGGAATTGGGGAATATCTCTCATTCTTCATGCTTCCCAAGACCAGGCACATCACAGCCCAGTTTTTGCCCTTACTGCCGATTCATTTTTTTTCCTTCCACCATCGCAAGTTAAAAACTTTCACCTTCCGGGTTAAAGAACCATCTAAACAAAAGACTGAGCCAACCTCACATTTTCAAATTCAGTTATCACCAGGATGAATTATATTATTATTTCAAAGTAGAGAGAATGATTTCACTAAGAAGAAAACTAATCAGAGACGGTAGTTGACTGTATTAAGGCTGAGTTCTCAAAGTACCAGTGTGTCAGATTATGCGTTGTAAATGCTCTGCCTTTCCATTAATCAGAGAGTGGAATACACTGCTAACCCATGGAGAACGGTATATGAGCACAGCTAACCTGGCTTCATATGCAGTTCCCAGGCATTAGGCATCAAACAGAATCATAAAACATCTGGTGAAAATCATTTTAAAAATAATTAAAATTTATAAATCTCCTTGCTTTAGGTCCTGGAATAAATTTGAAGTTAGGGAGATCTTTAAATACAGACTTAAGCTTCTGAATAGTGAAGGTAATGTTTAGGTATATTTTATCTAGCATGAGTAAACATTCTGAGCTGTTTCAGTTGAAAGCAACAAAATAATTTTTTTTTTCTTTTCTGTTGTTGCTTCTTCTGACTTTTGTTAGAGAATCGAAGAGATGATGGCCCTAGAAAACCTTATTTTTTCTGAATTAGAATTTATTTCTCTATTTGATTAGGACTAAAGTAGAGAATGAAAAAATTGATAATGCAGATCTATTTTCCTCACCATTAATATGAATATTTTAGACATGTGCTTAGACCCTTGAACCAATACAACAACTCAAAAGTAGAAGGTGAATGTCAAGAGCTTCACCAGTGTGTGTCTAGTCAATTTGTTTCTTTTTGTATCTCCTCCGCTTTCTTGGATGCTCAATCATGTGGTGCGGTGGTATTGATACAAAAGTGTGCCAGAAGCAAATACGGATGAGCATGCTAGTCAAAGGTAGACAGCATTTGGTGTGATATTGGCTTAGTATTCTTAAAACTCATAACAAATTACTTTTTCTTTACTTATATAATTAGATAATTTTTTTCTGTATAATAGTTTTATCCAACATTTCTTCCAAAAAATTGTAAATTCCATGACTGAAAGATTGATCTAAGAAACCTCTCTGCATATTCTGAACTGATTAATATAGCCATTTTAATAAGTTCATTTGAAGAAACAAGATACTTGAGGAATTAAAAGAAGAGAAGGAATATACAAAATAAGAACAGGAGCACGTGTGAAATGTTTTATAATTTATTGAAATATAAATGCAATAAGCTTATATTTTAGAAATCAAATATATATGGATTTAATAACATTTATTCTCTTTTATCTCTATGAGTTTTGTTATTTTTTCTTCTTCTAGAGAATACAAATAAATAAGTCTAAAATAAATTAATTAAAATGCCCAAAAATCAGAGTTCAGGGCAGATCCTTTAATTTAAAAAAAAATAATTATTTTATGCAACCAATCTTTGAAAAAAAACAAATGAATCATTATGTATTCAGAAAAGTACCTGTGCTCATCTTCTATTAAAATGTTATCTTTTTTAAGAATAAAAGATGGTATATTAATATTCTGCATGTGTTTTATTGAGCACTTACTGTGTGCCATCTTTCTACTGGTTGTATTTCTTCTATTGCCTCACTTAAATTTTATACCGTCCTTTAGGCATTACTTTCCTTTGAAGAAAGAAGGTCTTGGGGAAAGTTTTCGCTGGGCAGGCAACCATAGCAGTGTTATGTAATTTTCTAGCTGGAGAAAGTAAAGAATGGCTCTCACAGCAACAGATTAGAAAAGCGAAACACACAGACATTCCAAGTGGAAAAGTAGAAATTTGAATGGAAAACTCTGATGTTGGACCCTTTATCTCTACAAAGAATCTCTTAGTTTTATGAAGGTGAAAGACTGTGCATGTTCACCTTTACTTGTTTAATGTTAGTACAACACCTGGTAAGTGTTCAAAAAATCCTATTAATTTTATCTTTTAAAAGTATTTTTCTCACTATTCCCTCTGCTTCTATCAAACCTCACATCTGGCATATTAGGTCATTCTCTCAGGTGGGAAGTTGTAATATTCTCTATAGTGGTTTTCCAGTCTTATTTTTTACCTTCAGTAAATCCCACATATGATTCATCCCTTGTCTATTTCTTCAATACCTCCTTAGATTACCAAACACACTTTATAATGGACCCATGAACCTATTTACTGTTCTCTGTACAATCAATGCAAATTCTATTAGAATACTTGAAAATACCCCTTGTTCTTTTTGCTAAAATGACCTTGTCTAACTGGAAAAAAAATCTGACTTACCCTTCAAGACTCATTTCAAACTTTTCTCTAGAGAATTATGAATCTACTCAAAATTGGTGGCTTTTTTTTTTTTTTTTGCTTGTATTGGGTCTTAAACAAACATGGTTATAGAGGATGTTGCACTGTGTTGTAATGATTTAGCCTTATGTCTGTTTCCTTTAACAAGCTGGAAGTTCCTAGAGGCAGGGACTTCTTATTTGGAAGTATATCCTGAGAGCACATGCACTTGGGCTCAATAAATATTATTAAATAAATTCTTGTTGAACAAATGGATAGTTCTATGCTTGAGCAATAATAGGATACTAACAAGTGCCAAAAGGACATTGTTTTCCTTATTAGAAGTTATAATCTCTGACGAAGAAACTTATCTATAGATAGAGGATAAATTCATAGAACCCTGAGTCTCTTGACATGCTGGGGATTGCAATGAGACACGAAGTATCTTGGGAAATTGTGAGCAGGATGATGTACCAACCTCTTACACTATCTAGAAATCTAGACAGAATACCACTACATTGTCTAAAGTCAACATCAAAACCTTGAATGAGAATATTGCTCAGTGGAATGGTATGGTTAGGTCAAGAGATCAGAGTTCACATGGAAAAAAATCTAAAAATAATGTCCCGAGAAGTGACAGTGCTTCTCTCTAAGATATGATTGTTTCAGAAGGCTATTTCTTATTACTAGCAAGTTGAATAATCTTAGAACTAACAGATCAATGTTTGGTAGAACATTAAGGACCTCTTGATTCCAACTTCCCATTTCTAGAAACATGTTGATCCAAATTCAGCTTGAATGTTCCCAGTGACGGGAATATCGTTGTTTTTGATGCAACCATTCAATTTTGGATTATTCACGTTGAACTGAAATCTGCCCTTCTATAATTATATCTATTGACCCTGGTTCTTTTCCTTGAAGCTATAGGGAACGCTATATGGAAATTTTCATGTATTTGAACACAGCTATCATTTTTCATTAAGCTTTCTTTCCCCAAAATTAGAAACACTCCATTTTATGTGATAATTCCTTGTGTGATGTAGGTTTAAAGCCCTGTGGTCATATTCCGATGGACATGTTCCAATGTGGTATGCAGACATGAAAACAGCACTACAGATGTAATCCAAGCACTATAGCCTACAAAGAAACATTCCTCACTTTATGTGTATAATATACAACTGTACTCTAATCAAATATTGTATGAGTCAATGAATAAATAAGTCAAAATGCTATATGCCAGGAATTGTTCTTAGGGCTGGAACAGAAAGGTGAGTAAAACAGAGTCTTTGCTTGAAGAAGCCTACACTCTAACACAAACTAAAAATATCCTCTTAACAAATTGTGATATTATATAAGTACTATTTTTGAGGTATAAGTAAAGTATGATCATCAAATAACTCATATATTAGGTTTTTAGATAATTAAAGATCTGTGGTTATTTCAGGTGACTTGATATACATCAAGATCACCCTAATTCCAAACTTGTGCTGTTGATTTTTAAAAACCTGTGTTGCATTTTATGCATATCTTCCCTCATTTTATCTTATTGATTTTGTTATAAAGCCAGCATATCAAGGCCTTTTAAATCTTTATTCTGTCACCAAGTATGTTAGTTTTCCTTTCTAAGCTTTGTGTCACCTCTAAGTCTGAGAGAAACAGAGAAATTGGCTGCTCTTTACATGAGCAAAATGGTTTGTGTTCTGTTTTCCCAGCAGAAATATGTGTTTGGGAATTTGGATAATGGGAAGTGGTAAGACATATATTTAGAAACGACAGTTTATTCCACCGTAGACAAATATAGACTCTTGGAATTTTATCCACAATGACTCATAGAAAGTGCAGAGGTTTCTCATCCTCTAACTGCCACATGGTGTTAGCTGTTGGCATATGGTGAAGTCAGAGTCTGAGAAAGAGACAAAAAGATAGCAACAGTTGATTTTTTTTTAACACCAATTTCTTTCCACCAAATCTATATGGCAAGTTGAAAGGTCATCTTAATTAGAGCCACACGTTGTGACTTATAATGTGCTTATAATAATCGAACTTTCTTTATGTCTCTGCTTGAACTACATCTTACTAGAGAGGTCTTCCCTGACTACCCTTTATAAAAAGCAGTGATTCTACTTCCACTCTCCCCCTGTTCCTTACCTTACTTCATTGTTTCCCATGGCTCTTATCACTATTTGACATACCACATATGTCTTGCTCCTTTATTGTCAGTCTCTCTTCACTCCCATCCACATGCAATAGACTGTAAGCTTTATGAAAGCATGGGCTTTGGTGTATATATTGTAGTGTCTCCATTGTTTTGGACAGTACCTGGCACTAGCACATGTTCTATTGGTATGTACTCCATAAATATCTGTTGAATAAATGAATGAATCTAAAGTGAAATGGCGGTATATTATTCGTGTAGTTGTCTGGAAAAAGATTTAAAAAATAATAACTAATAGAAATGAGAGAGTCACGTTTACTTTATCCTTCCTATAAAAATAAGATTGATTATACAAAGAATTTTCAACTTCTCTAAATAAAAGAGCTTCATATGTACTTTTAGTATATGCTAAATATACTAGCATAATGGTGGTATTTACCAATGTGTAGAAGAGAATTTATGAAAGAATAATAATTGATACCCATTACGAAATACCAAGGAAAGAGCTAACTGCTTAACGTGTATCAAGCATCACAATATTCTCATAAAGCAGCTATCATTGTGTATCTCATTTATACAGAGACAGAGACTCAAAGGACCTCAGTCACTTGTCAGCAATCCACTGCAAAAGTACCAGAGCCCAAAACCATGTCCTTTAAAACTTCTCCCACCTTGCAACTCTTACTCATAGGTAATAAGTGAAGGAACAAATGTCTCTTCCCTCTATGAAACTTCCTAGTACAGTCATGACACAAGCTGGGGAATTTTATATGCAGGAGTGGCTTCTGTGATACACCTGATCAGAGTTCAGTAGTGAGTATAACTGCATAATCAAGGTGGCTATGATTAGAAAAGCAACCACCAAAATGACACCTGGATATTTTCTACTCTCTGCTCTCCCTGCCAAGAAAATCAGGTAAAGCCATGTTTTTGAAGCTGTCAGCATTCTTTACATCTGTAACAATTGTGTGTTTTCTATCACATTTATCACCCCTCAACAAAGATTTTATAATACAAATGGGAAAACTATGTGAAGAAAAGTTTGCAGTTCTCTTTTGCTGGCAATTTTTTAGGTAAGATAAACTACAAAGCTTGCTCTTCAGACCCTGTCTGAAATCTGAAACTCGCACAGAAGCAATTTTCTCCCAGAGGTTACTAGGAAGAAGTAAAAGGATTGCCCATAAAGCAGACAAGTATTACGGGGAAGGGACAGAAAACAGGAAAGTACTGTGACATGAGCACATTGCAAAGCTATTCTTTCAGCTTCATTCATGCCAAATTTCCTAAAGTCAGCCATGACTTTGAATATCTGAGCTTTTAGAAACTGTTAGCGATCCTCCAGTGCATGGTATAATTATTGATCCCACTCTCACGCACTTTGTTGAAATGTGTGTGTCCTCCCGTCACATTCAGGTCATATCTTTCTTATTTGGAAAACAATATTTTTACATGTCCTTTTCCTTACATGTCCAAGCATCATGTGTTTCCTGTCAGTACCACTTACGCAGAGAGAAAATGGACGAGAAGGAAGTAGGAAAAATTTGACACTCAGCAAAGACCTCACCGAGGTACAATTCCTAGCACAATCGGCTTTGTCCTTGGAGGTCCCTTCCCTATCAACAGTTTTGTGAAGGATGAGTGGGTTCTCAGAGCAGCTGCTATGTCTTCTTATTGCTTTTAAAAGATGGGATTCAAAAGTACCTGATTTAAGAAGGCGTGGGTTTCCTATCAACAGGCATGTCAATCCCTGATCTTAGTTACGACAGGATAAGAAATAGAGGCTACAATCCAAGAAGAGATCTTGTGTAGGCTAGCTCATTTGAAGAGTTTCGTAACAAAAGATGTTGAATTGATTAACATACAGACAGAGCAGACACAAAAATAAAACCAACTCCCTTATAAGACTTTGTTCTCAGATCTCATCTGGTTTGGAGGCAGCCCATTCAGAAAAAGTGTGGTTACTCATTGCAGGCCCATTCAGTTTCTCCTCATCTAAGCAGAGGATGTAGAAAAAGGTGCCCAGAAATCCTGTTTCCTAAGCAGAAATGCCATGTCTGAAGCTGCGTAGGAGGACACAGTCTTGCATCAGGATATCAAAGCCTTAATCGCCAGGCAGAGCCACCCCAGAGCACTAGATTCTTCCAGTGCAAGGCCACTGGGAGATGTAACCACAGCTGTCTTTCACTGGACATGCTTTTCCTTCTTTCACTACAAGATTAAAAAAAATCATAATAACAATAAATCTAATGAACGGACTGTTTAAATATAATAACATTAAAATTCTTATTTACAAAATAAAAACACTATTAAGTATCTACTCTGTGTGGGACATTGCATAAACTTCTAGGAGTGATAAAAATGTGGAATAAACACAACATCTCCCTCAAAATCTTGAATTTGTTTTTGTGCAGACGGCAGTTGTAGAAACCAGAATTGCCAAGTGATCTCTCATCACTTATTTAGCTGAAGAGTGAAGAAGATTCAGGAAGGGAGGAGAAGTTTGTAGGATAAAGAATCAACATGAAAGAAAGCAGAAATGTCTGAAACATTCAACTGAATAAAGGTCTACAAAATAAGACAGGAAAAACAAAGTGAGGTTGTTTATGGAGAGGTGATTCTATCATGAAAAGATCGTGGTCTTTAGAAGGCAACTGGGAGCTGTTGAAGGTTCCTGAGAAAGAGAATTGCAGAGTATAATACTTGCTTTAGAAATATAATTATGGCAGAAATGTGCAGGATGGTTTAAAATTCAGCGTCCTAGAAAAGCAGGAAAGAAAATATTTCAAGAATGTTGCCACTGTGAAACTGGATGAGAACTGAGAAAAACCACTTATAGACATAGGAAAAATAGGAGGGTAAAGAAGAGGCATAAAAATATTACCAGGGAAAAGTAGAAGAGACCAAAAGGATTGAAACTGCAAGCAATGTGGAAGGATTAACTTTGGAAGTCAATATACAGAGAAGTATACGGTATAGGAAAAAAAGGAGAAAATAATGGAAGATACATGACTCTCTGAGGAAAAGCAGAGTAGAGAAGATTTAATATTGGTAATTCAATATTAAATTAGGATATCTTCTACATTTCATTTAGGGAAAGGCAAGATCTTGTGATGGTTGTAAGGAGAGCAAGGGAAGTGGTGAGTTTGAATAGAGTGGGAAAGGTTCAGAATAGTGCTGTGGGAAATAAGAGAAAGAGTTAGTCAGTGAGCAGTAAAGAACTGACCAGACACTGAGTTCTTGCCTGAAATAACATAGCATGAGTTTTTGTGGAGACAACCACTATGGTTCCAGTTACCTACCGCTGGCTAACCATCCTAAATTCAATAGCCTAAATCAATGGTCAGTATTATGTTCATGATCTCTGGGTCACAAATTAGGGCCAAGCATGCAGGTAGTCTTTTTGCTCCACGTGGCGTTGGTTGGAGCCACTCAGTTTACTGCCTGGGGTTGGGATGGGGGTTGTCTGGAGGGTCCGAGAAGGTTTTACTCTCATGCTCTGGCACCTTGGCAGGGATGGCTATAAACTTCACACACCTAGGCCCCTCTGCATATACCCTGGGGACCTTTAACATGGGCTCTCCATCAGGTTATCCAGACTTCTAACCCAGTGGCTCGGGAAAAGAAGCAGTTAGTCCCTGTAGGTCTGAGACTGGAAACCAAACCAGAGCCACTTCCAAAATTGTCTATTAGTCAAAGCATACAGAGAGCCTGCCCAGTTTCAATGGGATGAGATATATAACCCACTTCTTGCTGGAGGGAGAGTCGGAACATTTTTGGCTAACATTTTTTTCATAGCATTAATCATTCTCTAGTATGTTTATTTTATGTTTTCTGTTATTCCTCACTGGAATATAAGTCGCATGGAGCAGAAAGTTTTATCAGTTTTGTCCCATATGTCTGATATGTAGTAAACACTTAATAAATATTTATCACATGAATGATAGAAGCATGCAGATAGAGGCGTGGATGACATGGATATGAAGTACCCAGGGTGTGGTCTTCCAGGAAAATAAGGAAGAATGAAAAGAGAATAAAAGGTGATTGTTCTCTCTATGTTCATGAGTATTATAGCATTTCCCATCAGTAGAGTGGCTCAATAGGCTCTGGTTTTCACCTCCAGGGAGAAAACATATCACCATTTTCAAAACATGTGCTCCAAAGTGCCAGGGGACATATTTATGTTGATTCCAATTGGAAGCCCTCATTCAATTAAAATTCTTGGGTTGATGAGTTACCAATTAACCATGGAGTTTAGAAGAGTGTTCATCCATATTTCACAGAGTGGCTTCGGGGATTGATGAATCTCTTAGAAACTATGTGGAAAATGCATCCTCTTTGGAGAGGCTCTCTGGGTCTTCAGTTTCTCAAAGGGAGATCTGACCCAAAAATATTAAAAAGCACTGTCAGAATAAACTATATTTGGACTTTGCCTTTTAAATATGAAAGGTAAATCTCTCAAATACTATGAAGAGAAAAAAATCACCTGGAACAGGAAAAAAGGCATTTCTAACATTTACTAAGGCAACATATATAGCAAGCAAATTGATGCAATAATCTTAATGATTCTCCAGGAGCTATTAAATTTGATTCAGTTAGCGACGTGAACCTGCGGGGATTTATAGGTAAAGTAATTCTAGCTACAAAGAGAAGCCGCAGCATCATGTCAATCACTTAAAAAGAAAAAAAAAAAAAGTATTTTCAGAGACGTAGGCTATAAAAAGGTAGGTTTCCCAATTAGTGCTTAAAAGCCTCTGATTATAATGTGGTATTTCTTTTAAAAATCCCCTAAGTTTATGTTAACAATTGAACTTGAACTAAAATTGTAACTCCATTATTTGAAAATACTTTCATATAATTTTCTTTCCTCCTCCATTACATTACTTACTAAAAATAAGTTTTTTTTTTAAAGTTTACCATTGTCAATCTTTAACAACATACCAACATCAAGTGAATATATATGATCAAGTATTTAACAATTGAATAGTTTATAAATTGAAGAGGCTGTAACGATCAGGTAGATTATATCTAGAAACAAAACCTATAGACAATATTAGTTTAAAGAATATTAAAATTCAGAGGACTTTTAAAAGTTTTGTTTGTTTTCTAAAGGATATCAACACTAGAATTTCTTTCTGTGGCCTAAATTTCAAGTAGCCTAAAGCTAACGGTTAATCTGAGCCCTGGCCAGATTCCCTGCTTGGTCAAATGAATTTATGTCAAATGAATGACCATTGCACGGGATCACCCTTGACTTCCTCCCAATCACGTAGACCTGGTATCCTCATCTTCTCAGTATGAACCTCTTATTTTAGAGCCTTCTGGGTCATATAGTGCAGGTGGGAAATGCACACGTATTGTATAAGCACGGGTCTGAAATAAATGCAGTTGGCCCACACTATATTCTGATTCATTCCTTGTTCCCAATCTATACCTCAAATCTTATCATTTCCTCCCTTCCACTCACAAGTCCACTATCTTAATCTAGATCCTCATGATTTTTTTCCAAGGTAATACCTTCACCTCATCCTCCCAATGCTAAACCACTTTATATTTTCTTTCAAATGCTGCTGAGGGACAAAACACTGCAGAACAATTCATTTGCTCTTCAAGTACCAATAATGGCTTCTCTGCTCAATGATCAACTATGCTTCTTTTGTCTCTCATACCAGTGTGTAGGTTAGATTGGTTAGGCAAGGGTTAGTGAGAATTAGGTTGCAATTTACAAAATTTATGTTAGATTAGTTTATAATTAAAGATCCAACAAAAATATACAGGGAAACTTTTTTTTTGGTCTGATTTAGTATCCAGGATCCAGAGGCCAGCCATGTTAATATATAGTATTAGTAAAATGTTTATAGACTTGAATCTGAGGCTGATACATGGCACTGATATTAAAAGATGTATTGTACTTACTGGGTCACAGAAACTGTGTCCAGGTATAGGTTGCTCTGGATCTAAACATACATGCTGTGTGTGTACAAGTGGCAGAGAGACATGGAGGTAAAGCAGAATCCTGGTCCTACCTGAACATTTGTATAAACATAAGAATGGCAAGAAGTAAGTTTGGAAACTCCATGGTCAACCTTGTTTTTGGTGGTCACCAACATACACTTTCTCACCTAACGGGGACAAGCTTTTTCCTTGACCCCCAAAATATTAAGTTTACCTTTGTAATTTGTTATCTCTGTTAATGCTGTAACCAATCCTTCCTTTGAGATATTTCTTCATATCTTCTCCACCAATCCAAATTATTTTATTCTACTTTGTAGTTTATTTCAAATGTTGCTGAGATGGAATTGAGTTCTAATTCCAAATTATTCATGAAACCATTTCTAACTTCTTCATGTTATACTGAGTTGTCTCCTCTCAGACCTTCTCCACTAACAGTAAATAATAATCATATCATATACACTGAATTTTGTAAGTGGAGAGTAGAGATCATGCCTTTAACTTATTTTCTGTCTTATATACAACTTAGCATAGTGCTAAAAACAATAAATAATCTTTTTTGATGAGTGTCTTAATCAAAACTTAATTTTTCCAAGAAATTATTAAGCTTTAAGAAATATTTAAAAAAAAAAAAAAAAGAACGATAAACATTACAATCATGAAACCACAGAATTTACGATCTGAGAGCGATGTTCAATATCATCACAGTTCATAGGGGAGAAAATGATATGCAGAATAATTAGGCAATTTACACAAAGCTAAGCAGTAAACTGGTGACAGATGCAAAGCTTGAAATAAGAACTCTAGCTCCATTCTAATGCTTTTCGATAAAATGGACTGCAGTAGATAGTACCTTCATAAAATGCAAAATTGTATAACAATATTTTAATTAGGTGTGTCTTTTGAAATTGAATGCCTGAATATAATTTATTAGGTGCAAAAAAATAATTTGAATATGACTGTGGCTGACGCTGTTGGTTAGCTATTCAATATCCATTCCCTCTTCTTCCTTTACTACTTTAATGTATATATATATACTCACAGAGATGGATACACAGGGATGGCTATGTTCCCAGTTAAAATCTAAAACCTCTCAGCCCTCTTTATGTTGAATGGCCATGTGGTATGTTTCTTCTCACTAATGATATATAATTGAAAGTCAGCTGAGAAGTGATTATCTTTCCAAATTAAAAAAAAAATAAAATCTTTATGTGAAGAAGGTTTTAGGATCTTAATTCTACCGCCTTTTTTGTGTCTGGAATGCACAAAAAAGTATAACAGCATCATTTTTCAGCCTTTTGGCTAAGATCAAGTGGAGAAATATAGTAGCCATCTTGTGATCATGAGGATGAAAGCCACAGTCAAGGGTTAAGAACAGCATGATGGAAGGAATCTGTGTCCTTGGTAACATTCACAAGAAGCTGACTGTCTTGGGTTGACTCCAGACTTCTAAATTATAAATATAAAAACCTTACTTAGCTAATCCACTAGTTATTAAGTTTTCTGTTAGTTCTATCTAAATAATACCCACCTCTCCTAAAACAGGATCACAAATATGTTAAAATGCAGTGAATATATTGACTAATTTGGTCATATTATTTGACTAACCACTTTTGTAGGGACTTTGCCGCAGTGAAACTTTTCAGTGCATAAAAGCATAACTATTTTTTTAATGGTCTAAATATGTTTAACACTATCTAAGCCTTTTATATTATTTAATCACCACAAAAATTGTATGGGGGTGATATCCTTATTTATATAGATAAAGAAGAAAGCTTAGAGAAGTTAATTATCTTGCCTATGGTCATATTGTAAGTGGTAGGTGTCCCTGTGATGTCAATGACCATGTTCTGTTTATCTATAACACTAATAACAGACCATGTGAAGTGTTACTCTGTGAGTCAATGGATTATTCTAAAATATAAAATAGTGGATCGACATTCTTGCTTTCTTCTTGCTCTCTTCTCCAGAAATGAAACACTAAGGCTGTCACAAAAACATGTAACCTGGACAACCTACATGTAATCCAGACAGAGAGTAAAAATGTGCAATTCTGAAACAGCTAACTTAATAACTGGATAAAGAATTCATTATAGAACTGACTGTATTTTTTGCTTTGCTCTTGAACTTGGCGTTACAATGTGGTGGTAGTAATCCCAAATATAGTGGCCTGAAACAAAGTGTTACATTCCACAGCTTTCAACAGTTACACCAGCTCCACTTGAGTGGCATAACTTCTAGACTTGCTTTTCTCTTACAAAAACATCATTTAAACTTACATTCTAAATGGTATAAACCCCTAAATCTTTCAGATAATTTGTGATTTCTGATTCTTTATTCTCTAGGGATTTTCTTCATTATTCCCTCAGAAAACAAAGGCAAGCATGAGAAAAGAAATGGGGTGTTCCTGAATAAAGGATTAAATATATTTGATAATAAAAGAACATAATTGAATATGCACATCCTTTAAATTGCTACTAATTAGAACAACCTTTAAAAAAGTAATTATAAATCTATTTATATCTGCTCGACTGAGAAAAGTGGTATTTTGAAGTCAATTGTAAATCTACTTAGAGGTAAAAAAAAAAAAAAATCTTTCACTCTCATTAACACTAGATAAGTGAGACAAATATTTTTTCTGGTTTGCACTTTTTGTATATTTGCCTCAGTAAAATGGAGAAATTTTATCGCAGCTAGATAGATAAGAGATGCAGATTTTTTATATAATGTTCCATGTTTTGGATGAGAGTCAAAATAAAAATCCCCCAAATTTGTAGTGTCAGAAGAAAACTTCTGGAAAACTTAAAAGACTATGAACCAAATCTAATACCAATCAGACAAACAGGATAAACTTGTTTCTAATGTGCTAAAAGATCTCCACTGAGATCCCTTCGGCAGGTACTCATCACCTTCACTGAATTTTCATATGTTCCCTATAATACGATTCAATTTGGCTGACCACATACTACGTTTTATGGAGGCTCCATAACCTCCAGTGGAATTGTTGTAGAGGTAATTCCTGCAAAGAAGAAAATCCTGTCACTAAGAACCCCCATCCTTATAGCAATCCGTTCTTCTATTAGGCAGATGTGAGCTGTTAAGACCTCAAGAGTTAACAGCTCAGTGAAGAGACAATATTTAAAAACAAGAAAAAATAAGAGAAAAATATAAGACTATATCCACAAGTTAAACTGAGTGACACAAATAAGAAATATGGTCAAACATTAATGAGAAAGAAAAGTCATCACAGTCACAAATCCTGGGGACTCTTTGTGCTGTTCTTTGAGTTCATTCACTCATCCATTCAATACTTACTGGACTGGGTGAATAATGTGTGCTGGGCACAGTGCTAGACTCTAAGGATATAGCATAGACTGTCAAGAGGTTTACAATCTAGTGGCTATCAGAGGAGAAACAATGTAAATGAGTAGTTGTGATGCATGTGTTGAAACCTGTACTAGAGCAATATTCAGCTTCTGTGTGTTAGAGAGGAGAGAGCTTCTAATGCACTGACAGTAAGGTGAAGAGAGTGCTGGGAATAAAGATAAGTAATTCATTTAATTACGAAAATATTAACTTTGGATATACACACAGAAGTGAGCTTGCTGGATCATATGGCCACTCTACTTTTAGTTTTTTGAGGAACCTCCATACTATTTTCCTCAGTGACTGTACCAATTTACATGGGCACCAACACTGCACCTGTTAGCCTTTTCTCCACATCTACACCAAAACTGGTTGTTTCCTATCTTTTCGATGATGGTTATTTTAACAAGTGTGAGGTGATATCTCATTGTGGTTTTAATTTGCATTTCCCTGAAGATAAGCGAAGAGCACCTTTTCATGTACTATTGGCCACTTGCGTGTCTTCTTTGGAAAAATGTATATTCAAGTACTCTGCCTAATTTTTGATTGGAATGTTTGTTTATTTTTTGCTATTGAGTTGTATAAAGAAATAAAAACAGGATCTTGAGGAAATACCTGCACTCTCATTGCAGCATTATTCACAATAACCAAGATATGGAAAAAAAAAAAAAACTTGTGTCTATCAATGGATGAACAAATAAAGAAGACAAAGTAAATATACGCAATGGATTCAATGATGAGAAAGAGGAAAATCCTGCCATTTGAGACAACATGGATGGACCTGAAGGACACTAGAGTAAGTGAAATAAGCCAGGCAGAGAAAGACAAATGCTCCATGATATTATTTATATGTAGTATGCAAAAAATCCAAACTCATAGAAACAGAGAGAAGAATGGTGGTTAACAGGGTTTAAGGGTGAGAGAAATGGGAAGATACTGGTCAAAGGGTACAAACTTTCGGTTATAAGATAAATAAGTTCTGGAGATCTAATGTCCATCACAGTGATTATAATTAATAATATTGTACTTATTATACACTTGAAAGTTACTAAGAGAGAAGATATTAAATGTTCTCACTGCAAAAAAAAAAATGATAATTATGTGACATGAAGGAGGTGTTAGCTAACCCTACAATGGTAATCATTCTGCAATATATAAGTTTATCAAATCAACATCTTGTGCAACTTAAATTGATACCTGTTTTGTGTCTATTATATCTCAATAAACCTGGAAAAAAATACTGAACATCTACAGTATGAATTCTTGTATAGTTTCAATGACGGATGTTAAATGCTAGAATAAAGGTAAAGTGCTTTGAGAATTTTCTTTTTTTAAAAGAACTTACTCTGCCTTTAGGATAGAAGGTTTTAAGTGAAGCCTCCGTAAGGGAGAAAACCACAAAGTGAGAGCACTTTTTTTCATTGAGAAATTAAAGAAGAGCCTTCGAATAACAAGCACAGCAATGTGAAAGAACATCAATGCTTGGAGAATGGAAGGCCGCTGAGCCAAGGCCAAAGGAGATAGGACTGAAGGAGGAGGGAGGGAGACAAAGCAGACAAGGCTGGAAAATTAAATTGGGGTCAAGTAATTTCGGCCTTGTAAGCCAGCTAATGAAAGAGCTAAAAGTCGGACACCAAGAAGTTGATATGAAATCCATAAAAATGAATGCTGTCGTCAAGAAAGAAAGCGAATGCTAAAATAGAAGAGCTAAGAGTAGAGAAAGACTAATACACTTCCTTTCATAAATTTACTTAAGAAAGCCAGGAAGAATTACCTACATTAAGTGCCAGTTTTACTAGTCTTCACTTATGACACAAGGATTATTGATGCACCATTAGTAGGTCCCAGGTTTAGTGGGTTTTCCAGCAGTGGAGATGAATTTGCACTAAATGTCAAGGCTGTCTTGTTATCTTTTCAAGTAGGCTGGGAGTTATTAAGAGTTTTGTAGGCCTAGGTTTAGACAAAGAAAAAATTCAGAAACAGGCAAAGCTCTTTTTTTAGTTCTCATCAGATTTGCAAATGGAAAGAGAGAGAGAGAGAGAGAGAGAGAGAGAGAGAGAGAGAGAAAGTTGATAGAGAGAATAATGAAAAGAGAGAGGGCACAAAACAACTTTCCTTATGGATTACAAATCTGTATATATTTCAAGAAAAATATAACCTATCTCTAATGAAATAGTTCCAATTAAGTAAAATTTGATTTGGCAAGAAATATTAGAACACTAATAATTTCTTACAACTTGTTTTCTAAACTTCCTTAAATCTCTTGTTTGCAGGAGAAATTCATCGCTTGCCAGCTTTGAATCTTGAGAGACTTGAGTTTTGTTTCTGGCTTTGAAATGACAGACTGCATTCTACTATGCTTAATTGTTCAGAGAGAAAGAGATTCTTGTCAGAACATTCTGAATATAAGAAAATTATGCGTGAACAGTGATTTCTGAAAACACAAATACACAACTGTGACCAATTTTATTCTTCTGAGATTTGCGTCAGAGGGAAACACTGAACATGGAAAGAGTTTGCTAAAATAATAATGAGCAAAGCTCTGCAAACAGCTACTTTGATTCTTTTAGACTGGCTGGTTGCCTAGGGGGTGACCTTGGGCAGTTTCAGAAGCAAAGAAAAAGATATTTGATCCAAAAGGTGGTGAATGGAATGGCAAGAGAGAAGTAGTTACGCATTTCTCAGGCAAAGCTGAACACTCATCAGTGACCACAAACTGGTTGCATATATTTATATTTAATTTTTAACATGCAAGAGTGAAACAATTGTTCATAATAATATATGCGACATTTCAATTTAATTTTTATTTTCCATCGATGATCATTGCAATGTAATGTTATTTTACCCACACTAATGAAAGTGACAATTTTTCAGTTCTAAGAATGGGAATAAAAATATGTTGGCCCATATTCATCTATAAATGAATTTATTAAAAAGCTCTTGATATTCCCTAGATATTCATGTCAGGGACAACTGATTTTAATTTGTCTTTTTAAAGTCTTCTCACAGCATTCATTAAGAAAGGCAAGCACTACAAGAATTCATACTTCGAGGATTTTATGCATGACAAGTTTCTTGAAAAAGACTTAAGTACTACATGATTCTTGAAAGCATTTACCACCAGATGATTGCAATTTGCTTACATTTGAAAAAAAAAATGTGCATTTGATTCAAATTTAAAATAATGTTGAAATCTTCAACTTGCCGAGACATAAAGTCAGAAATGCAGTCTGAAGAAGAAAAAAAAAATCACTTTAAAATGCAATGCGTATCATTTCAGGGGAGCATATTCAATTTAATATAAATAAAAGTATCTGTGCTGTGATAGTCTTGATTATTTCCATTATCTGGTCAGTAGTAGAAAGAAAATCAAAGTGAGAAATGGATTTGTAGTTTACAGCAAATTTATGGTTCTACCTCATCTTAGCAGATGAACTTTAAATGAGAAGTCATGTTGCTTACCTTAAGGTTTTAAAAAATATATTCATTAGCTATATTGCTATGGCATGTAGACCCCATATTGTACCTAGAGCCTTTTCCCATTCTGCTTCCAGGACCTTTATTTAGGCTCTTGCTATTTCTTAAGGAGCACTGAAAATCCCCTCTTCTGCCAAGCCATGTCTTCCTACAACATTAAATATTATTGATTGTCCACTTTCTCACTTCAAGCTGTCATAGATGGAATTGTGTCCTCCCAAAAGATGTTGAAGTCCTAATCCCCAGTACCTGCGATGTGGCCTTATTTGAAAATAGAATGTTACAGATTATCAAATTAAGAGAAGGTCATCAGGGTGAGCCCTAATCTAATAATTATATCTTTAAAAGTAGGAAATTTTGGACACAAAAACAGAGGCAGATACACAGATAAGATGGTACATAAAGAATGGAGTTCGGCTGTCATGTACCAAGGAACTAGAGAAGTTAAGAGAAAGGCCTGAGATAGGTTCTTCCTTAGCACTTTCAGAGAGAGCACGACCCTGCCGACACCCTAATTTCAGACTTCCAGCCTCCAGAACTGTGACAATAAATTTCTGTTGTTTAAGCCACTGAGATTATAGTACTTCATTATGGCAACCCTAGCAAACTAATACATGGTACCTCATTTATTTTGTTTTGCTGCCAATATTTACTTTCTCTAGCTCTACGTGTTTTTATCACTTCCCCAGTGATGACAGGACTAAATTATCTCTTGTGTCTAGAGTGTCAGACGAGGATTAGGTACTCATAATTATTTGTTGAAAAATGATAAATGACCATATTAATTACCTATAATGTTAAGAAAAATTACTTCATTCAAAAACATTGAGAAAATAAACCATCTATCTTTAACCTGTTTTCCAGTCTTATTAATTCTCATTCTTTTACATGTATCAAATACTAAAATAAAACTTGGCTCTTAGCTACACTTTCAAAACATTGAGTTTATGCATTTAACCAAAATATTTTTGTGTACTGTGAGTCAGGTTCTGTGATGTTCATTTTGTACTGTTTTCTTATGCCCTGCTGGCCTTTCCATCAAAGTTCATCTGGTCACAAACCTATACATCATTAGAAGCCTATCACCCCATCTATTTTATGAATTCCTTTATGAATCTGGAGGTTGAAATCCAAAGTTTTGTCTCCTCTCTTTGAACCCTCAAGCACTTTTGCAACTGGTTTTATGTCATTTGTACTATATTCTTCCTCAAAATGTGGATATCTGGGAAATACTTTTATACATGCAGTTAAATGATCGATTATTTGAGGGTTGGGGCCATATTTTACTCCAATGAGCACCTCACATAATAGAAGTGAAATTCATGCACAGAGTAGATACTCAATACATAGTTTGAATTAAATAAAATTATGAAAAATTAATGAGACATATTTAAATGTTATGCTAGCACAATCTTTGCCAGTTTTGCAGAAAAAGAGAGATATGATGACAGAGGTAGAAGCTGGAGTGATGAGAGCCAAACAATGAGGAAGCCTCTAGAAACCAGAAAAGGCAAGAAAATGTATTTTCCCCTGGAAACTCCAGAAGGAATGCAGGCCCACACCCAACTTTGATTTTAGTCCCATAAAGCTTATTGAAGAATTATGGTTTTCAGAATTATCTCAAAATTAATTTGTATTGTTTTAGCCACCAGTTTTGTGGTAATGTGTTAGAGTAGCAGTAGGAAATTAATACAGAACTAGAAGTTTTACAATTAGATAAACCAGTATTTTCTACAGCAGTGTGAAATGCTATGAGAAAAAAGATATTGTAGTCAAATACATTGGCAAATGTGTCACATTCCTCTTGGATATTCACACATGCCCCACTTGGAGATTCAAGATTCAAATCAGCATGTTAGTCTTGGAGGAGATTTTAAGTAAAGAAACTATTTACGCTAGCATTAAAAAAAAATATTCGACTATATAATCACAGCCCCCACAACACACACACACAAACACATGCAGACCACACATGACTTATTAACACCCCCAAAGAACGCATTTGGGAAATTCTAATGCAAGCTCTTTAGATCATCAGGTGAGTTTTACTCACTGCTGCAATATCACAGAAGTATCTTTTTTTAGGATACACTCAAATATTACAATCTAAGAAATGAAATTTCTAGTTCTGAAATTTGAGCTTATCTGGATTTATGTCACATTCATTGTGAACATACCTACCAATAGGTAATAAATAGGATATGATGCTATGTTCTAAATAATAAATGTATTTTGACATGCAAAGCCTCAGAGGTTTAGACACTTAGGAATTTTAAGTAGTCAAATTTTAAATTGTCGCATTCTAGTGTCAGCATCAAAAATTTCTTCTTTGATTCAGTCATTTACTTAGGGAGCTTCATAGATACTCATAAAATTATTTCCTACAAATGTCCTCCTTTTAATTTTCTAGTAAGTAGTGGGCAAAGACAAATGGAGATTAGCTGGGAGGAAACGTGTCTCAAGGCGAGGAAAATTAAATGCTCTAGACTTTATATTTAGCCTCATGAGGTCCTTTTGGCTACTTGTGATAGATTCTCTCATTTTTTCCAAAGCCTTGTTTTCTGATTTTAAACCATCACGAACCATATCATGAAGGCAGAATTCTTTGGATCATCCAGTGAACTTGTTATCTTATTTTTCTTAAGACCTATTAGCAAGAGATGTATTATCTGAAATTCATGGATCCTATACTATGTGATTGTAGATTAATTAATTTTTTATTCAACTGACATTTACTAATTGCTTATTATTTGCAAGTTGCCAGGACTATAGTGGTGAGGGGAAAAAAAAAAAAAAAGAACTCCCAACAAACCACTATGCTTGCCTTAATAAATTTTAAAGTCTAGTTGGGGGAGAGGGGCAAATGCTAATCTAAAATTACTACTGGGCAAGCCATAGAATAAACTGTTATTGCTAATTCAATTACAGCAGCTTTCATTCAAGTATAAGCTTGTCTATAGAAGTCAGATCATACTCAGGAACAAAACTAAGCAGCTTTCTGTCAGAGAAAGTTTATTAGTACACATAAATAACTTTGCTTATTTCAAAACAGAGGCACTCCTCAGATTTCCTATCAAAATTTATCCAGTCTGCTTATATTTTTTCAAAGTTCATGTTTTAAAACAATTATTCACAGTGGATTTATGAAAGGAACAAATGTAATAAGACATACCATGCACTTCTGGGTAATTACCAAAAATCAAAATGCAGAATGTTGATTATAATTACTTGAGCTGAATGAAATTAGGATGAGGATTGCCAGGTAACAGCTTGGGTACAAAATTTAAGGAGTCATCAAAAAACTCAATACTCAAGATAAATAACATTGTAATGCGATATTTTAAAAATCAAAATTAATGTTAGAACACATGATGAACAAAACATAAACATTTTAAGTAAAGATGGAATCATTATGGATATTTCTTTTTGCCTCCAGTATGGCTCAGCACAGCACCCTTCAGCGGGCCTGCTGTGCTGGCTATTATCTTTTCGTCCATCCAAATTCAGTCTTCACCCTTCTCCAACCTGTTTTGTACCTTAGAAAGTTGATCTTCAGAGACTTGCATCAATAGTCTCTCTTCCTCTCTGCTTTCAGAAGGGGCTTTGTCAATGGGAAGTTGGGCAGATTATCAGAGGACAGGAGAATAATGAGATTGAGATGATATCCTGATTCTTTTCTTACTGAGTAGTGGCAACTGCTATGCTCCTCTACCAGAAGCCACAGCATCTCTTCAGCATCCCTTCCCTATAGTACTATTCCTTAGCTTTGCTCTTTGAACCAGGAGTGGCGATGGCTTTCTGCTGTTGCCAGGAAGTTTCCACATCCCTCCTTGGTTCTCACAGCCTTGCTCACACTTCTGTAGAAAGACTTTATTATCTCCTCTAATCTCCTGTTTAAATAGGCTAAGTGTTTGCTGCTGGGACCTAATAGGCTTGGACTGAGCCAGGTCTTATGCAATGCCGAAATACAAATTATGACAAAGCAATGTCTTAATCTACAGAGCAATGCCTCTTCATGATCCCTCAAGTATTGACCTGACTGCTTTGCCCTCACAGGACACACTTCGGTCCAAACCTGGCAACTTCTTTGTTTCAGAGATGGCAATTTTTGATGTTTGTTAAGACTAGACAAAATACTTGTATAATTTAATAAAATTGAGAAAGTTTTGCAAATATATATTGAATTTAGATGATAAAGCATTTATTTCAAAATTCAGTCGTCAATCAAAATTTTTCTTAATTTCTAGGTTTACTTGAACAAAAACTATTTTCTTTAAAACTGATGAGTTGAGGTAATTAGAGCTATGATACAATTCTAGAATGGACTCTGGGCTGATCTGAACTCGAAAGAATGATTCGTATAACTGTATCAGTTCTCATCTTTCAAACCATGTGTTTGTCATATTAATACCAACAAAAACAATGTTCAAAACAGCTGTGTGAACTAACATGAAATATTTGTCTTACAGCATAATTCTTTCTCATGAGAATTATAAAATTTGGTTAATAATTTCTTTATATATCAGTTATGTGGTATTATAATTGAGACATTATTACATTAATTTTTCTTGTTTCCTAAATTTGAGTGAATGTTTCAACTTTTAATTTTTTAAGTGTGCATTTAGAATTGTAATTCTTTATCATAAGAAAATATGCTATTTTATAAAATAGACTAGTAATACCAAAAGTAGTAATAGAAGGCAGACATTTAGACATATTTATCTAAAATATTAATTTTCATCAAGATATGAGAAAATTGATGAGTAAAGCTTACTTTTATTTTTTTATAATAAAAGTTAATATAAAAGTTAGTTAATATATACTTATTTGCTTGTTTTAAGACAGGGCATATTGTAATAACATAAGGTCTAGTTTTAATAGAATGAATTAGCTAATGAAATAAAGTTCTTTGAGATCTTCAGAAGAACAATGCTATATAAACAGAAATTAGTAAAAATTGACATCCTGATTGTAAAATATATTATATTCTTCCTTCTCTCCCTTCTCATCTAATACAGGCCATAATATCTTTGTGTTTATATCAAGGAGGAAGGAGACACATAATTTACATATTAAGATTTTTCTTATATTCTTTATCTCTTTTAAATATTGGAAATTTTAGAGCTTCATAAAAGACAACAATGCCGACACTAATTTCTATGTATTATGCAAGCATCCTCTATAAAATCAAATACACTGGGTCTTCTAATTTGGTCAAGATTTTATCAACTCGCATTTGTATGATTGCTTTAGTTTTGCAGATTTATAATATAAATTCACACTAAATTCGAGCGCTGAGCTTTCAAAAGTATTCAAACAACTCAAGTTCCAAATTCTTCTCCAATAAAATCAGTTAGAGGGCACGGGCAAAAATCAAGTAAATTAGATTTTTTTTCTGTTGCGATAGGTCAGTCAGGATGCAATGAAATCAATCCAATTCCAGCAGCCACAGAAGTATTGCACTAAGCTCAAACACTTTTTTGGTGTGTTTCTGAGCTTTCATTTGAAAAAGTAAAAGGAGTTTAATTAAATGTGAATTGAGACTTCCATCTACCAAATCAAACCTGTGTGATGATAGATGTAAGTAGCTTTCTAGCTCTGAGACTACACACTTAATCCACCTTTATTTTTCAGCTGCCAGAAGTTAAATAAATAAGTAAGTTCCGGCACTTAACATTTACTTGATGCCTTGCTTTTTTAAAGATTGAAATGGCAAGTCAGATGAAGGAAAGCATAGCTAAATACGTCATGGTCGAGAGGCCTCCACCTATTCGGGTCGCCTCTTAGGAGATTAGCAAAGACAATGTGCACATGTTCATATCCACCAGTATCCGTGTAACGAAGAGTCTCTCAGGCTATTACTTCACTGCCCATATATTTTAAGTGTAAATTAGAACACCTACTGAAATGAATTGAGAAGAAAATTCATAAGATCAATTTCACAGGCCAAAGGAGAGCAAACTAATAATATGGATATTCAAACAACAGAGCACATAAAATAGCAAGGATGTCAGGCAATTTGCCCCTAAATTACATATTCTGGGTGACCTGAATTCAATTTGCATATGCTACTGTGTGGCTGTTGTAGTGTTTTCTTTCTTCCTTCAGTGATTTTAGGGCTCTGCTAATATTCAGACCTGTGAAGTTTATGGAAAGGCTTCTATTATGTGCCTTCGTTTAAAATTTTTATTAGCGTAACATCAAGTGTTACAAGTAATCACCACAATATCATGCAGTCATTGCAATCACTGTCAAACTCAGTGTATCAGAGTCCCCACGCTCTGCTGCAGGAATTCCTGGGTGTGCCTCAGGAAGGAGCAGAAAGATGTCTAATGAGAATTGCCAGGGTACAAGTACCTTGTTTGTTTGTTTTTTCTCCCCTCTGATCACATTCCCAGTAGCATCCACTTTTTAATATTATACATAAGGCATAGATTTAGTGATTCTATGCATACACTTTGGAGCTATATGCATCTGGATTTGAATCCTGATTTCCTGATTGTTATCTTTTACCCACCTCATGTTAGGGCAAGTGACTTAACATGACTAAGCTGTAAATAGAAAATGATGATGATGGTATCTAACCCACAGGACTATTGTGAGGATCAAATCAAATCATACATGTAGACAGTCGAGTGTTATAGAAAGTAGCTGTTTTCATAAGGAGCTTCAAAATTTGTTTTTCTTTCTGCATCTCTCCTTTGCTTCCAATCAACCCTTCACACTGTCCATTTTTCTCTCCTGCTTTCCATCTACATCCTGTGGTCCACAGGACAAAGGAGCACAAGGTCCACCATATCTAGACTCAGTCCTCCTTTCCAGCACTGGCTCCCATCAGTGTCCCCACAGACTCTACTGTCCAGACCCAACAAACTTTTCACAATCTATGCTGTCAAGTGCCTCACCTGAATCCATACCTTTGCACATGCCGCTCTCTTCACTGCCTGAACGAATTCCAGTTCACTTGTTAAACTAAACTCAAGTGTTGCCTCCTCTTCTCCACACCAGGTTTCTTCTTTCTTTACATTCCTATTGACTCCCACCACTATGATCTCCTTATAGTTTGATTATTGCCTGAGTGTTCATGAATTTAACCAGATGACACCAATCGGAGACCAAGCAAAAGCATCTCTGAATTTTTGTTCTTTAAATTTTTCTATTCTTGTCTTAATGCACTGACAATCACACCACAGGAATTCAACATGTTTGTTGAAGAGTGGTCTGCACATTCATAAAACTGCAATGAGAAACAACCATCTCATTCAATTAAACTCAGTTGTACATCATAATGCTTATGGTCAACAACATTGTACTGCATATTTGAAAGTTGCTAAGAGGGAAGGTCTTACAAGTTCTTATTGCAAGAAAAAAAAATCACTATGTGTGGTGATGAACATTAACTAGGCTTATGATGATCATTTTGTAATATATACGTATATTGAATCCTATTGCAATTCCTGAAAATAATAGGTTATATGTCAATTATATTTCAAAAAAATAAAAATAAACAAAATGAAAACCTTGTTTGCCACCCTTACCTCCAATAATCAATGAATGTTCACATAACTTGCGTGAGTAAGACAGCCCCTGCCCTCTAGACACTAAATGTCTTAGAAAAGAAATGAACATGTAAACAGACAATTGCAATAAATATGAAGCGAAAAGGGCTGTCATGGGAACTCATGGGAAGGTCGCTTATTTCAATATAAAAAAGTAGAAAAAGGCATTCTGAAAGAGTTGAAACCAATGCTTCAAAAGGGCATCTCTAGAGCATTATCATTCTTGTTTATTTTTAAATTTTATAAGTATAACAATTTCCAAACATATTATCAATGAAGAGGTCTACAAAATTTTCTGGTTAACATAAGCAACTATCTATATAGGTTATTAATCATGATAACAAATTTAAATAATTCTTATTAACATATTTTTAGTATTAAAATTAAATTGACAATAACTGCCTCTTTGATAATTCAGAAGGCACTTTAGAATGCTGCAGTGACTGAAAGTCAGTGTAAAATTAACTCCTAATACATAAAGAAAATGGTTATTTGAATATTTTTTGAATTATGTTTAAGTAAACATTTGCTGAAACATCTAGAATTTTGCCACCCAACTTATAGGACTACATAGTTGGTATTCAAAAGGCCAGTTGCTTTATAAATAGCATAGTAAAATACTTACACTCATTTCCTCTCTTCCTTCTTTGTCTCCAAATTTAAAATTACAACTCTATAGGACTAAATGCACAAGCATGAAGAATTGCTGTCGAATTAGAGATGACCATTTTGTTAACTTTTTTCAAAACCTTTTAAAATTTTTATTTAGTTGATACAGAATTAGTAGACTAGAAGATTTCAAATTAAGCACTCAGGTGATGAATAAGCTAGAATAAAGAGCCATTAAGAATTGCACTTTCATCTTTGTTCACGTAACTTGCAGCATTAGTAATTCTGTGAGAACGCTTTCAAAATGAAATGTCATTCATATACCAAGAAGAGTTAATTTCTAACCATTTTTCTTAGCATTTTTTTCTGACTACTAAACGCATTAAACAAATTTTCACAATTAATCTTACCTTAGAAATTATAATTTTTTTCCTAAAAATTTTGAAGGAGATTACATAGAAAATCTTACTCTATAACTCTATTACTAATATCTGTGGAACACTGAGAGTCAACAAGTTGTGAAACATTAAGTCGAAACAGTAGTAACAATATCTTTTATATTTTGAGATGTATGTATTATGGATTATCCATATTGTATTTTTGAATATATATATTTGCCATAAGTATTATGGATAAATTACTCACCAAAATGAAAATGAGGTGTGTGAAATTACTGATTACCTTGAAGAGTTAACACATAAAAACTTGCTTCTTTTCACTTGCCTTTTGCAGGACTGACATTGCTATGTCTTCCTGCTGTACCGTAAATGTGGACATCCTCATGAGCGTGCTTCAGGATTTATCAGGAATGGGAATTATATATATGATTGCCAGCAAATGAAAGCATTCAGTGTCACACAAAATGGATTTATTCCACCGCATTACTGTCATCCCTTCCAAAAACCACAGCTGCCAGAACGAAGCAGAAACACAAACAAGCAGAGGGCACGCGCTTCTGCGGCTTTGTTCTGGGGGCTCCTGGCAGACAGGGCCTCTGCAGTACTCCGATTATAGCTACAGCTACCAGAAGCAGCTGTGGACAGAAATAAGTTTTAATTCTGAGTGAATACCAAAAGGACTCTGCTAAAAACAGACATTTGACAATACATAGTAGCCTGGCTAAAATAGCAACAATCTTTTTATACTCTCTCATTTCATAAAAATGAAGGCAATCATTGAAAAATACACAGTAACAGGCTTTGATTCTCCCATTCAATCTTAATCTGCTTTCAGAAAAGGGAGATGAAATAGTTTTTCTTTTTGTGTGTGTATATTTTTGTTTATTTGTTTTTATCCAATGACATAAAAATAATTTGTTTTGTAAAAAATGTTATATAAGCAATGTACTCCCATAGTTAAAAATCAAAATGACATATAAAAGATACTTTTGAGAAATAACCACACTTTTTAATTTTTTGTATTTGTATTTTATTTGTTGAATTTTGTATATGCACTTCTGTAAATGTACAACTGCTTATACATTAATTACTTCAAATGTTAGGTAAATGTAAGCTGTAAGTTTCATGCCTGTCTTTAAAAATAAATGCTTTTGAATGAGATGAGACTATTTTAGACCTAAGGTGAAAAGAGTTTATATCATTGCTCTAAGATCTTCAATGAATATTAAAGCCATAAATCAAGTGATGAGAGTATGATATTCATGTTGCAAAATATTATTGGTTCTGTGCATAAACGGTAAGCACACACATATAGTTTATAACTCAGTACAACAGCCGCTATCTCTAAATTCAAAGGTCATTCAAAAACCAGCCGCTGAACTCTTAGTTTGCTCTGTAGAGTAAGTAAATTAAAACCAAGAATATCCATATAATTCTCGAAGAAACTCGATGATATCTATGCATAAACAGAGAAATGCAAATGAGAAAAGGACCATTTAGAATCCTTATCATTTTACTGGTAATTCAACGAAGTGCAGAGAAATTAAGCAAAGTTGTCCAGACTGTGCAGCTGAGCCAAGATTCAATATCAGGAATGTTGTTTCTGACTGATCCTCTGGGTCCTAAGAGATACTGCTTTATCAATAAACAAACCTGTGTACATGCAACTATATTACACACAGAAGGAAATGAAGAAAATAATAGGATATCTTTTTGTAAGGCTAGTAAATATAAACTGAAAATGTCAAACTTAACAGAAGTTAACTTTAATGCAAAATAATGTTTACATTTTCAAAGCATTTTAAAAGTGAATTATGAAGTTTCTGGCAGTTGTTGTTACAATGACAGTGTTATGTTTAGCATGTTTCTAAGATGAGGTCATATTTTGTGTGTTTTCTGGGTGGTTTCAGAGTAGGTAGAGCCATAGAGAAGAGCTAGGCAGCCAAGTCAGTCAAATTTGAACCCTGGGTCTGGTAACTGAAAGGCTACTTATATATGCCCTGATGAAATCATTTCTGGAGGAAGAACACACAATGGATTTGGATGGGTAAATTTATTCAATTAATAATTATTGAGCACCTACTATGTGCTATAGACTTCTATATTCGGGGATATAGTGATCCTATCTTCCGGGAAGGAGAACAGTTTTAATAGTATGTTAGAAGGTGATAAGTACTATAAAAGGATGATAAGGAGTAGATGGGGTTAACTAAAAATAAATAATTAAATAAATTTAAAATTGATAGTTAGAGAAGGTGTTATGGGTTGAGCTGTATCTCTTTCCAAATCCGTACATTAAAATCCCAACTCCCAGTAACTTAAATGCGACCTTATTTGGAGACAAGTTCTTTACAAAGGTAATTAAGTAACACTAAGTTTGTTAGGATGGACCCTAACTATTATGACATAAAGGGAGCAATTTGGACACAGAAATACACAGAGGGAAGAAGATGTGAAGATACAGGGAAACACCGTGTGTGTATAAAGATGGCAATCTCCAAGCCAGGGAGAAGGACCTGGGACAGATTTTGCCCTCACAGTTCTCAGAAGGAACCAACCCTGCTGACACCTTGATTTCAGACTTCTAGCCCCTAGAACTGTGAGGCATTTCTGTTGTTTAAACCACGCATTTTGTGATATTTTATTACAGTAGCCCTAGCAAGCTAATATGGAAAGTTTCATTGTAAAGGCAGCATCTGAGTGAAGATTTGAAAGTAATGAGAAAGTTGGCTATGGAGCTTTATGAGGGAACAGTGCTCTAGGCAGAGAACATGGTCAATGCAAAGAACTCAGGCCAAAAGCATGCTTGGTCTGTTGGAGCAATAGCAGGAAGGCTAGAGTGGCTAGAGGGAATGAGCAAATTGGGAGGTAATGAGGTCAGAGAAATAGTGTACTGGGGGTGGCACAGATCCTATAGAGCTGGTAGGGCTTTATAGTGTTAAGATTTTAGCTTTTACTACAAATGAGGTAGGAAGCTACTGGATGGTTTTGAGCAGAAGAGGGATATGGTTTTTACTCAACAAGATCATTTTGCTATAGTGTTGAGAACAAACTCTGTAAGGACTAGGGCATTTGGAAGCAGGCAGACCACTTAGCAGGCTATTGCCATGACCTAAGCAAGAGATGGTGGTAGCAGCCCGAGATTAGCAAGCCTGAGAAATGGCTATATTGCAGAAATATTTTGAAGGTAGAACAAATAGGATTGTCTGATGGTTTGGATGTGAAGTGTGAAAAGAAAGAAGTCAAAAATAACTCTTAACTTTTGTCCTGAGAAGTGAGAAGAATGCAACTGTTATTTAACATTGGTGGGCATCCTTGATCGAAAAACAGGTATATAAGGAAAATTAGTTTAGTTGATTTATTATTACCATAATCACACTTTGTAACAACACATTCTAAAACTGAATGGATTTAAAGAACAATCATGTATTTCTACTCACTTGACTGAATAGTGTTGGTATCAGCTGATAGGAACTGAGCATGCCTGGGTATGGCTACAGGCTATATGTTAGGTCATAGTTGCTTCACTGTGTCATTATCTTTGGACCAGTAGGATAGTCGAGGCATGTTTTTTAGGGGATGGGGGGAACAGAACACTCTCAATTTTTCTTAAACCTAGGCCCAGACCTTGGGTATTACCACTCCCTACCACAGTCCATTGGTCAGAGCAAGTCATCTAGTTAAGTTCAAAATCAAGGGGCTCCTCACTATGTGGTCAAAAACAAAGGATATTATGAGTTTGGAGTTCACAGGAACAGACTGGGTTCTCCTGACAGAGATAAAAATTGAGACATGACCAGAATACAAATGATAATTAATGCTAAGAGATTAGATGAGATTATCGAATGAGTGAACATGGCAGAGAAAAGATTCAAAAACTGAATATCTTGAAACTCAAAATTTAGGTAGAATAATAGAAAAAAACTTGAAACCGAACTGAAAAATTGTTGCAAAAGAGATCAGATGAAAACTCGGAAAACGCTATGTCCTGAAAGCCAAGTGAAGAAAGTATATTACGGAGGAGAAAGTGACTGACTATGTCAAATGTTGCATATCAGACCACTAAGATAAGAGCTGAGAATTGACTATTGGACTTAACAGTGTGGGGGCGCTGGTGACATTGATGAGAGTAGCAAGGCAAAGCTCTGACTGGAATGATTTTAAAAGAGAATAGGAATCTAAGAGAGATTCATATGTGTGTGTACATACACATATACATATAAATATACAGTATGATATATTTGCATAGTATATATAAAAGATGTCCTATATATGTCACATGTTTAGTGTGTGTGTGTGTGTGTGTGTGTGCGCGCGCGTGCGTGCACGTATATTCTATTGATTCTGATTCTCTGGAAAACCCTGAATATTACCCACTACTTATTCTTCTTTTCCAGAGAAATAGGAAACAAAATCATCAGATAAAAGTGAGCATAATGGGGAAGCACTGCAGGTTTAAGGGGAGAAGAATGAATGAACAAGGGATTGCCGAGCTCTATTAAATGCTATCTTCAGGCGAATGGTTGTACATTTTAAATTGTTCAGTTGGCTTTAATATGTGCTTTAATGTGATCCTATTAGACCTCAAGAGGACAGATGTAAATTGTTCACATGCATCTGTGCTGGGAGGGGTGAATAGAAAGATGGATATGGCCAATGATGGTTTTGTTAGGGAAGTAGGATGAAAAAAATGGGAAGAGAGTTGAAGGCATAGGTAAGGGAGTGACTATAAATGATTGGCCATATTATTTCAGCTGGGTAGAAAGGGCAATCAGTACAAGAAGGGATTAGAGACAGTGAAAAGGTGAGTCTTTAAATGAAATTCAGGTCCTGGTGGGGTGAAAGAATTGTGTTCTAGACAGAGTATTCTAGAGAAATAAGAAGTAATGGAGGGAACATGTGATACATGAAATTAAGATTATGAAGAGTTTGCAGTTATTTGTAAGGACAAAGTCTAAGATATAACAATGGAAGGAAAGAGCTTAGTTAGGGAGGATGACAAGAGTATTTGAGAGAAAGTCAAAGTACCAAGGGACTGTTTTAGGAGAATTATCTATGTGAGTATTGCAATCACTAAGAAAGGTGAACATATAGTGTTAGAAAGAAGGTCAATAAACCAAGAGTAAAACCTTCCAGGAATGAGAGGAGTGAGGTGAAGGTCAGTAGCTGCCAACAACTCAGAGTGGTAATAGGTGGTCTGATGATGTTAGCCTCCAAACCAGGAGGTTCTATGGAGGAAAGAGGGAAAATCATCTGGAAAGAGTAAGGAGGAGCATATAGGAAGGACTTTCAGTATGACATCTGAAGGAGAAAAACAGCCATAACTCAGAAGGGCTGCAGGAGGAGCACAGAGCCAAAACTAAACCGAAGGGCAAATAAACTTTTCTGCCAGCTCCACTTAGAAAAGCTTCAAAAAGAATTTTAAATTGGTCTACCCTTGGTCACATGTTCATCTCTGGCCAATTATTGAGTCTCAGAGGGTAAGATATTGAAATTGAAAATATTCACCAGCACATTTTTCTTGAAAGAATTAAACATTAAAACCATTAAAAAGAAAGGAGAGTATAATTAAAGCAGGCTGAAGTGACAAGACATAAAAGAGCTTTTTTTCAATAAAAGATTTAAAATTATATAACATGGTCTATAGTAGTACAACAAATGCAAAAATATTGATTACATCAAATTGGTAACAATATGTTATTACATTGCTTGGGAGTTTGGAAACAGGAAAGAAAGAAGTGAGCCAACATACAGAGAATATTAAAAACCATGAATCAAAATCCATTGATTCTAAGTGTTTTTTGAATTTCTCTTATTATTCTTTTCTGATAGACTATCTTACTTTTAAACCAGTAGAGTTCATCACTGTAGACATACTCTGAAAGGTGTTTTTTTTTTGTTTTTTTTTTTTATGGAAGTTGTAAGTTCAGAGAAAGTATTTTTATAAAATAGGCAGTTTGCCTTGTTCCAAATCTATCACTTAAGTAAAGCAGAGTTTAGAATGGCTCAGTGGATATTTAGGGAACAAATTGGTTGTTCAACCTAGGTTATTATAGCCCTCACTAAAGAACTAAGGTTCCACTTCCACTGCGTAATTATTCAACACCCCAGTTCACTTGACTATACACGCTTAGCTTTTAACGATCAGCTTCCAGATAGGAGAGGGGCAAATTGGAAGAGAGAGAAAATCAAAATCAAAGTGGCTGTCTATTCGTGCAATTTACAATTCAAACCTAGACTGAACGGCACAGAGAAGGGAAAGAAGAAAGGTTAACAAAAGATGTCAGCTCCTTGACCTGGAACAGAAATCTCACTATTCATCAAAGGCCAAGAATTATACCATAGCAATCCTTTGACATATTTTTTAATGCTTTTTCACAGAAGTCTTAAATTTGGGTCATCTTAATTCTAAGTTAACTAGTTAACTTGGAACAAGCCACTTACCATTTTTGAGTCTTGTGTATACATTTCAAAAATTATAAACTGAGGTAAAACATTAATTATTGTTATTATTATGCCACTATGTGGTGATATATATGTATATATTATATGTGCATATATACATGTATATACCTATATATTATGTATATCTATATCTGTAATATGAGCAGGAATAATTCATTTTATTCATTTACGCATTGCTTACAACATATAGCTTTAGGCAACATGTTTGGCTTCTCTGAATTCATGTTTCCTCATTTGTACCTTTGTAGAGTTGTTTTGAAGGTTACACACAATTTTACATAGTTTCTATCATGTGTAGATACTTAAAGCTAGAAATTATTAGTATATTTATTCTCATCTAGTTTTATATTCTTTGGCATGAAATGTTATTGCACATTTTGAAGATTTGTAATTACCTAAATCTTCTGTTCTTCATTTTTAGTTCTAAAACCAAAAGAGCAATGATACCATATACATTTCTGCCATTGGCTCTGAATCATTACTCCTATACTGCGAGCACTGAATGCAATAGAGAGTTTGAACTTACTGGGAAAAATGATGACTCAGAAGTAGATATGACTCAAATCAAGTACTTCTCAGAAAAGTATGCAATGAGAATGAATGGTTATACTTCTACGGCAATATGTCACTTGGCTTCAGGGAGCATGCTCTTGTAACATTGGTGATTTTTCTAAGCAGATCTGGATCTCCTGACACCCGTGAAAGGGACCACCTTTAATTCTATCACAATTTCTGACAGAAAAATGTGAAAAGACCCTGTGATCTCATATTAGATTCTTTTAAAAATTAAAAGATATCAGCAGAAATACAAAAATTGGATTGGTAAGCAACTGCCAAGTTCATGATTGTACATTTAAATAAATGATGATAATCTTAAAGCAAATATAAATATTACTATATGATTAAAATATTTTATTCTGATGTAATTTTAATATGTCAGTGTTTATGCTTTAGTGTAATTTCCATTGCATTTTGTGTAACTTTTTAAAGCATCTTTAGTGTTATATAATTGACATACCATAAAATTAACAACGTGAAATTTACAATTCAGTGCTTTTTAGTATATTCATAGTGGTATAAGCATCACCCAATCTAAATTTGAAACATTTTTATCAACTCAGAAATAAACCCGTATTCATTAACATTCACTCCATAATCTTTTTTCTCAAGCTACCCAAGATCCAGGCACTAGGCTAATGATATACTGTCTGTCTTTATAGATTTGCCTATTCTAAACATTTTATATAAAATACATGTGTTGACATGTATTTTCATTTTTCTTGAGTATACACGTTCTCCATATCCTTGTCAACGTTATTGTTTGTCTCTGATTGTAGCCATCTTAGAGGGGGTGAATTAGTATCTCATTACGGTTTTGAGTTGTATTTCCCTAATAACTAATGATGTTGAGCATCTTTTTGTTTATTTATTACCCATTTGCATATCTTCTTTGGAGGAATCTCCTACTCAAGTCCTTTGCCCATTTGTAAATTGTCTTTTTATTATTGATTTGTAAAAGTTCTTTATATGTTGTAGATGTATACAAGTCCATTTTCAGATATATGATTTTCACTTTCTTTTGGGTATCATCTGCAGCATAAACTTTTTGATTTTAATGTAGTCTAATTTATCTTTTTTGTTCTTTTTGTTTGTGCTTTTAGTGTTATACGTAAGAAACCATTGCTTTAACCAAGGTATAGAGATTTACACCTATGTTTTCATCTAAGAGTTTTATACTAGCAGAAAAATGTGTAAAAGCTCTCTAATGCTACCTATAAAAAACTCAAATGTTAGAATCAGCAAATGAGAACAAAATAACTATGATTAATATACAACTGAAAATTCCCACACTCTTGGATATTAAATCTTGTATTTCTAAAAATTCCATGGGTCAAAAGAAGAAATAAATACAGAAAGTAAACAATATTTATACTGACTTCTATTGAATACGTAACCCATTAAACTTGAGAGATGCAGCCAATGCAGAGTTTAGAAATTTACTACTTAAGAGCATGTGTTAGAAAATAAATACTGAAAAAAAGTCAATGATTTAAACTTGATCTCAATAAACCAGAAAAAAAACCTAATCTATATAATATAGAATGAAACTATAAGTAAGCATAGGATTTAATAAAATAGAAAATAAATATACAATAGAGAAAAATTACCAAGCCACAATTTGGTTCACTGAAAAAAATTAATAAAAGTGATAAACTGCTATCAAAACAAATCCATGGGAAAAGAGAAAACACAAGTTGCCAATGTCAAGAAAGGAAAAGAGGACTTTAATATAGGAATTAGATTCCATAAATGAGAATGAGAACATGTTTTGAAAGAATTAGTCAACGGTCTACTTAGAATATAAACTGGGTCTTGTCATTTTTCTTTTAAAAAATCTTTCAAATTTTTCCCATTGCCCTGAGGATGAATGAAGGCAAGTATGATTTGCTCCTTGTCTGTACACTCAGCCCACCTGCTGGTGCAGGACATTCTCTTCCTTCTTTAAGCTGCAGCCATACCGGCTACTGGCTTTTTCAGGTCTTCAGAGTTCTTACCAGAAATCAAGGTCTTCACAAATACCGTTGCCTCTGCTTATGACTGGTTAGACAAAGAATCTATACTAGCACTTCTTACTTCTGAGAGCCCTTGAGAACATATTTTGCTATCTTGGTTTAGCATGATATATTCCTTTTACAATGAACTCTGTAATTTATTTTTCTTGAATTATAAAACTATTATAGTGATTAAAAGATAGTCAATAAACACATAAAAGCAGAAAAAAGGAAAAAAAGCAATCCATAATCCAATGTCCTAAAGGAAAAGTATTATTAACATTATTGAGTAGAGTTTTATATTGCATTTTTTATATAATGCAATTTTTAAGTAATTTTCCACATTACTATACTTTTATGAGTTCACAATATTCCATCATATGGATATGTCAAAAGTAATTATTTCCTTTCTGATGGAAAATTAAGTTTTGATTCTGTTCTATCATATATAATGCTTTGATAAATGTCTTTTTCCATAAAGCGTTTTCTGAATTTAGGATTATTTCATTAGACACTCATACATTGCTGGTGGGAATGCCCATTGGTACAACCACTGTGGAAAACAGTATGGAGGTTCCTCAAAAAATTAAGAATCGAATGACTATATGACCCAGAAATTCCTTGTCTGGGTACTTACGCCCCCAAGAAAACCAGAAAACGTTTATCCACAAAGATATATGCACCTCAATGTTCATAGCAACATTATTCACAGTGGCCAGGACATGGAAGTAACAGAAATGTCCTATGATAGATGATTGGATAAAGAAATGTGGTACAAAAATACAATGGAATATTATTCAGCCATAGGAAAAGATGAAATACTGCCATTTGTGACAACATGGAAAGAACTTGAGATAATGCTAAGCGAAATAAGTAAGACAGAAAAAGTTGAAAACCACATGATAGCACTCATACATGGGATATAAAGCTAAAAACAACTGACAAACATGACAAACAGCAACTTGTGGGCGAGGTCAGTGAATCAGTGGTTACATGGGGAGGGAGAAAGGGGAGGTAAATAGGAGTAAAAGGGGTCAAATATTTGGTGATGGAAGGAAGTCTAACTCCTAGAGGTAAACACACAGTGCAATATATATGTGACTTACTGTTGAATGATGCACTTTCAACTCATTTGACTTTGTTAATTAATGTCACCTTAATAATTTTTAATAAAAAAATATGTGCAATGTTGAAGCAATTACTACATAATGCAAAATTACTATCTAAAGGATAATGTCACTTCCCACTTCATTAGAAGAATATGACAGTGCCATTCTTTTGAGCTCTTCTTAAGACTGGATTTTTTCAATTTTTCAAATATTTCCTAATTGGATATTAGAAACTATATTTTATTTTAAATAAAAATAATTTGTTTTACTGCAAATAACTTTCCATAGAGGTTCATGGTCAAGTTGTGTGTGTGTATGTGCATGTACATATTTTTATTCATTTTTCTATTGCAAAAAAATTCTTTGTAGTTGATAACTTTTCAGACCACTGAAAATTATCAGCAGTTAAGTTACATAGCCCACATGAATAGAATAGAAACAAAATAAATAAATGCCTTTAAGAATAGATGGGGGTACTAGTTTTCTATGAAGAATACTTGAATTGACCTTCAAAACATTCAAGTAGTTTATAGAAACTCACAATTCCTTAATTTTTGTTCTTTACTATCTCTTGTAAAGTATTAGATATACTTAAAAACACATAGTCCCTAAGGCATATCTGCTCTATATTGGGAAGAGGTTGCCAATAAAACTGTTAATTAGCGGCTTATCAAAATATCCATGTCATTATGTATCGTAAAATGCCCATAGGCCAAATGTAAATTATTCATAAATTAACATAGAAAAAGCAAAAGCTAGATCAGCAAGTTGAAGGTCATATATACCTGACAGACTAAAATGCTAATCAACCCATAATTATTAAAAATGAATATAAATATATAAGCATTTCTGAACAAAAAATACATATTATAATGTACCTTAATTAGCTTAATAAAAGTTCCAAATTAAATTTGTGAAAGGTTAGTCACAATTCTTCTTATAATCAAATATTCTTTTAGTGAAACCTAAACAATGAAGCTTAAGTAAAAATAATTTCAATTAGTTGTGAAAAATACCACAGGGAAAGTCAAAAAAACAAATATCATTTTTCTAAACCCCTAATTCCTGTGAAATCTTTCTAAATTCTGTTCTCATTGAATCATTTCTAAAAACAATTATAATATTTTTTTAAAAATGTCATACACATAGAGTACAACGGCATTGGAGAAATCTCACATAATTAATTTTTCATCAATAACAAACAAAACAAAGACATCGCTCAGATTCATAAATGCTAACTTACACCTACTTGGCAAACAACTGTGTATGTCTGTAAAACAACTATGTATGTCTGTAGATGATCTGTTATTCTTGATTAGTTACTTTCAGTTTCCATTCTGAATTGATTTTTTTCTTACATGATAAAAAACCTTAGGTTTTCTACTAATTATAAAAATTTTGTTATCAAGTATATTAGACCATTTCAAGTTATTAAATATTCTTTGAACCTTTTTATATATATGCTTTAGCTCTTACAACAATATGTAAGGAAGCTATTTTTATGAAACTCACTCTACAGATGAGGAAACTGGGGCTTAAAGAGGTTGATAATTTCAAAAAGATCCCATAACAAATAACAAGGATTGTGGGACCAGGCTCAGATTCCACAGCCTTTTCAACATCATACTATATCTATAGTGTTCAAGAGCATGGTCTTCTTCAAGTCCAACTCCTTGACTCAGGTGCCACTTTTTACCCTTACAACAAGATTCAACATGTTGTATAAAATTGCTCTCTTTATAAAGAGGATAAAGAAATAATCTGATCTCCATTTACAAAGCAGTAGGGATCTTTCTAGTGCTTTGAACTCTGATTAATACTTTCTTTCTATTGTACAATCAACTTTGGTCTGGTGTCCATCAGAACAAACAGGGAAAGGCTCTGTGTTAAATTTTTTAAATAATAATTTTAATGGAATAAGAAGGAATATGATGAAAACTGTGGGAAAGTGAAATACAAGGTAACTATATCAATATAACATTTCTACATATAGCAGACAATGGTCAAAGATTTCAATAACCAGTTGATAAAATTATATTTCTAAGGGAAGAATTTAGGGCTCTTGAGTATTTTTCCGAGTTTTAATGAGCTTCACAATGCTAAAGCAATTTGTTTATTCCTCTTTGCTTGTATTGAATAGAGCTTATCTAGCCACTAGGAAATGTGCTCAAACTTATGATAGCTAAGACATAGAGAAGTTTGTGAACACTTTTGAGAAAAGGAAGATTCTGTGGAGAAAAAGCAGAAGAGGAAGAAATCATGGACTTTAAGAATATTACAAAGTAAGCAAGTCAGGTTACCAAGAAACACAGAAAGAAAGAGGTCGTTGAGCGAAACCAGCCTTCAGAGAGATACTTGGCCCAGGATCTTCAGAAGGGGCAGATGGGAAGAATATATCTTAGGTCTCTGTGCAAAAGTCCTCTGGTCTAAGAGTGCTGACGCATGCATTTACAATCACTTCAAACAGCCCAAAACTAACTGGACACTTTACAGACAAGTCAACAAGCCTTACGTTCAATTGTACATCTTCAGTTATGTGCTGCCAAGGAAGTAATTGCTTCCTGGCAAAGCTTGGGCAAGTCCAGAACCCACTGCCTGCTCCCTCCATGTTTATCATCAGATCACAGTGAGTGTTATAAAGGTGAAAGGTGAGAAATTATATTTTTAATGTTTTATAAAAATTTACCAATTCTTTTTCAGTGTTATAAACTCTATCCTTTTTAAAGTTTTATACATATGTAAACAAATATTCTAAAATGCTGCTATTTAAGTTCATGGCTATAAAAGAAAAAATTCTGTTTCTCTCTCCCAGACCACCAAATGAACTGCATTATAAATGCAATCGATATATTTGAAGAGCACCCTTTTGCTTTTTGGTAAATTTTCTGTAACATTTTCAATTCTTAAACCATTTGATGTTTCAATAAGTTCCATAGTTAATTTTTATTGAAAAATTAAAATGGAGAAGATTCACTGATATCTTTGCTGGTAATTGGCCACTGAGAAGTTCAAGGAGGATAGTAAAAACTGCTTTAAAAACTGTAACACATATGCAAAATTAAGGTACTATTTTGATTTGGTAATAATAAAGAATAGCAACAAATAAATATTTGTATTTGGGTCTTCTCTAAAGAAATGCACAGCTACATTGGGTTGTATAAAAAATGAAAGCTAAAGGAACACCCTAGTCTACCCCTCAAATGAGGAAAAATATAAAGCCAAGTTTAATCTTCTTTCAACACCTAGTATATTTCATGTTCTCTCTTGCTTCCAGGTGTTTCCACATGTAGTTTCCCCTGCTTGGACACTCCAACCCCCAACCTCTTTGCTTGGTTAACTTCTTTAACCTCAGCTTAGGCATCACTTGGGAATATGAGTTGATGAGATTCTTACGGAACTTGAGAAAGAAACTGTATTTCATGTCTTGTTTGTCACGTGTACAGCATAAAGACAGGCCATGTGGGAAACTCTTTACAGAATAAACTAATTCAAATCATACACTAGCCCAAGACAGAAGTGATCATGAAGATGTCATTCTTGTCTCCTTACTCAAATTCTCTTTTCTACCCTCAAATTTACAAAACTTTTATGGAGGCCTTGACATCTCCAATGTTTGTGACGGGGCTCGAACTGATCTTATGTAGATTCCCAGGGACTGGGAAACCTCAGTGGGTATCTGGAAGGCATGAGCACACCAGCAGAGTGTTGTCTGCTGTCAAGAAGTTATTTGGCAGATATGTAAGGAGAAGAGAAGAGAAGGAACGATCACTTTCATTTAGGATATATCTCAGTACATACAGAGACGTCTGCATGCTGTTAGGGGATTCACTTGTCTGTCCCATCTATTCAAATCTCTGGATCATAGATTCACGATGTTATATAGTTGTCAGGTCTGCTGGACTCCTAACACAGCCTTTTTTATGGATGAAAGACAAATTTATAGACAAAAAGACAAATAGCATGTCTGGAGATAGCACCTGATAGCCCTAGCAATGTTTCTGGAAAATTCAAATCTAAATGCCCACCCCCACCAACAGATGATTGTATAAAGAAGTTATAGTTCATATGAACTATATACAATGGAATATTACTCAGCCATTTAAAAAAATGAAATCCTGCCATTCTCAATGACATGGATGGACCTAGAGGTTATTATGTTGAGTGAAATAAGTCAGACAGAGAAATATAAATACCATGTTGTTTTACTTATATGCTGAATCTAAGAAACAAAAAGAACTAATCAAAAACAGACTCACAAATATAGAGGAAAATCTGGTGATGGCTAGAGATATGAGGTGTTTGAAGGCTGAGAGAAAGGGATGAAGAGTTAAAGAAGTAAAAATTAGTAGTTGATAGATGGTCACGGGGATGGAGAAAATGGCATAGGGAATGCAGTTAGCATTAATGTAATGGCTAGGTGGAGAGCCAGAGGAGAGAGAGAGCAATTAGGGGGATCATTTTATAAACTACATAAATGTCTAACTAATGTACTATATACTTTAAAGTTGAAAGTAATTAAAAAAAAAAAAAACCTTTCACGATGGACCAACAAATACAGAAACAACAATATTACATCTAAGTTGTTACAGGACTCACACAGTAAAACTGTGGCACATATAATCCAGTAAAGTGTTTAGAACTGTCTTGTCCTTATTACTTTTTGTTTTAGAAGAGATTCAACTAGTGTTTTTTTTGTTTGTGTTTTTTTGGTTTTTTTTTAGTCAGTAAATAAGTGCATTTGTAGAAACTGTCTCTCTGATAACTTTCTAAGTGATTTATTGGTCCATAAAAGTCTTTTTAATTTGCTTTTTGCTAATTTTAAGAAATGTAATTTATTTAAACCACAACATTTATCATAAAAGGTTGAATAAGAAAACTTGATGAAGGCAAAATATCATGATGTGTAGAAACGTATAGGAAATCATTCAGAAAGGCACATTTTGCAAAATCTATGAGGGCATTAGAAAAGAGTGTGGGGAAAGGACTGCGATGAAAACTTAACGAGGATCGTGCCCGTAGCTATTCAGTCATTATTGAGTCTTCAGTTGACAAAATGAACAAGTACTATAGATTTTTATGAAATTCGAGACAGTTACCAGAATTTAAGAAACTACAACATTAGAAGAAAAGCTGGCTAAGGATCTTACTCAACAAGTAGGGAGTGATCATGGTCTAGACCGTGGCATTTGTTCCTTAAATCCTATAACTAAGGGAGTTTTTATAACAGAGTAAAATTAATACATGCTGCACTTAACATTAACAGCATTCAACTAGAGCCCTGAGAAATACCATTTGTAACCACAGTATTGACTTTTTCAAATAATCCTCACAAAAATCATTTTGTGTATGAGCTCTGAAGCCACAAAAGCAGAGTTTCAATTCTGGCTCCACTCCTTTGTAATTGAGTGACTTTGGACATCAATTAACCTCTCTATGCCTCTGTTACTTCATTTATGATGTGGAATAATTACAGTACCTACTGCAACTATATGTGCAGGGATAAAAATAGTATCTACTTCACAGAATTGTTGTGAGACTTAAGATAATAAGTGTAAAGCATTTAGAACAGTATATACTTAGCAAGGTCTGAATAATATTAGCTACTAATATCTTTTCAATATCCTAAATTACCAATAAGCAAGCTGAAGCTCAGAGAGCCTATGAACATGCTACAAATCATGTCGCCAGAAAGTGACAGGGCAGGGAATAAAATCCAGATCTACCTGATTACAAAAAAAACAGGTGTGCAAGTCGGTCAAAGTAAGAAAAGAAAAACAAATAGGTCATTGGTTTGGTTAGGTACATGAGAGGGGGATAAAGGGAGCTGATAAGGTGAGTTTAAGACCCTGAAATAAGGTTCCTTGAGTTGGTGACTTTGTCTAAGCTATGATTGCAGAAATGACGTAAGAAAATGAAATACATGTGGTTACATTTTGAAACTCTCCAAAATTTTATCATATCTGGTGGTATGCGATACAGAATTATAAATGAATTTCTTAATATTCTGCATCTTAATTTTATAATTTTTAATGTCTTTTCACATTTAAATCTTGACTAAGTTATATACAATTAGCATTAGATTTTTGTCTGATCTAAACTTCTGTCTTTTACATTTTAAATGAACACTTGCTATTTTATTTATTAATAATTATTTATTGAGTTGTTACTAAGCATATAAACTATGACAACTATTACATGAGTTAAAGAGGTAAATTAGTGGTAATCCTGCTCTCAAGAAAACCACATTCCAGCAGGAAGACTAGGTATATGCACAAAACATTCATTACTAGGTAGAAAGCAATGATTTCTCTTTGAACATATAAGTAAAACACTATTGAAATTCAAACCTTGGAAGATGTGAGGTTTCAGCAGGGTCTAGAATGTGAATGCACAGAAAGAAGTGGGGAAGAGATATTTTGATAAAGTTTAGGGAACATGAAACATGTGAATCAAAACAGCTTTGCTGGAGTGTAGGGGATGTGAATGGAGAAGTAGAAGATGAGGTTTGATTTCTCAATACGTACATGCTAAATAATCAGGGGTTGGAGGTTGGGGTAAATACTTGACAGTAGTCTGGAGACAATAGGTAGTCATTGACAGTTTTACACAGAAGATGACCAGATTAGAGTTGTATTTTAAAAGAATCTGACACCAGATGGTTTGGGAGGGAGAAAAAAAAAAAAAAAACTGCAGGAAGAACAGTCGATAAGGAATTGGCATCATTTTTAATCTATGTCATTGAATGTACAAATATGTGTCTTTGCTTGGTGGACCTGGTTCAACACTCTGCTAGCCCATTAATGTGCTGACTGAATGAATGACCAATGGTTTAACATTGAAAAAAAATAATAAAATAATCTGCTAACCCGTAATGAAATCCAATAGCCTTGATCTGACAAGGATTAAGGTAATTCTAACAAAAATATAATAGCATTATAGAAAGCAGATTAAAGAACAGGAGGGTTTTTGTCCACACAACCAAAAGTACAATCTAATACATCAAAATGTCCACATTATTTGCAGAATGGTCCTGTTTAATATTTTATTTCCACTTTTATCCATATGTGTAATCAAACTTGAATGTACTTTACATCTAAGCTGTGGAATATAATAGTATGATTAAACAATATTATAATTGCACAGCCTCAAAAAATTTACACAAATCTTTTAAAGAAAAAAGCTTTCTCCACAATCTGTTTGTTGTGTAATCAATTTGTGAGTCTTTATACACAATTTCTCTTCTGCTTCAGTTCAGTTTGGGGAATGTATGTGGAGTGTCCAAATTAAATAAAATTGAATAAATTGAATCATGTAAGCATTAATTAGCACAAGTCTTCATTGATGGCTTATAGGAGCCTGATAAATATAAGGATTGTATTTAATAGATCTCTTCTCCTTAAACAGTTTATCTGGTATTATTAACACGAGTACAACACATTCTTTTCTATTCACCCCGTGAGACTTGGCAAATAATTTGCAAACTTATACTAGAGCTTACAAAATTATCAGCTCTTACAAAGTTGATTGCTATTGCAATTTTTTCTCTGCCTAGGTGTCTTAGTAGTTTCTATATCTTTTGTTACATGATCAACTTCCTTGGAAAGAGGGGGAGATATGTGCCCCAGCCTCTCCCTCAGAACCAAAGGCAACATTGCCTCTCTTAGAGAAACATCTCTCCTATCCCATCTTTACCTGCCCTCTTGCCCTGAGCCACAGTTCTTAACCAAAGAAAGGGAAGGTCACTTAAGTGGTTGCTATAGGGTATCTTATACAGTTAGGGTCCAGGAGGAAATGCTTCTGGTATTGAACAGCTTGCCAGTTTTGCTTCTCCATGGCTCATATAGAGACCTGGAAGGACCCCAATAAAAAGAGAGGAAGGCTATGTCTTACCTGACTCAATTAATTCTTGCTAAACTAGTTATTTGAAAAAGTTATTAAATGGGACTCATAAAATATAACATTTATATATCATGATAGTTTATTCATCTGTATATTTAATTAGCAATTTTTGATAGGAAACTAGATCCAGTGTTGAATATGGGTTCACAGATTTTATAAATCCAAAAAAAAATTTTAAAAAGATATATTTAATCTCTATTAATTCGTTGAAAAAAAAACATGTTAACTATAAAAGTCTTTTACAAATCATTGTAAAACACATTAATTGTTTTAACTCTAGCCTTAACTTTTATAAAATACTCACTAAATGAATGAGTTCAGATATCAAATAGAACTGCATTTAAAATTTCATTTAATACTATCAAAAAAAAAAATCCCTGAAAAAGCAAATTTCCAGGTATTTCAAGTAAAAATCTGTAGAACCAGTTTTTTGCACATTGTGGGGAGGGACATCTAACACCATTTAAATCAAAATTTATAAGAACAATACTTTCAAGAATATACTCAACAAATTTACATCCAGGACTTCTTTTTCAAAGAATAGTGCTCTGGCAACAGCTCATATATCCAAGGTGGTCAACCTTACATTTTGGCAGGTAAGCTGGTTCGACTGGAGAAATGCTTGTGAAAACATTTACCTCCGCAGCATAATACATCTGATACTCTCACACACTGCTATGTAAGGGGTTTTCCCACACCCTAAAAGTGGGTCAGAGTTTTAGGCAAGCTTATGAAAAAATAGAAAAGAAAACTGGCATAATGAAAAAAATTAAATCATATTTAACTGGTTCCCATGAGTTTTTTTTTTTAATATAAAATTATACTTGCTTTGAAAATTAGGGGAAAACACTTCATATTCCAAAATTTCAAAATAATGAAGAACTCATCTACACAGCTATTTCTCTTAAAATCACCACTGATGATGGCATGAAATTTAGCAATTATTTAAACACCTTGCTTTTGGATAATGCCTCAGAGGATGAGCTCAATATGGTTTTGGCAGTAATGCCCCTTTCACATTTTTTCATAACGCATCTTTACAATTTTAAAATTACTGTTGCTTTAGAATAAATTAGAAACTTAATGACAATCATGCAGCAAAATTAGCGCAGAATCCTACTGAACTTTGTCCTCCACGTGTCTGTTTCAGTTCTCTTGCCCATGTATAATCAACAGCATGTTTTAACAGTTTATGTTTGATAAGCCTTCAAACAAATTTTTATCAATTTTTATAAGAACAACTTTTGTTTTTTGCAAAAGTTGTTTCGTCACTTTATTGCACTTAATTAAAATATATAATTATAAGTAAACCTAGTATAAACAGGTGTGGAAAAAATCCAAGTCACATATATTTATACCTATACTAAACATAGTATTCAACCAATGGGAACAGAAATGCACTGAGAATTTAGTTAGTTAATTGGAGGTTGATTAAATATGTTTATTCCTCCCTAGCTTTGTCAGCGCTTGTGTTCTTACTGAATCTCTAAAGCAGTTCATTATTTTGAGCACATATAATATATGTGAGGTATCTTGATCCTGTGTAATTTCCAGAAACAAAGTATCTTTTACCTTTAAATAAGTGGTACGTTTTATAACTAAGTAATAGCTGAGAAATACTAATTATTAGCAATCATTCAAAACTTAATAGGTACTATGATCAGTATTTCCAATCAATTATTTTATTTAATCTTTTCCATAACCCTATTAATTTGATACTAGTGTTATCAGAATTAGAAGATGAGGAAACTGAGGTTCAAAGATGTAAAGGAACTTATTGAGAGTCTCACAGGTAATAGGCAAGTGCTACAGATTAAAATTCATATTTCTCTGACCATAAAGCCTAGGCTTTTAACCATTATGCCATCATTTACTATTGCCTCATTTCTTTATTCGTTCTTTAAATCAGCATATTTGGGATCCATCCAATGGACAATGTAGGTTTCTCAACCTCGATTGCTTTGCTACTTGTCCCCAAAGATATTAATCTTTAACTTCTCTTTCTAGTCTCAGTACTAATTTCTAAATTTTAATGATCAAAATTCATTCAAAGTTTTTATGACCACTTTCACATTACAATTATTTTTTAATGATTTGGGGTTTCTATAGTGTTTACTCTTCCATCCTTCCTTTTTTCCATCTTGCCCTAACTCCCTCCTAAAACTAGTACATTATGACCATTCATTAGTGCCGTAACTGGTCTTCCTACTTCCACTCTTATTCCCCAACTGTCTATTAGTACAGTAATCAGAGTAATTTTTACTAATACATGTCAGACAGCATCACTCTGCTAGTGCCTTCTTGACTTACCAAGAGAAAATCCAAAGTCCTTAAGGACATTCAAGGCCATTAAGGATTTCCTCCTCCAGCTCCTCAACTTCTTGACTTTGTCTTCTTCTGTTCCTCCCTCCCTTTGTTCTACTCACCAACTCCTTGCTCTTTTTGAACATATAGGGTGTGCTCCTGTCTCAGAGTTTCTGAATTTTCTGGTCTTTCCTGGAACCTATTTCTCTCAGATATCTAATCCCTCACTGCATTTATTTTCATGTGTGTCCAGATGTTACCCTTTTGTTGAGATCTTTAGTTTACTATCCTACTTAATATTATATACTCCGATGTCTTCTGTCCCCCTTTTCCACTTATTATACTTTCTCCATAGTACTCATTACCTTCTAATAGCATGTGTGTGTGTGTGTATACATACATATATATGTATATAAATATATGTATGTGTGTGTGTATATATATATAAATTCATTTATGTTGGGTTAAGATGCTTAGTGTCTATCTGAGTAAAATGGCTGCTTTGTTCCACTGCTGAATTTTCAAAGCCTAGACCAATGCTCAACACAAAATAATACTCTACATATTGTTGGATGAATGACTGAAATAATGAATGAAGATTTCAATAAAAATATTTTATAAAGTCATAATGTATGTATGTAGGAATGTCAATATGTTTAAAGCATTTGTGAAACTGTAGGCAGTTTAAAGACCAGATATTTAGATTTAACGATTAATAGGAAAAAGAAATTCATAAAATATAACAGCATTTTACTTTGACAATTTAAAATTGTTATTTAATCATAGGAAAGAATTTAAAATGCTGGAATTTTGTCACCTATTGTGAGCATAAAGAAAAATGTCTCTCTCTCTCTCTCTCTCTCTCTCTCTCTCTCTCTCTAATGATTAAAATATATAAATGACATATATAGATTTATATACATTTTGCACACACATATGCCTATACATACCTTTCTATATGAGGATGTTAGGAAGTATATCCTCAGGTTTTGTTTAGCAAAAACACCACAGTACTCTGTCTCCGTAGTAGTTTTATAATCTACCAAACCAACTCCAACTAAGTCGGTTACAATTAAGGGACAAAGATAGCTACAAATGAACTGTATCAAAGAGTTCTTCAACTTAAAAGCTTGACTGGGAGAGAATTACATCAACCTGTTCTTAAGGCCTTGAGAGGCTTAAGAGTTCAGGTTGATTGAATTACACAACTGAGAAAAACATTTTCAAATCATGCTTGCTATATCAGTTTCCGTGAGAAATGCAGAGACATAAAATAAATAACCAAAGTCTTAGCGTGGCCCAGAACAATGTCACATGCCTGCTAGGTTAGTAAACATGGGAAAATTATACCCATTGTGGCTATTTGTAAGAAATATTCTGGTTTTCTGTTCTACATTTTTTCCATAATGACTCCTACTCACTTGATGGGACAGATGCATTAAGATGCATAAATTAAAGGGAGGACTTTTCGGTCATAGAACAATTCGACTGTGTTTACATCTGTCATATTAATACATTATAAGAGTCTGAAGTAGAAAACCTACATGTTTTTTTCCATTTCTATTGTGGCATAATGCTAACAAATCTAAAAAAATTCACAATTTATCTAATGTCATAAGTTTTTCAAAGGCCCAAACCGTGTCCTCTAATTCTAGCCACACTGTAGCTTTGTTCATAATTTTCCATGATCTCTAATTGTTCTATACCATGATCATTAGAAAACTACTAAACTAATAGATAATTATTAGCTATGTCACACTCCTAGTTTATTGATTTTATTTGGTAATGTGTCCAGAGGCTCTCCTTAAAAATCATTTCTCCAGACATGTGAACAAAGGAAGCTGGAGAATAAATCTCTAACAGGTTTAACACAAAAGAAAACTGCATTCAGTTGAAAACTCCACTTTTTGCATGCTCAGTTCTGATTTGCTTCTGAATTGGCAGAGAAAATAATAATATCTATTTAGTTGGATATAAAGAAGAGAGTTCAGCTCACTCAAACTTTCAGTTAGTGGCAACAATAGAATAGGATTATATTGAATTGAGCATATTTCAATTAGTTTGTGTCAGTTTCTAAAGCCTTATTGAAGAGTAATTGAAGAAAAAAACGTCTTGAAAATGAGACAACAAATTTAGCATTTTTTGGAAAGATGTTATAGATTTTTAAAAATGAGTTCTACTACTAGGCTAGAACTGTTTTTGTTCCTGGAGTTAGCCCCATGAAGGGTTGCCCCAAGTTGCTCCTGGAGGTGAAATTAGATCACATGCATTCCTCTCTCCCCTTTTTGACCAGGAGAGGATGTCTATTATCTAGGCTGAGCCAGTTATGTCCTTGGCTACCATTCCCCACAGCCGTGCCTAGCTCCTTATTAAGTAAATACATTAATACATAAAGGAATGAATTTCAAGCAAGTTTTAACTCAAGTAATCTTTTATGTTTCAATTAGAAAGAGTTGAGTTTAGGGGTGAAAAAAGTTAAGATTCCTCTTTCTATGGTCTCTTGCCTCCCAGCATCATTAAAAAGCATAGAGCTTTAAAGTTTAGATGCTTAGTTGTTCCCCTGGCCTTCATACAGACCTCCTTTCTTTTTCATCACCACCTTTTCCTCTTCATTTATTTTTTTTTTTTAATTCCAATTTTCCCCTATGTACTAGACACATCATTGCAGTTTTCAGTGTTCATGGAGTCACAAGTCTACCCTTATATTTTGTAAAGCGTCACTTCTTCTATCATTGATTATGTCAAAAGTATCTACCTTCTCATTCGACTTGTAAGTGGTTTCATTTCTGATTTTGAAAGGGACAAGAATATTCTAGTACTCCTTCTATCTCAACTTGAAATTTATTTAAATTTACTCGTTTCCATTCATCACATCCTTCAAGATAGAGCTAAAGATTTACCTTATTTAAAAACACTTTTTACCATCCTTCTCAAATTATTTTGGGTTTTATTAATACTTCTCTGCACTACTTAAATATTTAGTTATTTAAGTATTTTTACTTAAATATTTTCGATATTTTTACATACAAACATTGCATTGCCCCATTCATAAGTTTAAATCAAACAAAGAGACTTTATTCTCTCATTTAGAAATTTACATTTAGAATTATAGAGTATTAGACCTGCAATTCACCTTAGAGATCATCTACTTCAATGGCCTCATTGTACTGATGAGCAAATGGAATTACTTTACAGCCTCCCATTAACATATAACACAATGTACACAGTAAATGTGCAACAAGCGCTTGTCGAATAAAGGAAAGTTAGCTGCTCATTTCTCTGGTCTCATTACGTACACATGCTTGGCAGCATTTTTTAAGGGACCACTTCTATGTGAAACAGTGATAAATGTTAAACAATTGAAGCGAAGTAATCACAGTAGGAGACAGATAACGCTGAAGAAGGTAACTCTATTAAAGCTACAAACATAGCAAAGAGGTTGGGGTTGATGTGATATGTAATAATGAGGTAGTTACTAAAAAAAGAATTTCTAGTGGGGCGTGAAGGTTGCAAGGAATCTGCCAGTCCTTGGCGAATTAGGAAAGAGTAAGATTTAATTGAAAGAGTAAGATTCCAGAAGTTGAGTGATAGTCCTGAAGCGTCCAGGAAGATGGAGTACTCATTTCTTTTGTTGTATGCTTTGTTAATAACTGGTTAAGTGTAGAATCAGTTCTCTTGAGAAAATGTACTCTGTTATATTTACGTTCTTAATTAGTTCTATTCTTTCCTATAACATGGTTCTTTCAAGGACAGTTATAATTGTTGAATCTTTAACATGCATTCATGGTTGTTAGAGAAATCATCTTTATTTAAAGTTATAGGCCTCATGTTGTAAGCCTTTAATTTAAATATCCAAGTGAAAAATGCAGTTAATTGGTCTCTGGCATAAGAGGAAATATTCTTTAAGCCACGCTCAAGAGATAGGAATAATAGCCTAAATCTATTTAATCAGTTTCTTTTCTGGGAGAGGTAAACATTAAAGTTCAAAAAAGAGAAGAAATGCAAAATCAAAGTAGGAAGCTATTTCAGACAAAGGGCAATGAATACATATAGGTAATATGTCTAAGTCAGAGAATAAATAACTGAGTAAATACAAATATCTAGAAAATGAAGTAGGCATTTGGGATATAAAGTAAATGCTATACACTATAGAAACAGATAATTTTTTAAAAAGTATAATACATAGTAATGAAAGAATTCAGACACCATGTAAAGTTGATTAAGGAAAGGAAAAGCCTTATTTCTCACATTTCATTTCAATTCTCCAGAAATAACATTTGTTAGTAGCATTTATTGATTTCTTCTCTAAAATTCCCAAATGCAGTACCATATACTTCCATCTCTATTTTCATATCAATCTATTTCTCTATCTACCTACGTAACAGCTTATCTACCTATCTTTTAATTTATAACTATAATATCAATCTATTTATCTTTATATTTCTCTATCTATGGGTATATGGAGTTTTAATATACATGAAATTATTATCCACTCCATTCTGCAATTTTTCCTTTTGTTCTAAAAGTTAGCAACATACTTGACATCTTTTCAAACCAGCAACCGTATTCTACCTCCTATTTTTTCCCATTGCAAAATATTCCATTATATGAGTGGAGATTTAGATTATTTCAAGTTTTGTTGCAATAAACTTCCCTGGACATATATCTCTGTGATAGATTCAGAGAACTTTAAAGGCTCCTAACAGGAGAAGTGAGCAAAGTTCTTAAGAAGGGTATATAGAGAAGAAATGAGTATACAGGATTTTAATCAGATGGAATATTGAATGCAATTAGAGTCAGAACCACACTGCATAGTAATAAATACATATGAAAATCCTCACCATGTTCAAATTATTTTTAAAGCTAAGAAATTAGTAAAATTTTCTATATTTTAAAATCCACTTAACACTGATTATATAATTCAAATCATCATTCTGGTTATAACTAGTTGTTATATTTAAGTTTGAATGAGAGGCATTGATATAGAATAGTAGTACCATTTTTGTCTTGGCAACATTTTTCTTTTTAAAATCGGAGTCAGCAATGAGTCTGTCTAGGAACTGAGCTTGTACTAAATCGTTCTTTACTTTTAATTGTTTGCCAGAGCTTCCCAAAGTACCAGTGATTCTTTTACTCAAGCTTTACAATTCCTGCAGATTTTAAGACTGGAAAAGCTAATTTATGATACATGCAATATCCATTTAGAGTCCACCCCAATTCTGTAAGCCAAGATAAAGTTAACAATTTCTCTTATGAGGATAACATAAAGACAGTGGTTAAATAATGGTGAAAAACTTTATATTAAACGTGTTTTATAGTGAATTTTGGCTATTTTAGTTATGTGCAAAATGATGAGGGTCAAAATAGAGAGAAGGAGAAAATCTATTATATATATACATACTTTTTAGATCTTAAAAGAATTTTTAAAAATCTTAATTCTGGTGAGTGTGGTAGCCTTACTGTAGGCACATGGTACTGTGGTGAGTGTCCCTCCAGGGTTATGGGGCTACGTAACTGTAATTGCACCTCTTTGCCTTACTCAGATGAGGGAGGGGTTTGAGCAGGGGAAAAGAACTAAGAAAATCTGAAAGAGATCATTTACAGAAGTTCAGACAAGAGCTTTACCAACATTTAAAGGAGAGCTAAGGATTGGGAAGAACATTGCTTTATTATTTAGGGTGGTAGATGCATCTAGGTCAGTGGTTCCCAATCTGCCACTTGCACATAACTCATCAACAGATTTTATTAAAATGCAGATGCTGATTTTCTAACAAACTCTGAGGCAATGCTAATGCTACCATACTTTGAGTTGTAAGGCGGTCTAGATATTAATGGGAAGATTAATTGTGGAAATGGGTGGCAAACCTGATTGAAACTGGCAGTAGATAATAGGGATAAATAATTTTAATTTCTTTAGTTCTAGGAATGTGACTAAATATTTAGCAAATTTTATTATTATTAGAATGTCAATTTCAGTTGCTGAAAACCATTTTTGGCAAACTTAGTGTTAGAAAATGAATTATGGATGGGCATCTAGTTCTCAGAAACCTATTTTGGCTGAGTTTTGATTCATTTTATTAGACTCTGGAAGATGGGTAGGAAGTGAATTGAAGGGAACCAAGAGGAAAGAGGATAAGGGAATGGAGGGAACTGAAAGAAAGTGATCCCAACATCAATTCACTGATTAATCATAACAGAACTGTTAGTAGTTCTTTATGGCTAAAAATTAGTAACTTGTTGGCAAACACATACCTGCTACATTTGCATACACAAATTAATTTCATTGAATTAAAAAATATATATTTATTTAACTATTCTCAAGAATAATGCCAAATTACTGATTTAATGCACTTTCATTTTTAAAGCAATTTTTCACCTCATTTTGATAAAGATATACCTTTTTATATAGATTGTTTCAAACAAGGAGTGTGACAAATCATTTCGCATGGAGGTAGAATGCCTTCATATTCTGTCATGTCTCCTACTAATGCTATAGCTAAATATGTCATGCAAACAATGTATAAACATTCATTAATTTGACCATTTAAATCTGAATTGAAATGGTCAATTTACTCCAAATCTTTATACCACTTATTTAAAAAAATGTAACTTATTTGCTGCAGTCATATTAAAGCAAATTATACAGAAGAATGAAAATCATTAGAAAGTATAGGGAATCTCTTATGTTCTGAAGGCAAGGAAAAATCAAACTTTTTAAAAATGTAATATAAACCTATTTCCTGATTATTTGTAGTTTTAAATGCGAATTAAAAAAATAATATATAGGGAAAGGTGGAAAAATATTTAATTAAAGGATCAAGAGTCATATAACTTACTTTTTTTCTTTTATTTTTATCAGTACTTTCATTTCCAAGAAATGTAGCTAAAGCCTGGTGTTTTATAATTGTTCAGAAAAACTTTTTTTTTTAACCTAAATAATACTCAAGAAGTTTCAAAAATGATCGCATTTGTTGAAGAGAACAAAAATAAATGAATCGACTTCAAAATGTCTTATTTCAAAACTTTCTCATTTTATATTTCTTTTTTATCCATGTACATTTTATAATTAACTTTCACGTTTTAACCAAAAGAATAGTATGTCCTTCAGCTTAACCTCTATCATTATGCATGATTATTCTCAGTGCTTTCCATATGTAATCACATTTAAAAAATTAGATTTAATGCCTTAAACTTGAGTCAAAGTGTTGAGAGAGGAACATCAGATAATTTGACTTTTAAAGAAGTGCTGCTTTTCTTACGCTCTGCCCTATCTCTAAATCAGTTTTATTTTCTCAGACACTTTTGGTAACATAACCAAAGTGGCTTAACACCATTCCTAACCCCATTTAGCTCCTCCAAGAAGTTAAAATGTTGAAGCTGTAAAATGTACAAAATCAATTTAATTTTTCCCCTGTTTCCTAACTGGATAGGAAGCAGCCAGTCAACAACATTTATTGGTTTCTCACTGAGTGCTTCGAGCAGTGGAGTTGATTGTATGCAAAAGTGTTGAAAGACATTGGGAAAAGTATCCAGTCTAGAAAAAATCTGTGTCTCCAGTTTACTAATGCTCCTATGAAGGAGAGTTCTTTCGAGCTCAGTAAAAATTCAGATGAGATGATAGGTAAGAAACTGACCCAGAGTCAAAAGTTCATAATAAAGTTTAAATATATAATTCTAAACACTCAATAATGATAAGGTTAAATAGTAAAAAAAATAAATAAATAAAAGTAAAAGAAAAAGAAATCAAATTTGCTCTATCTAAAAATACTTGTCAAGAAAGAAATAAAGACATAGCAACTATGTCAATTTATGCAAATTTTTGCTGAGAGTTTTGTCTGTCTACATATCATCTATATCTATCTATCTATCTATCTGTCTATCTATCTACCCACCTACCTACCTACCTATTGTTTATCTTTGATTCAAAATCAGAACTTAAATAAAATGTTAATTTCCTCCCAACTTGATAACTGTTTTGTGGTTTATCTCACTCAATATGATAACGATATAATAATAAAGAAAATATTCTAATCTGCAATGGCAGAGAAGGGACAGAACAAAGCTACAAGGCTGTGTCATCATCACCACATCCAGATGTCGTTTATTTGTTTGAGTCATCATACAGTTTAACGAAAAAAAGAGAATGTTTATTTTCTTTTTTTGCATTACTCAAATAAAAATTTTCACAGTTGTATTTAATTCAACTTATTTCACTCAGTTAAAAACCAATAAATAAAAATAAACTAAATAATGCAATATTTCTTGATTTAAAATATCATTTAAAAATTTGTTTATACTATACCAAACCATACCAGAAATGCACAAACAAATAACACTCTATTAATATCATACATATCCTTTACAATTGGCTTATTGGCTTCTTTGACTTCATCAATCACACCATTGCAACATTAGAGAACAACTGTCATAATTCATTACCTTCCATCTTTCAAGTCTATGGTTATTTCTAAATTTGTCACCACATTAACATCCCGAAAGGTATCATTAGTAGATGATTAAAACAACAATAACAACAAATAAAGTTCATGGTTGTAGTGTCCACTATGTTGTGATTTTCTACATTTTCAGACTGACGTAAAAAGTAATATTACCAGTAATCCCTTTATAAAGGTAATAGTATCTTCATAGGCCTCATGTCTATACGATTAATCAGAAATATCACTTCCTTTCTCTGAAGTGATAAATACTCATCATAGGCGATATTTATTGCTAAAACCACTGGGTTTCAAGCTCTGCTGTATTGTTTTGTAGATTTGTCTTTATTTACTTAAAGCATAACATATGAAGACTTAGAGTATTTGAATAATTTTTAAATTTGTACCCTGGTATCTGTGAAAGAAACAACACATAATTTAAATGTGTCTTTCTTAATTTAATATCTGACTTGAAGAATGCTACTCCCAGGGTCATGTTACCCTGTCAATGTCATTCCTTTTTCTCTCTGTTTCTGTTCTTATTTTGTTCTTTATGAATATGTAGTAGAAAGAAATTTCTTTTTTCATGTTTAGAGATAAGCAAGGATTAAAATGAAGAGTTACAGTGAAATTCTTCTTTATTTATCTGCTTTTTCAGGATATGGGAGAAGACTCCAAAGTAGATTTTTCTTTTAAAAATACGATGAACAAAGCCATTTTGATTTATTATTTTTCTTCAAAGGACAGGTGACATTTCCTGCAACATTGACTTTAGTTCATAATCCCCTTTTTTGGCAAGCCATGGAGAATTACAATGGGAAAGATTGTCACGGTCAGATGCTCCACTAGAATGAAATGCTGTACGGTGCTTCATTTCAGCCAAACCAGCAAAATTCTTCCATTGCCAATTTTTTCTTTTATATTTTGAAGTTAGCCTCTCAGCACAGATTTGATTCACACCATTTAAAAATAAATCTGGCATCTGAAAAGCAAAAAATTTAGGCTGTGTTATCATAGTATCAGTATTTTCATTTTTATTCCTGGAGACTACTTAGATTTCTATTTTATATTTACTAAAGAAAAAAGTTCCACATTTATATATAGCACATTAAACATTTTTATGAGCCATTTAATTCCATTAAAAAATAAATATTTGTGTCAAGAGGTGATACCCAATGGCGACAATTGATTTTGAGATATGTAGCTTAAATAAGAATTTTAATTCAATATCAATATGTCATTTGTTCTCACTTTACCATAACGATGCCATCATTACTTGCTTAAAACCAACTAAACAATCGATGGTATTTTCCTGGCAGACATGTGGTGTCTCGCCTCTAAAAATGACTCTTCATAATTCTGTCTATGCTTCATCAAGAAGTGAAACTTTTACTCCCTCCCCTGAATCCTGTGACTGCTTTGATCAAGAGGATAAAGAGGAAGTGATGTTCTGAGACTTCTGAGCCCTCAGAGTTTGATAAGTCTCATTCCCTCCGTCTCAGAACCCTGAGCCACTATATATAAAATCCAAACTACCTTCTGTGTGTGTGTGTGTGTGTGTGTGTGTGTGTGTGTGTACATGTGCATATGTGTGTGCATGGGAGAAGGAGAGAGAGAAAGAGAGAGGTGGTGGGGAGAGAGACACTATGTGGAGAGGACCGTGGAGGATAAGATGCTGCCAAAAAATCAAGGCCACAAGTGTCCCAGCCAAGAGGAGTCAAAGGAGACATGACAACTATATGTAGTCTAGGACCCTTGATGAGATCCTAGAACAGAAAAGGATATTAGGTACAAACTAAGGAAATCTGAAAAATAACAAAACAAACAGACAAAAAATCCTATGAACTGCAGTTAATAATTTTGCATCAATATTGGTACATTATTAGTAACAAATGTACCACACTAATATAATAGTAATAAGGAAAACTAAATGTGCGCTGTGTGAAAATTCTGTACTACATTCTCATGTTTTCTCAGTTTTAAATATAAAACTGTTAAAAAAATAAAACTCTATGAAAAAAAAAGAAATGAAGCCACTGGGAGAACATTAGGGAGCTAGATAAGGAGCCACAGCTGCTCCCAGCCGCCATTTGTCTGCAACTGCATGAGAAACTCTGTGTGAGGCAGCAGAGGGAGCACCATCAGAGCCCCACCAATCCACAGAATCAAAACCTAATGAAACAGCTGTTTAAGATTCTATGTTGTGGGGTTGTTTAAGCTGCAATAGATAAAAGAAACAACATGCTACTTCGGTTTGGCTATATCAATGACTTATGCCCATTATACTATATTTAACTTTTAAAAAAGGAATTATTAAGAATTTCATTTCATTGAGAGGAATAGAGATGTCTGGAGAAGAGGCCGCTTTCTGAGAAAGATGATAGTTTGCTTTGAAATATGAACATACACGTTCTGGGGTCAGAAACTTGGGTTCTGATATTCCATTCACCTTCAACTATCAGTGTGTACTAGGAGAAGCTGCTTCTCATTAACTAGTTTTTCTCCTCTATCAAATAGGTTGCCATGCTTATGTCATAGCATTAATGTGATGATTATAAGAGATAACACATTTAGGTTCTAATAATTCCAAGCACAAAGAACATATGCATTAAATATCACCTATTAGCAGGTAACCTGAACGGGCCACACCGTCAAGCTGTGTCTCCTCACCCTGTTCAGGAGGCCCTCTTGACCACTTAAGTAGCTTCAGATCTAGGTCTAGTCCTGTTAAAACCATGTCTGATCAAATATTAAACTCTGCTATTGAGTAATTAGTGTACGTCAAGTATTTGACATATTATCTCATTTCATCTTCACAACTACTGTCCAAGATGGAACTACTGTGTTCTTTTATATGATGAGAAGCTCATTCCTTAAATTATTTAATTTAGCCTGTCCAAGCTCAAGTAGAGAATAAGTGGTACAGCTAGGATCCAAACCCATGCTGTCCGATTTCAGAGCCTATGCACCAGAACATGCTGCGTTTCCTTTTATTCTTTCTACCTGAATGAGTTAGTCCTTCTTTGTTCTTATTAAATACTGCTCTAAAATGTACTATCTTCCCTTGAGATAGGAAATCTTCGGTTTACTTTATGCTAGAGCAAGTACTTCGTGTCTTTAGGTTACTGGGTTAACACTTCACAAGCTGTTAAAATTATTATACTCATACGAAACAAGCTAGATATTAACCAGACTGATCTAGGGAGAAGATGCCTAATTTCATTTTAATTTTAAGGAAACAACAACACACGCACACACACACACACACACACACACATGTCTGTGTGTGTTCAAGTTAAATTGAGATGACCTAGAAGTAGAATACTCAATATTTTTATACTTCAAGAAAGGAAAATTCAGTACAGCTAGATAAAGGTCAAGAAAAAATCTCCCACAATTCAGCAGTGATGGAGCCGAAGAATAGGATCAGGTTGCGATGAAGGGCAACAAATGATAATGATAGAGATATGAGACAGAAAAAAAACAAACAAGATAGGAGACATACAATATGTTCTAATATTGGCAATGTTCCCAAGTATTCAGCCACAGGGGGGAGAATCAAAGTCACATAACTAAACTCTGATCACAGTCTCCTAAAGAGAAATAAAAAAGGAATAGGAGAATTTCTATACAAATATTCCACAAAATAACATTTTTTAAAAAGCTGTAAAGTTGATTATTTGCAAAATACTCAGTTAGCCTAAGTCCACAGTTTAAGAGATGCATTTCTTGATGGAAAATGGTTTGCCTCCTGATAAAAATGGCAAATTATTTTATTTTTATGCTTCTGTAAATGCTGCAGAAATAAGAACAGAAGAGGAAAAAGGGGATCAGGGTAACCCAAAACGGCCCCCTACAAAGGAGAAAAAACATCCTTTTTTAAAAAAAGCTTTTTGTTCATGAGAAAAGAATAACATATTATTTCCTTCTAATTAGATACTAAACATTGAATATCATATTTGTAGTTTCCTATAACAAGATGCACATTCTGCCTTATGTGGCTGTTGTTTATATACTTGATTTATTAGCTATATTAAAAAAAAAAAAGTGTGAGGTTTGTGATAGGTAGAAAAATGCCTCTCCCAAAGATGTCTATGCCCTAATTCTTGGAACCTGTGGATATGTTATGTCGGGGCAAAGGGGACTTTGAAGACATGGCTAAGGACACAGCCCTTCAAATGCTGATATTATCCTGGATTATTCAGCTGGGTCAAATTTAATCACATGTGTCTTTAAAAACTGAAAACCTTCCTTGGTGGATCAGAGATAGACTATGAGAGAGACTCAGCCCACAGCTGCTGGTTTTGAAGATGGAGGAAGGAGCCAAGAGGAAAGGAAAATGTGGTGGCCTTGCTAGAAACTGGGAATAGCCCTCGGCTTACAGCCAGTAACAACAAAAAAGTGTTGGGGGGGACCTGAGTCCTACGACTGCAGGGAAATGAATTCTGCCAACCACACGAATGAGCAAGTAAACGGAGCCTCCAGAAAGGAGCTCCGCCATGGAAACCTTGATTTTAGCCCCGTGGGGTGAGTAACAGACTTTGACCTACAAAACTGTAAGATAATAAATGTGTGGTGTTTTAAGATTCGAATTTGTTGTAATTTTGTTACAGCAGCAATAGAAACTTATACAAGGTTTATTATATCTTGTCCATCTTATAGTTTTATAGCACAGTGCCTTAATTATAATGTGGAAATATTATATAATTTAAGATCATTCTATATTAATTCTATAATATTTATACTACATACTATATAAATATTATAGAATTAATGATATATAATATACATAATTATGTAATTATTATTAATTGCTAAAATGTATTGATTATTTATTTTCTTGTCCTAAAAGCATACACAAAAGGGCTTACCATTGGCATTCCCATGTTACAGAAAAGGAAACTAGACTTAAAGAGAACAGAGGGTAATACTAAGATATTTCTATTTTCTGATTTTCAAAGCTGTAGAAATAACTTATGAAGTGTCCATTATGATGGACCTAATTTAAAAATCAACATCTATGTTGATTATATAGGCATTAGTTATAAATATGGGCTTGATTTTTTTCACCAGTGCTAAATTAAAATAATAATTGATACAAGTTTATTTTAAAAGCTAAAAACATTGATGTAGATATTCAAGACATCAAGCTTAAAGAATCAATCTAATTTTATTATTCACTCAGAACAGAACTTATTTATTACCCTAAACACTCCCAACCCAATTAACATTTCCTTTCAAACTATAAAATAATATCTACTCCTGACAAATGGACTTAATAATCTTCTAGCCTTTATTTTTTGTGCTTTATATCTCCCTGAACACAAAGTATGTTATAAATATATTGTTTAGGTAAATAACCAAACGCAGATTAATTACTTAGCGAAGAAGCTACAGGATTTCTTAAAGATGTTATCTATATGTCAGGACTGTTGTTTACCCAAGGCTAACAGGTATTTAGAATAAAAAGGAAACAAATGCAATTTCATCTAGTGAATGACTCTAATTTGCTTGTCTGGAACAAATAGAGCAATATCAGCATAGAGCTTCGTAGGATAACAACAATAACGAGAAGGGGCAGGAAGAACACAGTAGCCTCTAGGGGCTGCATTTCACACTCAGATTCTCATTGAATACTCTACTAAATGCAAGAGGCATCTTTGCAACATTTTATAAGGGTGGAAATCCAGGTTATGCAAGATCGGGTATCTCATATAAAGGCACAGATGAAGCACAATCTCTAGATTTGAAGGTGTCCAAAATTAGCAAGTTCTCTGTTTTATACATTGCCACTTTTCATGGTTTCTCTCATTTCAAAAGATTCTATCCTGAAGTTATTTCAGGTCTCTATCAAGAATAAAAATTCATTAACCGAATTATTAAATGTGTAAATAATATTGTTTTTCTTGTTTAGAAATAAGTAGCTAAAATTGCTATAATTTGTAAGTAAATTTTGGACTTTGAACTGTTTCCATTAATTCTTTCCCTTTACTTGAGTCTTACATGTGCCGACTATAAATACTTTTGCAAAATATCTAATGTGTCAAAAAATAAAAACACCTGATCTTTTATTTCTAATATTTCTAAATTAAGATAATAAATGGGATAAAATCAGGGCTATCTGTATGTGCATGTGTGTAGAAATATATATATATATAAAATATGTACATATATACATGAAATATGTATCTGAATAATATATATCTGACAAATAACTAAAAACTATATATCTGAAATATCTGTCTACCTAAGGGTTATTTAGACATATTTCAGATGTATATCAAAGCTATATACGTTTCAGACATAAGTGTGTATACATAAAATTAATGGGTTGATGTATGGGATATTTAAATTTCAAAAGTTACATTTACATAAAATTAATGGATTGATGTATGGGATATTTAAATTTCAAAAGTTAAGTTCTCAATCAATTCATATTTTCAAGACGATTTTTAGTTCACCTTTAAGAGGTATACCTTGAAATAATGAGAGAAAGTATATATTTAGATATATATAGTTCCCAGATGTTTTACCTGAGAAAGATATTTTTAATATTTTCACTTAGAACCCAGGATGTCTACTGATCAATAATTTAATCACTGTGTTTACTCATTTTTTTCCATTAATTCTTATAATTATTTAAAAGATTTCTTTTGAAAAGCATGTTTTTTCCAGCTTTATTGAAATTTAGTAGACAATTAGTTGCTCGTATTTACATTATACAATTCAATGAGTTTTTTTCAATTATAGTTGGCATACAATAATATATAGTTTCAGTTGTACAGCATAGTGATTAGAGATCTATATAACTCTCAAAATGGTCACCCCACTAAATCTCGTACCCCTCCTCTTCCTTACATATATATTACAACATTGCTACCTCTCTTCCCTATGTTACACTTTATAGCTCCATGTTTATTTTATAAGTATTCATT
>NW_006439192.1:21508659-21524253 GCF_000325575.1 Pteropus alecto | reverse complement strand
ATGGGAACCAAAGTGTATTTATAAAAACTATATTCAGCTCAGCTTTACCTCTGAATGCTGTAACTTGATTGAGAAAATAATAACACTCTCTTTAACATATGTAAATCCAGATTCCAATATATAAAAATTTGAATTTCTAGATTCCAGGAATAATTTTACTTCTAAATAACTAAGATTTTGAAACAATTCTTTATACTTCTCTGTTTATAAAAGAGCTAAAATTCTTTATAAATGAAATCACAACCACCAAGATATGTACGGGTCTCTATATTTTGAATAGGTGTGAAAATATTCCAAAATTCAAAATTTTGATAAAATAAATTCATCCAGAGTGATGTTTAATAACTTATATACTTAAAAAGTGAAGTAAAATGTTTTATATAGCACTTTAACATGTATAAAATTTAAGAAAACACAACTTCTGCACATTTACAGTATAGTAAAAAACAATGTTCATCTTTCATTTTTTTATTCATTATAAAAATCACATACTAACTACTAAAATTTGCTGATAAGATACACTCTATAAAGATAAGAAAATCTTGTCTTTGGGTAACATTTTATTAAGGCAAATTTTACTAAGAGATCTCCATTGCTCTACAGAGTTTTATTATCCTACATCTTGTTCCAGCCCACAGGAACTCTCTCTCTGCCCTAACAAGTTACCACAAATCTGATGGCTTAAAACAACAGAAATGTATTCTCTCACAGTTCAGGAGCACAGAATCCAAAATCAAGGTGTTGGCAGGCTTGGTTCCATTGGATGCTCTGTTGGAGAATATGTACTGTACTGCTCTCCTAGCTTCTGGTGATAGCTGGCAATCCTCGGTGTTCACTTATAGATGCATTACTCCTATCTCTGCCTCCATCTTCACATCACTTTTTCTGTGTCTCTTTGTGTTCTGCTTTTCTTATAAAGCTACTTATCATTGGATTTGGAGTCCATCTTAAGACCGGAATGATCTTAAGATACTTAATTGTATCTATAAAGGCCCTACTTCCAAATAACGCCATTTTCACAGGTTCTGGGGGTTAGAATTTGGCATATCTTTTTAGGGGCAACTATTCAATCCACCACACTTGTATGGCTCTTTGTTCTATTGGTTTTACAACCAATCATTGGCCATCAATATTATATATGTTCTGCCTCAAGGACGCAACTAGAAGACAGTGGTTAAAAGCATGGACTCCTGACGCAAACTGCCTTTAAATCTTGTGCAAATCCTGGCTTAGCTATTTTCCTAACAGTGTAACATTAGATGAATTACTTAACTCTCTCTGCCTTGGTTTCCTAGCCTGTAAAATGTGCATTATAATAGTGTTTAACCTATATTATTTGTTGTGTTAAATAAGTTAATATGTATAAGCACAATAAATTATCACCAATAACCATTACAGAACAATTTTTTTCTTTAGTAGAAGATGTTATTTTGAAGTATGTAATCTTATTCACAAATTCTACAGAATTTCATTTAGATGGGAAGATGAAACTCAAGATCTTAGGTCAATAACTTGATCAAATGGCAGCGATGGTTTAAGTACATTCATGCCCCTTAATGATGGGGCTATGTTATGAGAAATGTGTCATTAAATGATTTCATGTGAACATCATAGAGTGGACTTACACAAACTGAGATGGTCTTGCCTCTACACACCTAGGCTGTATGGCAGAGCACCGATATATATGCAGTCTGTCATTGACCATAACATTGTTATGCAGTGCATGGCTTGATAAAGCAGGCTTAGGAAAAGGTTTCTTATGTCAGCTCTTCTCCTAGATAGAATCTTCTGTCCTTTGGGGGCCATAAAGCAGGAGGAGCCAAGTAATGAGAGAGAAAAATAATTATTTCTGTTTGTGTACATTGTGTTTAAAGTAATAGTAGACATGCTAAGGCAGTGACTACAAAGTAGAATAAAAACTTGGGAGTGGAAATTTGTTAGTTATTCATAGAGAGGTGTGTGAGAGAACCAAGAGTGAAAGCTTAGAAAGAGAAAAATAACCTCAGAATGCGAAGGAACATAAGATATTCAATTGAGGAGGCCAGAAGAGAAAGGGTTCTCACTAAGAAAGATAAGAACAGGTATTTAAGAATAAAGGTGAAAAGGCAGTATTTGCAACCTCTGAAAGGTTAGGGGAAGAAATTTGTGTGGAGAGAAGAAGGAGCTGACTAGAATTATGTAGGAATAGAAGAGTAGAAGGAGAAGAGGCTATAATAACAGTGAACAGCAGATTCTATATGAATAACAGGCTAAGTAAGAGAGTTGAAATTATAGAGGCATATTAAATTATTTTATACAGTGAAAAGTACTCTACAAAATAACACTTTTATTTAGTTTGAGAAATGAGAAAAAATAAGTCAAATTAAACAAAGAATTTTAGCTATTTCACATGAATGTTTTCGAACATATGCAACACTTCAAAGATAAGCAGTTTATAAAACCTCAACTTTTTTAGTTTTTTTTCCTGAAAACTTTCTAATGCTTTCAATGTTCAGCATAATCATGATGGAAAACAGATTTGGTAAAAAATCAGACTAGAGAGTTTGGATAGTGGCCTAAAATTATGTGTTCCTTTTGTGTCCTGCAAATTTAGAAATGGTCTGGACATTTCTGGTTTATTTTAATGTGTTTAAATGTGTATAAAGTGCGGCTATATTTAGGCCTGAAAATCCCATCGTCCTGCCACCCTTGCAGTCTATGTGGACTAAAATGTAACACTTTTCCAAAAACGTCTCAATGCCCAGCTCTTGCTCGATTTTTATAGTCAACGTCTAAACTCCAGATAATATAGGTTTATGGTGGAAATGCTGACAGGCTCTTAGGTCTACTTTCTGGCCCAGACTTGCCATCCTGCGTGATGTGACACTGTTAAAGGTTATTCAGTATGATCTCCAAAAAGGAGGATTCTGAGAAGGTAGATCTGGGTGAATTCACACCATCAAAAACACATTGGTTTAACATTTAAATTAGTTTAATACAGTACCCTCTTGGTCCTAATTCTAAGTGGATGTCAGAGTGTTTCTATTTTAAGTAAGTCACCGTCTCCTAATATTTGTATAAAAACAATTAGAAAACTTTTTAAAAAATGTGTGTGAAATATTGCAACTATTCCTTTTGACTAAATCTGCTTCAAATACCTACACATTCCCATTCCCAATGGTTCTCTGGAGTTATGATTGTCTTATTGTTTTCCCGATGTGTTCTTATTCATATTTCATGTGTAGAGAAGAAGCTTCATTCTGGTTTATAGGTTCATACTTGTTTATGTACAATTGCCTTGAACAGATCTTCATGTGCTAACAAAACTATCAGAATAGCAAGACCAAGAACACATAATTTCATAAATGTATTAGAAAAACACTCTGTTACTTTCTTTTCTAGAGTTTTTTTTTTTAGTATATAAAAACTGATTTTAAGTACATGCTGAAGCTTAACAAATAAATTCAATAAATTCTCAATTTCACTCCATTTTCATTAATATAAAAATGTATTTGTTATTTGAACTTCAGAGCTGGCACCAAACTACAGTGGTTACCAATTTGTAATCTTTTGGAGCTCTGCTTGCATGGCAGAAATGAGCATTAGAAGATAATAAATCAACATAGAATGTTTGTAACATAATTTCCCAAACCACTTAAGATCTTTTTTATAAAATATAAAGGACATAATTTCTATATATCCACAAATGATACTATAATCATTCTTCTAGTTTGTCTTTTTTGCCTATAAAGTTGTAAAGGAATTCACTTAGTTTTCAATGAAATGACAGCAAAATCTTTATTACCATAAAAGATTTTACTGAAAAGATGCATATTAAAGATGGTTTATTAAAATAAACCAGAAACACTGAAACTATTTTTTTCAGCTAAATCATATTCCTGCCTTTTAAAAATGGTCACATGGAGAAAGATATTGAATATCCTCAGTATGATATTTTCACTATTCAGAAGACACATCTTTCATGTACTAAATCTCTTATCAAATAAAATTTGCTATCGCCTCAATGCAGAGGTTTCTTTCAATTATTTTTTGAAGCCCTTATAGTAGGATTTTAGAATTCTGAACACAAAAACCTTTTTATAGACTCTACTCTTTTTTAAAACCTGCTATATTATTCTGAACATTGCATATATTGCCATCATTTGTCTGCATACCTTCTGGGCTTTTTCTCCAGTACTATACAAATTGGATCCCAGGAGTTTTCTACTGAGTACCTCATTCATTATTGTTTCTTCTATGTATTTCTAAAACATGTTAATATTGGATAGCACAGAAAGATTGAGCGCACTCCATGATTACATTCCATGAATACATTAAAAAAAAAGATTCACTGTAATTTTTAAGCCAACTGTATCCAAGCCAGAATTGAGGATGCAGTGAAGTAGTGAGAGAATATATCATGACTTTGATTTTTTATGGAAATTCTATAATTGTTTTTTATGTTGTGCTTTGTTCGTTTGAGTGCACAGTCCTACAGTTGCCAATCTTACTTGAAAATGATCTGCTCTATTTTAAACTACTGTTTCTATTAGTGAGTTCCAGGACCATTTTGAGTGTGTGTGTGCAGGGGGTGGGTGGGTAAAGTGAGCTCAGAGGTAAGACAACAGGACTCTATTTTATACAATCTTTTTCTACAACTTTTGTTAATTGTCACTTTATTGCAATTGTTGTCATCCTTCTCTACAAGAGCCCTGTTATTTTTATCACCAAAACTTCCAACATTTTAAGATGTTGCTGTTCATAATCTGAAACTTATATCTTTAGTATAATTTAACTCTATCACTAAATTCCAACACTATGAATCAGTTTAAGTCCATCATTATCATTAACATTAACAAGTCAAAGCCTGATTAAATACTACATTGTATGTTCCAACCTCTTTATGTATTACATTGCTCCTAAAAATTTGACACTTATATAGCTTTTCAATAATTCTGACCCAACTTCTCTTCAAATTGCTTTTGATTAAAAACTGTAATTTTTCCACTTGCATACTTGTCTCCATTATCCCATGATTGAATTTAGTCTCTCATTTTACTCATACTTTCTCTCTCTTAATTGATTCGATATCCTTCCTATTATTTTCAGCATTCATATTTAATCCCCATTTATGCCTCACTATTGTTCAATGAATCATTTAAAGTTATTTTAGTGGGAAGTGACAGAAATTTAAATTAAAATAACTCATACAGAAAAGTGACCTGATTGGCTCCTGCAGCTAACATACCCTGCAATGAAACCGACTTCACATAAGAATTTGTACAGTGACTCTTAACTAAACAACATGCTAAGCAGATGGCAGGGCGCGGGTGCAGGTAGAGAGTGAGGTCTCCCTATCAGAGAGGAGTAGTTTATCGCTTACGTTGTTTAGAAATATTGGCACGTGATAACAAAAAAGTACAAATTGTTTTTTTTTTTTCATTTTAGGATTCTTTTTTTTAAAAAATATAATTCTCTTTCATTAATTATGTAAATATTTATATGAATTTAAAGTAAAGTATAAAGCAAGGTACAGTCAGAAAAGTGGAGCTTTCTTCCTTGTCCTGAATACCCTTCTCCATCTGCCCCCCTTTAGGTAACCATGGATTCTTTTTAAAAATAGCAGTGGGTGTATATAGTCAATACACTCACACTCATGCACACGGACAGATCCATCCATGTATATGATATCTATATGTGATAAATATGATATATAACATATACAAATAAGTTTATATTTATATAAATTTTTCATCTTTCCTGAAACGAAGGGAGCACCATTCATCTTGTTTGTTTTACATTATATTCTGGTAATGTTACCATATCAGTGAATAGAGAGAAACAATTGTCCTTTTTGACAATTATATTACATGGTACTTTATTGTGCAATGGTAACATATTAGATCATTTTAAAAAATTAATAGCTGCGATAATAATAAAAATAAATTCTAGTTATAAAGCAACATTAAATATTAGAGTACTATATATAAATATATTCCCTTGGCCCTACAACAATGCCCTCTATGTGAGTTCATATTTGGAGAATAATTTCTACTCAACTACACTCAGTATTAAGATTTTTTTAAAGCAATTCTCTTTTATGGAATTTCCAATCTAAACCTAGAAAATTTGGGAAAGTTTTCCCTTTCTCCATCAGCAAAGATTTCCTCTATTAATTGATGTTGATGTCTCAGTTCAAAAGAAATTAAAGTTTTTCTTTTTCACTATCAAAAACTTTGCTGGAGTGTACAGCAAGCCCTCAAATAATGTTGTTTGGTTCAACGTTGTTTCATTACATGGTTGATGTGATGCTATAGAAACTTAACTTTTGTTTATATCAATTAGCATATGGTAAAATTGGTTCTGTTATTTGTCCTTTCACTTAAAGTTGCAGAACCTATCGTGGACATTACGTGAAGACGTACTGAATGTAGTCACTTGACAACTTAGTTTTTAAGACTCCTGATGAATTAGTGTCCAACTTCATGGTTCTTTCTTAACATATAAAATCATCTTGGGTTCTCTGAATATGCTGTTACCCTCTGCATAGGGTTTTCCCCTCCCACTGGTTAGTTCACCCTTTCATATTTACCTATGATCCCTTCCCCCGAGTAACCTATTTTGATCTACCCTCCTCCCAGACAAAGTCAGTGGCTTCTCTTTTACACTCTAAAAACATTGTGTGCATATATCACTCTCCTCACGTATCGTCTCAAGTTACTTATTTGTCTGTTCCCCTCCTCTCTGATTGGAGTTCCCTTAGGACAGGAATGCGTCACTCTTTTCAATACTTTCAACACTTAACAGAATACTTGACAAAGTAGACACATTAGAAAGTTATTATATGTATGGGTTGTTAATTGTGTCACAATCATTTTATACTGATATGCCTAATACAGTGCCTAAATATAGATCAAATATAAAACATATTTCTTGAGCTGCAAAGTTTAAACACTAAAAGAGACATTAGCATCATTTAGGTTCACTTAGCAATAATACCTCTATTTTTGCTTAATGTTATAAAAAAAGAACTCACCAAAATTGTTCAGTTATAGAGGATATGGAAGAGAGTCTATGGGTTTGAAAATAGTCACAATAATAACAGCACATTACCCAGAGATAATGAGATTTTGTTTATCTCTTTTTCTTAGCCTGCAGTTATGGTATTCTTTCTAGGTCATTCTGTCATGCATTCTGAAACTTTATCTCTCAATGAGTTGAATAGAATGCAGAACTTCCCCTCTAATTATAGGAACAAATTTTTTTTCTAAAACAAATAGTTAACAGATAATAAGAGGGTGACAATGTTTTCAAAAAGTTATAAAATAAATAACATTGAGAAAAAAATACAAATTATTCTTGGTAGAGTGAATACTTTTGGATTTTGAACATTTTTTTTTTGTGTGATTTGCTTTCACCATTTTAACAAGATTTTCTTTTTTTTTTTTTTGCCTAAATACTATATTACACACTCCAAAATGCCCTCATGAAGTTTATAAAATTCTTGCATTTAATTACTTGTACTTCACAAAATAATGTTTGGTCTATAAACTATGAATAGTAGAAACATATTGTCAGGGGCAGAATGTAGACTTTTTAATTTTAAAATTGGATTGAATACGAATATCCAGGGTAGGAAAATATAATACTCTACATAATAACTTCATGATGGAAGTGAGCTATGTATTTTCTTCTAGAAGGATTGAGGTAAAATCATTTGCCAAAATATAACAAAGACATTTCCCCCCAAAGAATCCCTTTTTCATTTTCATCTAAATCTATATACTCATTACAAATTCTTTTTTAAAAATGACTAATGAAAATAATAGTTCTTTGATACTGGGAAAAGTTGGTCGGTCTGCTGAGTCTGGTGTTTTCTTAGACTTTATATGTAGTGAAAAAGTAATCCTAACTTTTCACCTTGAATTAATAATTAGCATCAATAAAATGTTTTGTTGTTACCTTCTTTCTGAGACTGTTTCTAAATTTTAGAGATAATTTCAGGAAATCAAAAAAAGAGGATACGCCATTATAATTATATTAGCTACGTATTTATAAGAACATTGAATAATATTCAAATTACTACATATAATATTTTAATATACTGCTCTTTTGCTGAGGCTGGTTCAAATTTTCTTATAAATATTCTGGATATCTTCCCATCCATATCTACCCTCCATCCAGCTCTACCTGCTTTCTGCCCCTAAGGGTCCAAGAAATACACACTAAATCAGTGGCTTACTTTCCGATTTCCAGGTGAGCTTAATGATGATAGACGTCATCAGTAGGTAATTATGGCTGAAGAAAAGTGTGGCCAGAATCTTTATTCTTCTGGCTTTCTTGTTGCTAGATATTCTGAGCTTACTTTTATGTCCAGGAAAGACCACAGCTCTTCTCAGGCAGCCCTCTCTGTACAAGAGTCTCCAGATGTTGTTAACAACTTCCCCTCTTTGTCCCTTTAGGCTTAGCCCTGGAAACAAGTTCCTATTACTAGCCCCAGTTATTACATGATCTTTTGTTGCTTTCACTAAACCTTTCCTACAACTTTATAAATAGTCCTTATTAAACTCTCCTCAAAATACTCACTTTGACTGAACTGTCTAATACCAGACAGGACTCAGACTGATACATACACTATTTTTGCATATCTCCATTGATATTCAGTCCTTTAATTTCTGTGGATATTTGTAGTTTCATACATATGATATCTGAATAGATATATAAGAGCAAATTTGCAGACATTCGTGGCACAGGTAAAAATGAAAAGTAGCCATGCAAGATGAACTATCTGTTCATAGACTTTATAGTCTATAAACTTTATGCAGAAGCAGAGTATCTTATTCAGAGTCACATTTCTCATTTTTAGAATACAATTATTATTAGCATGTCTCTCTGTTTGCACTGACTAGAACATTTTATAAACTACAAATTGGATTGCAAGAGCTTAAAAGCACACTAACAGAAAAATTTAATGACAGATGACAATCAAACAGCAAGAAATGTGACAGAAAATATAAATAGAAGACAAAGGCCTTAAAAACACACACACACACACACACAGCTGTGTAGTGCCAAAGGAAAAGTCAACATTTCTAGACACCTTGACAGACCGTGGAAACATTATTGCACTTGAACCCAAAGGAAAAACTCATGTCCATATTAGTGATCTCAGGCTGCACTGTACTGTGCCTAAGAACACTGGTTGGCATACAATATGTTAGAAATATCCTGTCAATGATAACTGTATTTGTTAAACTTTTTTTTAACTTTAAGGGGCCTTATTTAATTATGCGGGGAATAGATGAGTGTACATCAGAATTTTACACACACACATGCATATGTCTTAGTAAGACTATACAGCATGAATTTAACTCTATGCTAATTTCATTTATTTTTAATGTACTATTTCTATCTGTTTATTCACTCTACTGATATCTTAATTTTTAACCATTTCAGTATATCTAAACACGATCTATTCAACTGTTTGGTTTCTCAGTTTCTTGACTTCCTCTTCTCCAGTAAACTTGTCCTTCGCCCTAAGTCAGCCATGTGCTAGACCTTGCAATTACAATAGGTACAAATGTGTCATATTTCTACTTCATAAATTAACATTCTATGCCCTTTACCTCCTATCTTTCCAACTCACTCAATCTATGACAACAATTCTAACAAAGCTAAATTCCATGATCAATCATTATAATCTTTCCCTTGAACACATGCTCAACTTCCTTTTCATTTTCTCACTGTGGGGGGCTGAATAATGGCTCCAAAAAGATGTCCACATCCTAATTGCTGGACCTGTGGATATTACTTAAAATAGGACGGGGGAAAAATGGTAATTGGAGATGTGGTTAAATTAAGAATCCTGAGATGGAGAGATTTTCTTGGCTTTTCCATGTGGGCTCTAAATGCAAAAAAATGTATTTTCATAGGAGGGAGGCAGAGAGATATTTGACACACAGAAAAAGAGAAGGTAGTGTGACCATGATGGAAGAACTTAGAGTGATACAACCACATCAAGCCAAAGAATACTAGCAGCCATCCGAAGCTGGGAAAGGCAAGAAACGGATTCGTTTCTAGAGGGAGTATGGCCCTACTAACACACTGATTTCAGTGGTACTGATTTGTGGCCTCCAGAACTGCGAGAGAATAAATTCCTGTTGTTTTACATCACCCTGTTGATGGTAATTTGTTACAGTAGTCATAGCAAACTAATAATTCAGTTTTTAATACTTAAGATGAAACCACAGTCTTGGTTAAATCCAACCTCCATTTACTCTACATCTGCACCCATGCAACTGAATGTGGTTAGGTAGAAATCACAACCATGTTGGCCAGTCACACTTTACATTCACACACATTCAATTTATGACCACAATTATCACGTGGGTCTTTGATGTTTCCAAAAGTCACATTATATTTGCTAGTCTATCCAAAGATCTAGATCACTACTGCACACTTTCTCCTTCCTCCTCAGCACCAATACTTCCTCCATCATCTGCACTCTCAGCTGATGCTCTTGCTTCTTAACTGCATTGAGAAAATTTAAACAACTAGAGGAAAGTTTCTACAAAATTTTATTATGACTTCTACTCTCCTTAATTAACTCTCACCCTAATTCCTCACACCCTTGAAATGGTTTTACTTAAAATCCTTCTCAATAAAACCTACTGTGAACATCTCATAAAAATTGCACCATCATTAAACTCTTAGTTTTCCTTGCCCTGTGTATTTTTCTTTCTGTTCCCCAAAGAACTCACCACCTTCAAACATACTACATAATTTACTTATTTTTATGCATATAATTTATTGTCTGCCTCCTTCCTCTGGAATGTAAACTCTTCAAAGATAATATCTTTGTTTTATTCACTGATGTATTTTAAGCACTTAAAAATTGCCTGGCACATAGTAGGTGCTAAAATATTTATTACGTTTGTAAGAGTTAATTAAGAGTGCTTAAGAGGTATAAAAATTTTATCATGAGAAATATAATGAATGTAAATCGATATTATAATTTTAATAATTCATGCCAAACTCTGAAGCTAATATTAAGAATTCTCACCTCTTCAAACATTTCAATTGTGAACAAAAGTACCACTTTTATCATAATCTGATTTTTTAGTATATTGACCTGGAAATTCACTATTTTTATTTTGGAGTTTCTCTCTTGGAATTACACTGAAAAAAAAAAATGGATCATTCTCTCCTGTTCATCATAAAACTCATAATTACCATACTCAAAAAGTTGTATAATATTAATTAATTTAGTGCTATATATACTTAAATTTATACAAATAAGCTACATGATCTATAGCATTAGAATGTTAAAGAAGCAGAATAACGAAGTAATATATATGGAGTCTCTAGCTCCTATATTTAAAACGTGCATACTTAGTTCCACTATTAAAATTGGTTTGTGTTTCTCAGCATTCTGCTAAGTAATTTACATATGCTGCTGAATTAATCTCAATGAATTAATCTCAACAATTCTACCAAGTAGATAAAATGATACACATTTTGTATGTGAGGAAATAAGGGTGAGGAGAACTGAAGTCAGGTGCTTCAGGTGGCACTCACAAATGTCAGAAGAGAGAATAAGACTTATGGGTTCATGATCTCAAAGCCCAAGTGATATCGACCATATTGTGAAAGTCAACTGTTGTAATTTTTAATTTAAGGACACTCCTTTCTAAAAATACAAGTTCTCATAATGAAAGGAATGCAGTTCCGTAGTTATATGCATAGTAGCTGGTTATGATATCCATTCCAGCAACTCATGTAGTCTAAACATAACTTGTTCTCAGCTTTTAAGATACCTTTTAAGATGCTCTTCATCCTGAACTTTGGCTTAACTTTTATCACATGACATCATAAAATCCAGATGTAAAAGACATGTTGGATGCGAAGAAACCAACTACTGATGTTGACTCTTCCAAGAGGATGCAATATACACACACACACACAAAAACTTCTTCAAAAGGAGAGAAAAATTTGTTATCTCTATGAATATAAGGCTGAAATTAAAAGTAATGAGAAAGAAAAAATCTGGCCATATCACAAAGTTGTTAGTCTTACCCTTAGGAATGAAACATTGAAATGATAGAAATCTATAATTTACTCTCACCATTGTGAAATGTCACTGAGGAGGTATCCAAACAAATATACTTTGTGGTGGGCAAATTGTTATGTAAAATATCAGGGGAATTCTTCCATTTTAAAATGCCAAGAGCAGCAGATATGAAACCACAAGCTGCATTTTCAAAGCCTTGGAAGACCTACAGTATGGCAGTGTGGCTCTGCTCAAATATAGCTCCTGGATTTTATCTGCAGTTATTTAAACGTGAGTAATTCCTGATGCATATTTACTCTGAAGTTAACAATGAAGGATTTCATTGCAAAATAAAACACTATCCCCCCCCCTTCCCCCAGTGTATCTGGTAACGATAAAATAACTCTTTAAAATTATTCCTCAAAATAAATTTTAGTGATCCTCAGCAATAAGGGAAGGAATGAATTAAAATTGAACAAGAAAGAGAATTAAAAAGCTAACTAATAAAAATGAGAAATAAAAGGTTGTATTGGGGGTCTACTTATATCATTTAAAACTAGCATGACAGGCCTCAGACTTTTTGAAAGATGTGTGATTTTTTAGGATTTATATTTTCTAATTAATTTTTAAAAATCTGATAATCCATGCATTTCCACATTTTTGAAGTTTTTTTTGAGAGAAATTTTTCCGAGTATTGTTTTGATCTGTTTAAAAAAATCTTTATTCAGACGTAGTTCACATATGATAAAATAATGCCATTTCGAGTGTAAAATTAATGGTTTTTAATATGTTCACAGAGTTGGACATCCATCACCACTATCAATTTTAGAGCATTTTCATTACCCATAAAAGAAACCCCATAGCCTTTAGCTATCACAACGCCCCCTAGAGGTCACATCGCCTGCAGCCTAAAACAATCACTAATTTAATTTCTTTCTGTATAGATTTGCCATTTCTGGACATTATGTATAAATGGAATCATATATTATGAATGGCTTTTCACTTAGCATAATGTTTTCAAAGTCTATCTACATCGTAACATAACAGAATTCATTCTTTTTTATTGCCAAGTAATATTCCATTGAATGGATTTACTACATTTTATCAATTGATCGGTTAAAGAAAATTTGGGTCTTTCTTACTTTTTTGCTATGATGGATAATGCTATTATAAATATCATGTACACGTTTTTGTATGGACATGTTTTTATTTCTCTTGAGTATAGACCTAAGAGTGGTATTATTGGGTCATACTATTGAGTCAGTAATTATATTTAGCCTTTTGTGGAATGGGCTCTTTCCTAAGTGGCTGCCCAATTTTACATTCCACGATGTATGAGGGTTCCAATACCTCCACATCCTATCCACCTTTTTCTATAATAGCCATTGTAGTGATTTTGACTTGAATTTTCCTAATAACCAAGACTGCTGAGCATCTTTTCATTTGCTTATTGGCCATTTGTGCATCCTCTTTGGGGAAATTTCTATTCAAATTCTTTTCCCATATTTTAATTGTATAAGTTGCTTTTTTGTTCCTGATATCCATTTCAGCAACTCATGTATTCTAAACAGATCAAGACAATACTCGGAAAAATTTCCAAACTTGCTGGATTTAATTGTTTTTTAATATTTTTTTCAATTGATATACAATATTATATTAGTTTCAGGTGTACAATAGTGATTATTCATTTTATAACCTCCAAAGTGATCACCCTGATAAATCTAGTATCCATCTGACACCATACATAGTTATTACAATATTATTGACTCTACTCCTTATGCTATACTTTACATCCCCTTGACTGTTTTATAACTACCAATTTGTACTTTTTAATCCCTACTCCTTTTTCACCCACCTCCCAACCCTCTTCCTATCTGATGACCATCAAAATGTTCTCCGTATCCATGAGTTTCTCTATTTTGTTCGTTCATTTATTTTGTTCTTTAAATTCCACAAATCAGTGAAATCGTATAGCATTTGTCTTTCTCTGCCTGATACTCTCTAGGTCCATTCATGTTGTTGCAGATGGCAAGATTTCATTTATTTTATGGCTGAGATTAATTAGTTTTAATAGTTTTTTTTTTTAGTTGATTTCTTCAGATGTTTTATATGCAAGATAATTTCATCAGCAAATAAAAATAGTTTTATTTTTTTTCCTTGACAATTTGGACATTTTTTTCTCCTTTTATTTCCTCGCCTAATTCCCCTGGATAGAATCTCCAGAACAATATTTAATAGAAGGAGCAAGAGGAGATAGCCTCATCTTGTTCCTGCTCAGAGGGAACATATTCCGTCTTTCACTATTTTGTAGAGTGCTAACTGTTATATAATTATATTTCGTGACATTATGATTTTAAGTTACTTCATTTTATATATTTTGTTTAGGAATTGTTACTTGAATTAAGTTACTCAGCCAGTCTTTTAAGAATAGTTTATTTATCTCAATATGCATATATACAGACAGAGAAGCCTATTTGAATAGTTGGACAAAAAATGAAAGAAAAAATATGCATAGTTTTTAAATGACCTTAGTTCTCTCTTCCTCTCTGCATCCAGGTCCTTTCATGAGGATAGGCTGTCCTTTGGGACAACTCTGGGCTGTCCTTCCACTCTGACTCTGGTCTCAGCCTTGCGACTTGCTTTAGTCAATTAAATGTGAGCAAACGTGACAAAAGAAAGGTTTGAAAAGTGTTTACTTAATTAGGCTTCCTTGCTTTTGCTTTTCTGCAATCATCCCAAGAGCAGGGTGTGATGAGCTGATGGAGAATGAGACACATGGAATAACATAATGTTGCCCCAGTCATACCAGCTGAAACCATTCTATATCAACAACAGTAAACCAGTTCCCCAACATGTGAAACTCGGCCAAAATCAGCAGAGCTCTTAGCCAACCCACAACCAGCTACAGAGTGAGCCACTGAGATCAGCTGAGTTCAGCTAAACCCACAAATTCCTAAGCTAAGTAAATATACTTTTTGTATGCCACTGAGGATTTTTAGTTGTTTGTTACAGGAATTATTGTTGCAAGAATAATTGTTAGAATACTCTACTATACATGCTATTTTCAATTTTAAAAGTCTTAATATTATTCTACCAGAATGACAACATGACTAAATTTGAATAAATATAAAATACATAAATAAAACATTCATAATCATAATCAATATAATATTAAAAATTCTTCTACGTTTTTACATCAGCTTGTGAAATATATTAAGAATAAAGTCACTTAAAATATTTTTTAATTTTATTCACTACTGACATCTTGTCATAAAAAAAATTAGGAAATTGCTTTTTCGAGTTGTTCTATTTTGTTAATTATATTACTATTTTAAATTTGTTTTATTTTGTTCTGCATCCAAAATATTCTTAGTTATTTAGTCCTACTTCTGATTTTTTTTTTTTTTTTTTTTAATGAAAGTATTGCTTCCTTATCAGTCTCTTATGATAATTTCTGTTTAATTGTTTTCATTCATCTTTTGGTCTCCTAAGTTCTTTCAGAGAATGTCTTGTCTGATATTGTCTTTATTTCTGAAATATAATTTAGCTAGGTATAATATTTGTAG
>NW_006439192.1:21438405-21508617 GCF_000325575.1 Pteropus alecto | reverse complement strand
GACTTTGAATATTTTTTCATATAGGTCAGTAAAAAAAAAATCTACCTATAAGTTGCTTACTATTTCTACCTGAGTTTCTGTAAAGTTCTTTCTTTATTATTTAATTTCAATTAACTGGCCAGGAAGTACATCAGTTTCTGTATCAATTTTTTCTAAAACACTGTGTAATTTTTTTGTTCTTCGAATTCAATTATTTCAAATCAATTTATTCATATGTATCTTTGAACAATTTTTATATTTATATGTTATGGTCTTCATATTAAGGTCACCAATTAAACTTGCATTTTGATGTTTCTGCTTCTGCCCTAGATATCCATCAAGTACTCTCTAACTGATTTAATGTCTTTGTGTTTTTTTCCCATATTTCCTTTAATTCCTTTTATTTGCTAATTTAGTCTTATCCATTTTGCTTTTCATCCTGTTTATTAAGAAATGGTTTTGTTCTTCCTTGCTTTATTATGATAACTTTCCAATATTCCTCTTAATTTCATTGCGATTTTACCTTTGAGATTGTATTTGATTAAACTTGTATTTCTACTATGTCTCTAAATCATTACACACTCTTTTCTTCCTTAGTTATTTATTCTGCAGACAGGAGTATTCATTGTATTACACACTCCATTCTTCTCTCTTCTTTGAAAATTTTCACTATAGTATATTTAGAAATTGTCAAGTAAGAGTTCTTTGTTTTGTTTTGTTTTTAACTTTCCCAATACTTGAGGCTAGCAGCTTGGCCCAGAAATTCTATTTGTACTTTTATAGTTTGGTGGATTCTTATTAATACCTTTATATTCTTTTCTATTTTTATCTTGGTTATCCTGGGCAAAAGTTTAAGAATTTTATAGATTATTTCAAAGATGCAGCTTTTGAGTGATTTTCTGTATCGTTTTCTTGCTTTAAATTTTATGGTTTCTGCTCTAATTTGTATTAATTCTGCTTGCTTTAGACTTATATTGTTCTATGTTCTCTAATTTGCTAATGTGGAATGGTAGATCTTTTTCCTAATACACACATTTTAATACTATAAATTTTCCTTGAGGCACTGCTTTTCCTGCATCCCACATATTTTGACAAATTGTATTTTTATTCTTATTTACTTAAAAATATTTTAGATTTCTCTGAAGTTCCTTATTCGACCCATGGGTAATTTAGAAGTATTTTTTTTTTGTTTTTTTTCTTTTGTTTTTTGTTTATTTTAATATCCAAATATTTGGGGAGGGGGTATAACTTAGCTATTTTCTGTTATTTATTTCTAATTTAATTCCATTATGGTCTGAGAACATACTTTGCATTGTTCTAGCCTTGTTATAATGTGCTTTGTGGCACAGAATATAGTCCCTTTTGATAAATGTTCTATGTGAGCTTGAGAAGAATGGATATTCTACTGCTGTTGGATAAGGTACTCTATAAATGTCAATTAGAAACATTTGATTAATGGTGCTATTTATTTCAGCTACACCCTTAATAATTTTTTGCTTGCTGGATCTATCCATTACTGGTAGAGGAATGCTGAACTCTCCAAATATAATGGTAGATTTGTCTACATTACCTTGAAATTCTATCAGTTCTGACCTCATATATTTTGACACTCTGGTTAGGTGCATACATGGTAAAGATTGTTGTACTTTCTTGAAGAACTGATATTTTTATTGTTATGTAATGTCTCTCTTTATCCTTCATAATTTTTCTTGCTCTGAAGTCTGCTTTTTTTTGAAGTTAATATAGTTACTTCAACTTTTTTTGATAAATGTTAAGTAAGAATATCTTTTCTATCCCTCTACTTTAAATCTGTCTTTGTCTTTATATTTAAAGTAGGATTCTTCTGGACAACATATAGCTGAGTCTTGTTATTTTATTCACTCTGATAGCATCTGTGTATGTAGACCATTCACACTGAAAGTGATTATTGATTTATTTAGTTTAATATCTATTATATTTGTAACTATTTTCTATTTCTTGTCCTTGTTCTTTATTTTTTCTTCCCTCTTTTTCTGCCTTCATTGATTTTAATTATTTTTTATAATTCCATTTTCTTTCTTATAGCATATCTATTATACTTCTTTTTAAAATATTTTTAGTATCTGTCCTGGAGATTGCTATATACATTTACAACAAATCTAAGAATCTAATCTAAATTATAAATAGCATTATATTACTTCATGGTAGGGCAGGTACTTCATTACAGAATATTTACAATTACTCCTTCCCATTACTTATAATATTGCTGTCACTCATTTCAGTTATCCATAAGCTGTAACCATGAAATACATCTTTGCTATTATTATTTTGAACAAATTATTGTCCTCCAGAACAATTAAATAGAAAAACTAAAGATTTTCTATTACTTTCATTTATTCCTTCTCTAACACTCTTCTTTATGTATCATTTTCCTTTTCTCTGTAGAATTTCTTTTATTACTTCCTGCAAGGCAAGCTTACTTGTGACAAGCTTCCTCAATTTTTGTTTGTCTAAGCAAGTCTTTTTTTTTGTTCTTCACTTTTGAAGGATAATTTACTGGATACAAAACTCTAAACAGAATTAGAAAGGGAAAAGCTAAGAGCAGAATTTTTGTGAACCACAGTTTTGTCTTTCTTGAGTTCCTGTTATATATACTCTACCAGGAATTACTCTATTCCCTAGATGTAATTTGTCTCCAACTTGAAAACTACTTAGTGTGAAGCCTTCAGTGTGTTTGTTTATTTGTCTTCACTTAACTCTATAAATATCCCCAGTACCATCTATCTAAGAGTGAGACAAGCTTAGGAGATAAGCCACAATTTTATACTTCTTTGTTTTTCCTTTCTTTAAGTTTATTTTTCCTTTTATTTTTTCTCTCTCCCATTCTCTCCCTGAAATTAACAGCCTGGAATAATTAAATTTTGTTTGTTTAATTACTGCTAGTTTTTTGTCCTGATTTTTAAAAATTTTGTTACTTATTTATTGGAATTGGGAAATTCTATATCCACTATTACAGTGATTTCTACCTGAAAGTTTAAAGAAAAGTTCTGAAATAGAACATTTTAGCTAGTTTTGCAAAAATGTTTAGAATTTTTTTTCAACATGGGAAGCAAAATAGAATTTTTTTTTTTTTTTTTTACTCTAAGTCAAAGAGTACCTGTGAGGTAGAATCTAGTGGCAGAATCCTTAACCAGTAGTCAGCAGATATAGGCCTTTTCCTGGTTGTGCCACTGACCCTGCCATTATGTGACTTTGAACAGAAGCATCTACATTCTTCAAATCTTGTTTAAGCATCTATCATATTCCTAACATTGTATCACTGAGGATTTATTGATGAGTAAAACAAATTCCTACCCTCGAGGAGCTTACACTCCAAAAACGTACGTGCCTATGAAACAGAAACTAAAATATAGAGTTTTACTGTTTCTTAATCTCCTCAGAGCTCACTTCCCCATATTAAGATGAAAGGCTTACCTAAATGACTAACTGGAATATACCTTTAGCTCTAACATTCTTTGATTCTCAAAAACAAGAATCATAAGCTAACAAGGTATGATGAAAAAAGAAAGGTTTTCCATCATGGGGAATTTATCTAAAGAAAACTAGGTTTGCAACTAAAATATTTTTTAAAAAATAAGAAGCCCACCAGCATATCATATGTCCATACTTTCCAAAAATGTTAAGTTCTTAAGGTACTAAATAGGACAGTGGAAACCTGATGTTTTGGAGCTCTATACTGTATAGTTTCTTGGCCACTTAGATGAAGCAGTTTTTCATTGCTTTGTCCATATAATAAATTTTTCATTTTAAAATTTACCCACTCCAATATTGTTTCATAATTGTCATTTCTGTAATCATTGAGAGAAAATATTATAGTTGATTAATCTGACAGGTACAAAAATGGTGAAAGGAACTTTCTTAAACCTCCTCCTAATTCTGGGACAAAAGAGCACATTACAAATCATCATTTCTGTTCCCCAATTTTCTTGTGTTTGAATCGCTGAGCAATAACTTCAAGAGGTGAAGGGGTAGAGAATTTGACTGGGGCCCCTCCTCTTCCCTGTGCACAAGATGCAGTTAGAAAAACAAAGGATATATTAAGAATATTTAACATTCAGCAAGAATAGCAGTAACCTGTTCGAACCTTGTTTCTGATGCGTCTTTACCTTTGAACAATTTGCTTATTCCACATACAGTTTATTAAAACATCACTTAAATATTAAGAAAAATAGCAGATAACAGCACCTTTCATTCATAACCAGAAAATTTCAAGCCTTTTGAAAAGATATCGCAAAAAGAATGAAGTATTAGCTACATAGGACTTGCTAGCCTATGTCGCAAGTCCTACTCATATAAGTTAAATACCATGATGCTTTTCTACAAAAGCTAATAACCAACTTATTCTTTTTTACAAGAAAAATATTGTTCTTGTAGAACAAGAACAAAAATTGTTCACATATACAATTTTTTTCACTATAATATTGCTAGCAAAAGACTGGTAATAACTCAGCTGTCAACCAAAAGAGAAATTGTTAAATTATGATATAGCTATACAATGAAATCTATGCAACTGATTAAAAAGTAAGGTTGAACTCTGTTATTTGTGTGTGTGTGTGTGTGTGCACGTGCGTGCACACACTCAAGGCAAGTTTTCAGTTTGAATTTAAAGAATGTCTAAGACATTTGTTATCATGTGAGCAATGAACATGTTTTATAGCTATCCTAAAGTAAAATAACCAACCCCTCACTATGACCACTGAACTTTGGACCAATATCTAAGTTTTTCATAAGAATACTCATCTCTTGGACACCAGGTAGGACTTTCTTCCAAACTTGTCTTTAGAGCTATCTGGAGCAGCATGGTAACCAGAGAAGTGATGTTCAGAGCTTCATAAAACAGCGTTAAATCTGAGTGCAGTTTCTGAAAATAAAATGGATTTTGATTTAATCCATTGTTGAGGTTCCCAAGTAGGCTCAGCTGACTCTTAAACCCCTGAGACTGGCCCATATTTGCTTCATATGTCTGCCAAACCACAAGCACCATCATCACTACTGATATTGATTGGGTTTTTACTCTGTACCAGTTGCTTTATATTTATGAACTTATTTATTTCTCATAGTAACTTCATAAGGTAGATGCTTTTACTATCCTCTTTTTAAAGATAAGATTCAGGGAAAGTAGATGACTTACTCAGGACTTACAGTCAATAAGAGATTGAGCCAGACTTGAAATATAGGCAGTTTGACTCTAGGGACTTGCTCTTGTTCACGATCCTAAGGCTCTCTCTGAGGCTCCATTTCAGCCCAGGGTACTACAAACACTATTCAAAGGCATCGTGGTTATAAAAAAACAAGGTGTACATCAGGACCTCATATCAGCATAGTGTGGTGATGCAGCAAACTGGCATAAGAATTTGGCTCAGAAATTCCTCTCACATTAGGTAGGATATTCTGGTTTACGCTGAATGCTTTGTGCTGGGCTACTTCATGCTGTTCTATCGAAGCATCATTAAATGATGCCACAAGGTCACATACTCTGGGCGCCTAACAGCAACAAACACACCCACCTGCAAACATTCCAAAAGGCTTCATGATTACTTTTCCTGTATCCCACCCATTAGCCAAATAATTCCTGCTCTCCTTGACTTTCTACTAAGACTCATACCTATGCCTATCTAAAGGTTGTCCCTCAACATAGCTCAAAAGATATGCAAGTTTTCTTAATTTTCCTAAGTGGAAATAATAGTTCCTTCTGTATTTTCATTGTGACATTTCTCATTCACTATCCACCTCATCTAAGAGCTATTTTATTTCTTCCTTACTTCTTTCCTTTAGCCATAAAAGCACGTTTTTCATTCCAAATTCGGTCTGTGCCCCATAGTGCCTTGCCTATAGTAGAAATAGAGCAAACATTTTATTTTTAAATAAATGAAAGAAGAAATGGGGTGTGTCGAGGTACCATAATACAGGGCAATGTCAGCAAAGTTTGAGGGAGAGATTAGAAAAAGGAAAAAGTCATTGAGCAATTGGATAATTTGGCATTGAGAACGTGATGCTTCTTGAGGAGCATCGCCAAATGCCTAAGCGACTCCTCTAACAGATCTTTGTGGAGATCCAGCTATCACACTCCATTCCGATGGTGGTTATGGAGATGTGACTTAAAAGACAAAAATAAAATAAAATCAGCATGAAGTATTTAGAATAAAATAACTGTCTTCACATGTAGATGTGTTTGGGGAGTTGCACAAGGAAACTAGCACTGAGAGATGGGATTCCTCCATTCACTTCCTATTTCAATAGACAGTTGCCAGGCTTTCTTTCTAATCAAAAGCATAGGTAAATCTTACATAGATAGAGCATATGGTGGAATAATTTGTCTAACTGTGACTTAAGAGGCTCCACAACACCTTTCCATTTTCCTTGAATCCCTTCACAGTTGTAGGAGATGCATATTGGGTTGTTATTTAGGATGTCAGCCTCTCAGTGTTCATTCATCTCTCTCCAGTGCCTAAATCTCAGCCTCCTTTTTCTGAACTCTTGAACACTATGATAGGTAACAGCACCTTTGGTGTTGGCATCATGTAAAGGTATGAATAAGTCAGAGTATAAATGTGTATATTTATAATATTCTAACTCCTATCCAGAGTATATACTTTCTGAGATTCAGGTACCAGAAAGTTACTATTTTTTTTTTTTTTTTAAATTAAAGACTGCTTAGTGGCTTTCAAATCAGAGCAAGTGAAAGTGAAGATGAGTGATGTATATGAATGTCATCACAGTGTTGGGAAAGTTGACTACATTTCTGCTGCCTGAGAGAACATTTCTCTAGTGACTTCCCTGGATTCACTTCTGCTTTCACAATGCTAGTCTCACAATGACAAACTTATCTCTGCTTTTCTTGGCTGACCAGTGCTTTCCAGCTGATACATTCTTTCAATAAGTGGCACTGACACTGTTTCTATACCCCAGTTCCCATGGACCCGGAAGATATTTTGTGTGGGGAGATGTCCACATGGACTACTTTAAATGATCTGCCATAGACAAGAACACTGACTCCTGCATACGATGAAATTCACTCACCATGGAATGCCCAATTGCCTTCTCCTCTTTTGCCTTTTTAAGTAACAATATCACTGTCACACGATGTCTTTAATTTTTTATTCTGAATTTCATATCCTTTTCTTCTTTCATATGTTTCTCCGAAATGATTTATTAGTCTTTGTTTGCTAAGAAGCTTTTTCTTCCTCCTTCAGAGAGCTCTTAGAATATCCTTTCTTAAGCTTTCCCAATTAACTATAAGATAGCAATTTCTTTTTTTCATTGTCCGAGCAACCAATTCCCATATTGCAAATATATGATTCAAGTCTGATATATATGTAAAACTTTTCTATTCTAATTTGTGCCCTTGCTAGGATGTCCATGTTTCTATATTAACTGTATAAGAGATAATAAAAGATTTCAAATATATAAAGTTTTACATAAAATTCTTAATACCATTTCAGCTGGACTCTCTGTGTTGGTTCACTCAAATGCCCTTATATCTTTTCTTTTGGGGGGGAAATTAGAAAGCTAAAAGTTAACTTTCCAGAGTTCTCTGATGCTAAGATTCTAGATTGACGTATTCATGAGAAATTTGGAAGGTAAGAGTGAGCAGAGTCTATATTCCTGAAAGTGTGAGATGGTACTGCTAGAAAGTTCATATAAATATGAGGTTTCTCCAATAGCTGGCCAGTGTCCATTATGTGGACTCTTGGACATTAAAAGGCAGTGGTGGCAGAGGAGCCAGTTTTAGCTTATTTCCCACAAAGCTCCAGAGTGGTGGCCTCAGAGATAGTTCTATTGCCTGTTTTGAGTTGCTTTGCCTAATTCCAAAAAAGTGAACCCAAACTTATTCCTTAGGCCATCTACAAAACTTGCAAATATCTAACTTACTGTATTGAATATTTCTGCTTAAAATACCCAGAATTGTGTCTGATTCCTGCACTAGACTCTGACTGATACAGTCCCCCCACTCTTATGTAGAAAAGGTGATGCCCAGGGACTTCTAAACCAATCGCTCCTGTAAGGCTTCCACCAGTCTTGGCAATTTCAGCTGTGTATTCTCATTACACCATCCAGAATCTATATCACCCTTCCATATTTCTGTGCTTTGGACATGCCACTTACTCTTAATCATATCTCACCACCTTCTTCTCACCTCCTCCCTGACTCCCTTGCTAGTACCCCAAGGTTAAATGTCTTCTTTAGCTTCCTTAAGCCCTTAGAGCAAAGTTAACTACGTTCTTCTAATGCATCTAGTATACAGTTCCATCACTGAACTTATCATACCACATTTCAGGTATGCGTTTAGATTTCTATCTCCTCTTCCAGACTGTTAGCGCCTTGAGCTCAGGTCCCTTGTATACCACTTGTTCTCAGACATCTAAAAAATTAATAACAATTAATAAAATTTTGTACAAGTAAAAGGAAATTATTTATGGCAGCTCATTGACTTTGAATAAAAATTCAAAGTTATTAAATAATAATTCCTGTCTCTTCTATACTTGATACACTTTGCAAAGGCATGTAAATAATAGTGACCTACTGGATGGCAATATTGTCCAGCAACAAATGAAGAAAGCATTAAAACATTCCATCCTCACAAACAGTATTTACATGTTTTATGATTGTTTTCATGCTGATTTACCCTACTCCAAGTATGTACATTTGAATATGGTCTGATTTATAATGTTAATTCTCAGAGGAGAGGAATTTAATCTATTTACCTTGTTTGATAAAGATACTGTGCAGGAGTCCTTTAAAAATGTAATTGGAAGATAATTTAAATACTCATGCTCACCGGGACATTCTCATCAGGGTCTTTTCCATTCTGTACTTAAACAGAGAAGTTTTTATATTTGTTGCTTCATGTGTATGAAGAACAGGCAGTTGAAACTGTCTGATACTGCAAAGGGCAAAATTATAGCAGATGGCTATTATACTGCTTCTGAAAATGGGTATTCATTTTTATTGAAATTAATATTTGAATGTGGCATAGGAATTTTATTACAGGACTTCTATTAATAATGAAATGTGCAGCAAAATTTCTATATAAAATTTTACTTTCTACTAACTTTCTCATTCTATCTGATCATTTTTCCTTAAAACACCAAATATGCATTAATAGGAATGACAAACAAGGACTGTATAAAAATTTATTTGTCTCTGCTTAATAGAATTTGAGAGACAGTATGTACTTTACTTTAAAAAAATGAACTTCTTGACGATTTCTTTATTAGGAAACATGTTATTCAGAAGAAACATTAAAGCAATTTTTTAACTGAAAATTGTAACCACTGCTTCATGTTTTTACAGTTTCTTTATATCATACTCAAAGTCAAAAGTTAGTAATGAATGTAAAAATATTTATTGAAATGAAAGTATAAAATAGGGCCATAATAGAATACTGACAGATTTTATATTGTTTTCATAACCATTGCTAAGCTCCCTAAAAATTATATATTCCTCCAAGGAAAAAAACGTACACCAAATATGTTTTTGTAAATGTGTTGTTTTCGGATAAAGTGCTTTCCAAGCTGCTTTTATGAACTAGAATCTTTGCATCTTTGAGAATAAAAATTGAAAATTTCCCAGTTATCGGACAATAAGAACAATGTTAGCATCTTCATGCACAAGGAATTTTGGTTCATTTATGTTGGTTAAATATCTATTAACTGTAGGCTCTATTTTAGAGAAAAGTTATAGTCTATGGTTTTAATATTAAATAAATTGAAAATACTCTTTAAAAATATATTTATTGATATTTAAACATTTAAGTGATTCATCATTGTTGTAGCCACTCTGAAGGAATAAAATGAACGCCCACACAAAATGTAGTTTGGATGTCAAGGCAGATGACACCACACGTACACTAAAAGGGAAAAAAGTTTATTTCTCATATAATGACTTGGGGAGAAGAGAGAGAATACCCCAAGTAGATCTGAAAATGGCTTGAAAAAGGAAGAAAGCCTGGCCTGGGGTATGTACGGTGGTTAGAGGGCAAGATGAGGGTTGTTCCATGTGGCGTGAGCTCCCTGTTGATACCAAAGGAGAGAACACCCAGACGTCCTTAACAGCTTTGCTTAGATGTGGGACATAAGGAGAGGAGGTTGAGGGTAGGCTTAAAAGCTATCAGCAGCCAGATATGAAAAATCAAGTCAAATCTTTAATATAACCATGCTTGGATTTTTTCTAGTTATTTAATACCCAGTTCCCTTAGGAAGTTAACAATGGTTTGTGTCATACAATCTGACCAGCACGGCAGAATGAACAAGAGCCTGGGATATATAGATGTGCTGAGCTCATATTCTAATGTTGTTGCTTGTTTATTTTCTTTTCACAGAGCTATAATGGGGAATGAATGAGAATAAAGAAATACAAAATGTCTGGTGCACAATAGATGGTTAATAACAGTAACTCTTATATTTTGCTTGAGATTTTCTTAAACATTAAATCCTTTGACATTTATTGAAAATGTGGTACATGAACTACAGATCAAATAAAAATAAAATTTAACTATTGCAAAAGATAAAGCTGGACATTGGTTAAGATGATAAGGACAGATTTTAATCACTACTAACTATTATAATAGGGAAGAATCCAATGTGAACTGAACTCAACTTTAATTTGTACAGAGGTCACTGAGAGTTTTAAAAGGAAAATGAGGGCCTAAGGAATGGGATGATCAGGACCTTGAGAAGAGCCAGGCAAGTGAAAAATCACAAAAAGTAGGAAGGGGGTTTAGTCCATGTGAAACCCATCTGGGTTTGCTAAACCCATTTGAGTTGGCTCTTGTGAAGTTAGCCTACTCTCCATTAAAGACTGGGAGTCAGGAGTCCTGTCTTCAGGTGTTGGCTGAAACAGTAAATTCTTTAGGCAGCTTTAACTTTTCTCGGGTAGGCACTTTTAAGGAGGGCTTATGGTCATCCTAAGGATATGGCCATGAGCTCTTAGAAACTATGTTAGTGTTTTGCTCAAATTGTTATAGGACAAGTTTGAGGGCTAGTCGAGAAAGAGGGTTTAGAAGAGTGTGGCTAGAATTTGGTCAAAGAGAACATCTTTGTCACTTTAAAAAAGAATATTAGAGAAATCGTTATTGGCAATTTTATATTAAATTTTAAAACTGCTAAAATTGTTAGCTAACATAAATTTGAAAATTCTTAGTCATGTTTAGAGGTAAAAATCTCAGCATATAGAGTCATTCACATAAATAGAAGATTGAAACAGCATAATTCTTATTCTTGTTTTGTTTTTTTTTTGAAGAAGGATTTATGAAGGCAATATTTAAAAAAACCACTTTAAGAAGATTGAAACAGCATAATTCTTATTCTTGTTTTTTTTTTTTTTGAAGAAGGATTTATGAAGGCAATATAAAAAAAACACTTTATTTGAAATAATTATAAATTCACAGGAAATTGCAAAGAAATGTTCAGGAGGTCCCATATACTTTGAAATAATTATAGATTCACAGGAAATTGCAAAGAATGTTCAGGAGGTCCCATATACACTTTACTCAGCCTCCCCCAATGGTAGCAGCTGACATAATTGTATGTCATAATTGATATGACATTTTCAAAACCAGGAAATCGACATCGGTATAATCCACAGAGTTTATTCTTTTTTATGAGATTTATTCTTATGTTGGATTCCGATCAAGATTCTAATTCTACAGTGATACACTGCATCTAAAGTGCAGAAAAGAAAGACTCATTGGTCTTGCCAAGTTGGGCAAGTACCCATGACTTGAGTTGTACTGTTTCCAGTGCCTTTAATTTAGCCATTACTGTATCCCAGGATCAACCCTTCTCTCATTCTTTTGTCTTATTTTGCTTTAATTTTTATTTTGACATAATTTTAGACTCATGTAAAAGTTGTAAGAATTGTACAAAGAATTCTCATGTATCATTCACCCAGATTCCTCAACTATTAGTATTTTATCACATTTGCTTTATCCATGAAACACACACACACACACACACACACACACACACACACACACACACACTTTTATCTGTTTTCTCCTAAATACTTCAGTGTTTATTTCAAAGCAAGGACATTTTTATTTTTTCCACAGTATAATTGTACAAATCAAAATTAACATTGACACGATATTCTTATATACCCTCATACATAATTCAGATTTTTGCCAATTGTCCCAATAATGTTTTATATAGCAAATGCATTCAGTTGTCAGGTTCCTTTAGTCTCTAACCTGGAACAGTTCCTCAGTATTTCTTTGTCTTCCACCACACTGATATTTTTGAAGAGTGAAGGCTTGTTATTTTGTAGAATATGTGTCAATTTAGGTTTGTCTTCCATTTCTCTACAATTAGATGTAGGTTATGCATTTTTAGCAAAAACTACCACATAAACAATACTATGTTCTTCTCAATGCTTCACATTGGGAGGTGGAAAAAGTTTATTTGTTTATTATTGGTTATATTAACTTTGATCCGTTGGTTAAAATTGTTTAGACAGGTTTTTCTAATGTAAACTTTTTTTCCGTTTGTATTTATTAAGTTTGTGAGAATGTAACCTTGCTTTTCCTCCCCTTCCCCCAAACCTTTAAGATTCAACTCAAATATTGCTTCTTCTACTTTATGTAGTATCTACAGTCTGTACTTATATCACTAAAAACTTAACTTCATTTAACGATCATTGTATTGTAAGGTTTTTTTTTTCCTGTAGTAACTAATAGATTAGAAATATTTGACAGAGACTTGAACTTATTTTTCATTGTATATTTTAGAAAAATATTAGGAACTTAATAACTATCAATCAAATAAGCAAGCACATGAACAAATAAATCCCAAGAGGCAGAGTTAAGAGGTATTATCATCTCCATTTTATAAAGAAGAATAGTGAGGGGAACCAGCTAAGATGGCATAGAAGGTACAGCTGTGCATATCTCCTCTCGCAACCACACCAAAATTATAATGAAACTGCAGAGCAACCATTACTGGGAGTCTCCTGAGGTCTGGCTGAACAGTAGTCACACAACTGGGGACATACATAAGAGGTCACCTTAAGGCTGGTAGGAGGAGTGGAGATGAAATGGCCTAGGTTCTAGACCCACACTGAGCTCCCAAGCTCAGGGTTTCAGTGACAGGAAGAGAAGTCCCTACGACCTCTGGCTTGGAAAAATCAACAGAGATTGTGTCTGAGTGAGACAGAGGGCTGTAGAAGTGGGAGGCATGCCTCTTAAAGAGCCCACACATGAACTTATCTTGCTGAAGAACTCACTTGCTCTGGGTTCCAGCACTAGGGCAGCTGCTCGAGGGATGCTAGGGGCATATGCGGAGATACTGAGCTGTCAGGCTTCAGGGCGAGGGCTGGAGGGGTAGCTTTTTTCCAGACAGAAGTGCTGGTAGTATACACTGTTCTTTGGGTGAGCCCTCCCTCTTCCAGCGTGAGGACGCAGGCAGCTGCTATATCTGAGTCTCCATCAACCTGGTTAACACAGGTTGCTCCACCAACGCTATTCTCTGAGATTCTGCCTCTCCCAACTTGTGGGCCCACCTGAGCTGCTTCCAGTGGTTTATTCCACACAAATGGTCTGTCTTGGCTCATGCTGCAGACTTTCCTAAAATCTCTCAAAGGCTCGCAAAACCCAAAAAAGCAGCATCTGGCCTCAGCATTCCTTGTACCTCTTGCTGAGCAGCACCAAACCTGGCACTAGCGTTAGCTGGATTCAGTTTCTGTCTTGGCATCTCCAGGCACCTATAAGCCCAGCATGGGTGGCAGCTATCTGCAGATTGCCTGGTGATTCTTACCTGGTGGCCTCAAAAGTGAACAGGTGGGGGCTGAACTTGGCCTGCAGCTAGACCCCTCCCAGCAAGCCCTTGGGCTTGCATATCCAGTGGCCTGCTTCAACCAGTGACAGAGCCAGAGCACCACCAGGGCTGCATCTGAGGAGGACATACCCAAAGGGCAGACTGGGCAAGCACCAGAGCCCTGCTAAAGGGAATCCTTCTCCATAGGGTCAGCCTCTCATTGGCCAATCTTCACAACCAATCAGCTCAAGGGTCATTCCCTCCCATCGAAGTGCAAACAGCAACCAGGGCTCGACTACATCAGGAGGACACACACAATCCACACAAGGGACACACCTTGAGTACCTCACTCATGTGACCAGGAAAGACTGTGCCACTGGGGCCTACAGGACATCTACTACCTAAACCCACTCTATTAAGACCAGGAGACATAACAGCCCTACCTAATACATAGAAACAAACATGTGAAGGCAGCCAAAATGGGGTGACAAAGAAACATGTCCTACATGAAAGAACAGAACAAAGCTCTAGTAAAAAACTAAACAGTGGAGACAAGCAAGCTACCAGATGCAGAGGGTAAAAATCACTGGTTATATGGATGCTAATGAACTTAGGGGAAGATGAGATGAACTCAGGGAGAACTTTAACAAAGATAAAAACCATAAAAATAGAGATAGAAAACATAAAAGAGAAACAATCAGAAATGAAGAATATAATATCTGAGATTGAGTATGTTAGAGGGAATCAATGGATTGGATGAAGTGGAGAATCAAGTCAGTAATTTAGAGGATGGAGTAGTGGAGAACACCCAATCAGAACAGCAACAAGAAAAAAGAATCCAAAAAAACAAGAATAGTTTAAGGGGCCTCTGAACTCAATATTATCATCATAGGGGTACCAGAAAGAGAAAAGAGAGAGCAAGGAATTGAAAAACTATTTCAAGAAATAATGACTGAAAACTTCCCTAACCTATTGAAGAAAATAGATATACAAGCCCCAGAAGCACAGAGACTCCCCCAAAAAGATGAACCCAAAGAGGCACACCAAGACACATCAGAATTAAAATGCCAAAGGTTAAAAACAAAGAGAGAATCTTAAAAGCAGAAAGAAGAAAGCAATTAGTTAGCTACAAGGGAACTCCCATAAGACTGTCAGCCCATAAGACTGTCGGCCTATTTCTCAACAGAAATTTTGCATGCCAGAAGAGCTTGGCACAACATATTCAAAGTGACGAAAAGCCAGGACTTATAACCAAGATTATTCTACCCGGAAAAGCTGTCATTTAGAATTGAATGATAGGTAAAGAGCTTCCCAAACAAAAAAAAATGCTAAAGGAGTTCATTGCCACCAAGCCAGTATTATAGGAAATGTTAGAGGAACTTCTGTAAGAAGAAGAAAAAATATGTATCAAAAATATGAATAAAGAATGGCAATAACTACATATCTATCAGTGAGTACTTCGAATGAAAAATAATTGAATACTCCAATCAAAAGACAGAGTGGCTGAATGGATAAGAAAATAAAACCCTTAAATAAGCTGCCTACAAGAGACTCATTTCAGATTAAAAGACACACAGACTAAAAGGATGGAAAAAGAATTTTATGATGGACCTAGAAGGTATTGTGCTGAGTGAAGTAAGTCATATAAAGACAAATGCCATATGATTTCACATACATGTGAAAGGTCGGAACAGTATGATTAAATTACAACAGCAAGATCTTACACATAGCTATTCATTATGTAGCAATAAATATTATTGAGCTCATTTTCTTTGATTCCAAGAGGCTACTTTAATGTACTGCATCCTAAGGACACAGAAAGCAAAAACCTTTTTTATATCTAAGTATACATTCCTGGGTGAGTTAGAAAATGTGTTTCATGACTGCTGATAATACATAGGATGTCAGTTAGCTAGTGCAATAATAATGCTACAAAACAAATTACCCATAACTTAGTGGCCTAAAACAGCAATCAATATTCTCTCACATATATGAGTGGGTTATCTGGGAATTAACTGATCTACACTAAGCTCATCTGGGCTGGCTCCAAGCTTCAAGTTGCATCCAGTTATGCTCCATTTATCTTTCATTCTACTTGGACCAGCAGGTTACCCAAGACCAGAAGAACAATAGGGGCTGTCCATAACATGTAACATGCACTTCCTCCTTATGCTGACCAGCAAAAGCAGCACACTGTAACGAAATTCCATCTACTGACATTTACCAAAGCAAATTACATGGCCAAGCCCAGCCTCATTAGGGCAAACAAATACACTCCGTCTATAGTCAAATGGCAAAAGGAGTGTATTCAAAAGGGGCAAAGAATTAAGGAGAGTAGTGAGAATAGTAATTCACTTATTACAAACATACAAATATAGGAAATGATATATATAAACTTCAAGCTGAGGGGCACAAGATTAAAAATTACATGAGATCTTCTGAGTGTCTGTGTGCAAGCATGTGTGTTTACTTGGCATGTATTAGCTTTTCTGCTATTTTCCTTGTGTTCTAGCCAAGTCTGTATTCTCATTTAGATCCAAAAGTCCTGTCTTCTCTAGTGACTGTGTATGTATGCAGTCTAAGGCACTTAAACATTTTGATGTTCACCATATGTCCAACCTAAGTCACACAGTTGTAGTGAGACTAAAAAGTCACACAGGAGAAAAAAAATGAAAAACATGAAACTAATGTCTTGTTATTACTACTGCTCTTTGGCTATTAAGTCTAGATTATAAATTGCTCCCCAGGTAGCATGATGATGCCCATCCCAGAGCAATAGAGCTCATTTCCTGAGGAGAGTCACATGAGGGTTTATATTAGCTTGTATTGGACAGAAATAAATTAATTCTTCCATTTTCGTAATGGCAAGAAAGAACACTAGAAAATGTTCTGTACATCAGGTAATTTTTCAGCAACTGAAAAGGACAAAGAGCAAAAAAGAAATGTAGAGAAAATTCAAAAACAAAGCATTCTTTCCTATAGTTCCAATTTTCAACACATATTTGGAGCTGAATTTTAAAAATATACTTGCTGAGTGCTATTTGAAAAACTAATTATATCTCCAAACACAATGGAATCAAGTAAAAAGCATAATAAATATAGGTAAAGTTCACTCGAGTTCTCTACTTTGCAAAGAGTAGATGAAATCTTTTCCTCAGTTATGTTCACCCTCCTTCCATTATTCAAGCAATAGCAACAAAAGTCATGATCTGCTTTTATGAGTCTATGGGTCTTTTTGGCAACAGAAAGCAAATGTTTAAATCTTTAATATGAGAATGTGAACTAACTGCCTCATTTTGTCATCTAGTCATGACAAGTCTTTACATCAAAACAAAAATACAACCAATCATTTGCCAAGTTTCTTTTACCAAGAGAACAATAAATAAATAAATAAATAAATAAATAAATAAATAAATAAATAACAACAACAAAAAAACACCTTTCTTAGTTTTACACAGAGAAATGTGTAAAGAAACTTATTTACTCCAATAGATTTTTTTTTTAAGTACAAAAGAGCCAAAGAGATGCTTCTAGAGATCATAAACTCTAAAAGGGCATTTACTATTTCCATAAATCTCATTTACTCCAAAATAAAAAAAGCACCCATTTATAGACTTTAAATTAAAAATTTGCTTTCTGTAGAGCCAACATTCCATTCTGTTTATTACCGTTTTCCTTGCTATCTTTCTCAGTGGAATGACTATGTAAAGGATAATGATTTCAGAATTTCTAGGCAGCTTCTAGGAATAGATTGGTCACTGGTAGAACTAAATGTGCTTAAATTTGAAATTCACAGATGCTATTTTTGGAGTAGCTTTTGAAAATCTCCTTTCATTCTCTAACTTAAATGTTTTCAACAAGTACCATAGCATATGTTCAAGATTGGCTTGAAACATTTTCCAGATTATAGTTTGGTGATTTGCATTCTTGAACAAACATATCCCAAATATAATAGCAAATGTAATGCCTACAGTGTGTGAAGCATGACAGTCCTCCTCTATTACACCTCAAACTTTTTGCCTGTCTGAAAGTCAATATTAATACCAATCATTTTAAGTATATAGTACAGTTCTCCTCCAGGGCCAAATAAATCTCTGGGGAAATGCAGAATGAATAACATTTCTGGTTCTCATTTGTAGAGAATAAAATACTTGAGTTTCTAGAACTATACTTTAGATCTCAGAAAATTGTCTCTTTCTTAATCCTTGTAAATTCCATGTCATTTGCAATGTGGGTTTTTCAGATGACAGTCTCTGTAGGAATAACAGAAATGTCATAAGGCTTCAAGAACTAAGTTTTGCCTTGAGTCTTTCTTTCTTTCCTTTCTTTCTTTCTTCCTTCCTTCCTTCCTTCCTTCCTTCCTCCCTTCCTTCCTTCCTTCCTTCCTTCCTTCCTTCCTTCCTTCCTTCCCTTCCCTTCCTCCCCCTTTTCTTTATTTTTTTTTTCCTTTTCCTCCAAAATTTAATTATAAGATCTATTTACCAGACAACAGATTTGTTATATTCCTCGGTAAATTTATATTTTGCTTATAAAGAGATTTCAAATTTGTTATCATAGAATAAGCGAGTGTGAGAGAGAGAATCTTGAGTTCATCTAAATCATTGTCCAAGTCAATATTACATGATTATATTGAGTCTGCTCATATTGCCTTTTCTGTCTCATCTCACCACTGCTTGTTCGCTGGTTTAATTCTCACAAATTAAATCTACATATATTGTGAATTTCACTAGTCAAGAGTTCTGATATTATTCTGATGCTTTAAAATGTAAAAATAGTAGATTGACTATCTTTTTTATTGTGCTAAAAAAACACATAACAAAATTTACCATCTTTATCATTTTTAAGTCTACACAGTTCAGCATTAAGTGTATTTGCATTGTCATCAAACAGATTGCAAGTGTATTTCACATCTTGCAAATGTGAAACTCTATACTCATTAACAAATTCTCTTTTCTCTCTCCCCATATCCCCTTGTAACCACTATTCTATTTTCTGTGTCTGTAAATTTGACAACTTTACATACCTCACATAAATGGAATTATACAGTATTTGTCTTTTTGTGACTGTCTTATTTCACTTAATGTAATGTCCTCAAGGTTTAGCCATGTTGTGGCATATATCAGAATTTTTTTCCTTTTTAAGGCTGAAAAATATTCCATTGGATGCATATACAACATTTTGTTTATCCATTCCTCTATTGTTGGGCATTTGAATTACTTCCACTTCTTCTCAGGTATGAATAACACTGCCATGAACATGGCTGTCTCTAGACTGACTATCTCTTACAAAGAACAGAACTGTATGATAGGAACTTCAAAATATTGAGTCATCTGAATTAAATCTTCTGAGTTTCTGCAATATACACCTGAGAGGTATTTTGTATTAAGTACTCTGCCCCACTACTTATAACGAGGAATAACAGATATGATTAGATTAAAATTTTACAAATTAAAAATTAAAGGCTAATCTTCACTGTCTGGACTCATTCCACTCAGAGGAGGGTCTGTTTGTTCTCAGCGACTTCCCAAAAACAACTGTTAATTGGTCCTCATGCTTTTTTAAATCACAGGAGTGTCGAGTCATTTTTGGAGTCTAGTTCTTTGTTCTGGTTCCTGAATCATCAGTAAAGGCTCTTCTTACAATGATATCTGTGACTGGTAACTAAACGTAAGGAGTTCACAATAAAATGACAAAGTATTGATCTAAATATTATCAAAGTGATGCTCACACCTGCTTTGGCAATATTATGGTAAGTGTTCATATAGTGATTACACTACTTGCCACACTATATTACAGTGATCTGCTTTCTTGTTGGTTTCCCCTTTAGATCAATGAGCTATGTTCCCAAGCATAAAGCATAAAGCATAAAGATTCTATGCTCTATATAGCTGCGTATCCCACATATAACGTCACCACTATTTGCCCATAAGTTATACTAATAACTTCAAGAGACAAAACGTGAAATAAATTACAAAATCACTGAAGTTTTTAAAGGGTAAAGGCCTGTACCATATTTATTTATTGGTAGCAAATCACTTGAGGAGGGTCTGATACACAATCTAGTCAGAAAATAGCAACAAATTCCATTGTAATGAATTTGTCATTTTAAGACCAAGGAAGCAAATTCTTGACATTGATGAAGTGAAAAGTATGCACCGTTAGCAAAAAAAAAAAAATCCCTTGGGCTCTTCAAATATTATTTGACCCAACACGTATACCTAATTACAACAAAGCATATAGCTTGCAAGGGAGACTAGATGTTATAAAAAATATTATCAGAATCCATGTCTTTTGATGTCTCATGATTCACTTTTTGTATCTACTGAACTGTAAATCATATAAATTAACTTATTAATTGAGAATTTTCATTGGTATACATTTTTAATAGAAACAATAGCTATTTCCTTAACTCTACCTTTGATAATCATCCAGAACTATTACAATCTCATTTACTCACCCAGAGCAACACCACCAGGAAGCCACACTATCTGACAGGAGAAAATCCTGTTTTTACTGGGAATGCTACCACTACTGTATCATAAATCAAGAAGCTCTAATGGGTTGGGGGAAGGAAAACTGCGGTAAGGAGACGTAATTAAACCACTTTTTGAAGGCAGTGTGTGAAGGTAACTAAATCCATTTATCTCTTCCATGAACTTCACTCTTATGTGTATTTGCTAAGGCTGCATCCGAAAACCAATTACAGATGTAGCTCTTACAGTTGGCTTGCTATCACTGGGAGCAGCTAATGTCCTGTAAACACTCCTCTGTTATCTCATTAATTGAGGAAACACAACTCAGAAGGGAAGTGTGTTTACTTTCAAGGTAATTAAAAGAAATATCTAAAAGACTGGGGACTCCATATCAACCTGCCTGCCTTTCAGAAAAGTGAATGACCTCTAATTTCCATTTAACACTCAGCTAGATAAATTCTCACCAGGAAGCCCTGAAGGGATGGAGTTAAATATGCTAGATATAAGGTTTGTTCTGTAAGATTTATAATTTAAGAGAAGATTATAAAAGAACTACATATATTCTTAGACAAAAGAACTTCAAACTAGTAACCAAGATACATACAATTATCTAGCAACTATTTTTGAAAGTAGAAATGAAAACTCAAACTAGATAGGAAGAAAGGATCTAATTGTCATCTACAGTTAGCTGGAAAAGGCTTTGTGACCAGGTGCAATTTCAAGAGTTTTTTGGGTGATGAAGGTATTTAAATTGGTGGCTTCAATGCAATATCAGCAGTCCCCCACCTTTTTGGCACCAGGAAGCGGCGCTCCTATGAGAATATAATTCCTGGTGATCTGAAGTGGAGCCGAAGCGGTGATGTTAGCACTGGGGAGCGGCTGCAAACACAAATGAAACTTTGCTCGCTAGTAGGCCTCTGACCTCTCGCTGTGTGGTCTAGTTCCTAATGGGCCACAAACTGGTACCAGTCCGCAGCTTGGGGGTTGGAGACCCATTCAATAAATTATTTATTTTAGAAAAATTCAAAGATACTAAAATTTTAGACTGTATGCAGAGAGATTCTTAGGAAACCAAAATTCAAAAACACAACCAAATTTTCTCTAAGAATAAATTATTCCTTGATGCACTGTAATAATAATTTACTTAAATGGTCTCAAATAGTGAATGAGCTTCCCACAGTATCTAAACTGTGTGTGAAAAAAAATTAGATTATTTATACATCAAAGTACTCCTGGCATAAATTACCAACAATCAAATGTTGAGTAAATTACCAACAGCCAAAATATAGTATCTCATCAGCTTAATTTAACAGTCTTTTTAGGGTCTGCATTAGAATCCCCAACTGTCTCCATATAAAGGATCTTCCAGGTCAATTTAAAGTCCCAGTTCCATTAAGGACTCTTTAAATGTGCAGATCAATTTTAATATTCTCAAATCATTTTTAATGAATTATTTACAAAAACAAAGAATGTGTTTACCTGTTCCTACTTCTCATACAACATATACAAGAAGAATGTCTATAGAAGCAATAAAATATGGAGAATTTGTAAGGGGATAATTTTGGGTGGATATTCAACCTATGTTTAACTCTAATAGAGAATATCTTTAATATTTTCTTCAAATACTTATTAAAAAGAATTTAAAATGTCATTCTTAGACAATCGACGTCCAAGTAACCAGCAAGAATTTAAACACAAAGTCACGAAAATGGTCATAAGAATGGTCAAGTAACAGTCCTATAAATTTGGTAAATGAATATTGTCAAGAATAAATCTTGGCAGTAGCCCCTTTGCTAACTAACATAACTCAATCTAGCTAGCGAGATTATGTTTTAGAATGTCATGACTTCACTGAACAGTAACAAGAACCACTTGGGTAATTCTTTTCTATGATACAATAACTTTAGTCAACTCAGGAGGTTATGTAAAAATTAAGAAGGCAGCAATATGTGATCTGCCTGATTTTCTCCATGATTTAGTCTTTCTTTCTTGGCTCCTTTGCCTTCTCTCAGGAAAATTTCATGGAGAATAAATATTGGATGATTTTCAATTAAGACAGATTTTAGACCCACTTAGTAAAAAATATCCCAACAAATCATGAACTGTATATTTGTATTTTTATAACTACTATTTCTAGCTACATAAGAAAAAATAATTTAGAGAGAAATCAAATGCTTAACTGTGGAAGAAGACAAAGATCTAGCTGGGGTTTTGGAACAAAACCTTACCCTTTGATTTACTCCTCTATTGTGAATGCTCTGGTCTGTCTCAGATTCCCTTTCTAAACTACAATTTTCCTTGGATTGGGTTATATTTTACGACAAAAAACACTTTTAGTCTGCACATTATTTCTATGTAGAAGGCCTTACTCATTTCACAGTTTCAAACAGGGTGATCTAAACCCCAATTGACTACTGAGATTTAAACCCTATCTTCTGACTCCCGAAACTGTATTATTACCACTACACTCAACTTACTGCCTTAATAGGAATTATTTAAGGAAAGGGGAATTTAAATGGAGGGATTGACATGCTGGATTTGAACTTTTTACTATCCTCATCTCTCATCAAAGCAAAAACTATAGCCCTATTCAATTCAATTAAAATTTACAGGGCATATACTTTGCTCAGAGCAGTGTTCTCAGTGCTCAAAGTTACAGACAGATGAGAAGATTCAGTCTCTGACATCGAATAATTTATATCAGTATGAAAAAAGAAAATATAAGCAACCAATCTTTGATGATCCAATATGTGTTAAGGTAAACACTATATCTAAAAACTATAGCCCTATTCAATTCGATTAAAATTTACAGGGCATATACTTTGCTCAGAGCAGTGTTCTCAGTGCTCAAAGTTACAGACAGATGAGAAGATTCAGTCTCTGACATCGAATAATTTATATCAGTATGAAAAAAGAAAATATAATCAACCAATCTTTGATAATCCAATATGTGTTAAGGTAAACACTATATACACACACACACACACACACACATATATGTCATACATATATATATTGAGATATATATATGACAAGATATAGTTTCATATATATAGTTATAGAAACATGAAATCCTGTGGGACTGGGAGAAGAAAAATTCATATCCCAGTGAAGGGGGCCAGCTAAGAAGGAGTCTGATGGAGATATGACTAAGAGAGATGAGAAATATAAAAGAGAAGGTAAAAGGGAGTCATAAACAAATTTTCTTTGCTTCCACAAAATTGCTGAAAAGAAATAAAACTCTTCTTTTGGTGTATCTGTTTCTCATGTCAATAGATTTTGTACAGTAAAGTCCTCTCCATCCAGACAACGTTGGCAGCTATGACAAAGGAAAGATTGGGGAGAGTGTGGGACAGCTGAACTAGCCCAGCTAATTAGTCAGAACAGATGAAGCAGGAACCCACTGATATTTAATGTACTCTGGGAGCTGAGAAGCTATGACCTGTTGACCCTTTCTCCTCCTGCCTTCAGACCCTATGTGCTTCTGAAACCTCCCTGGTAAGTCTCCCTTTTCTCCTGCCACTTCTAGCAATGCTCAAAAACCTGAATTTCAACATATTTTAGAACTGACTATATGGATGGAGGATGGAGTTCATGAAAAACAAAAGAGAGTATTGTTCTTGGACTACCTAGCCCTTATGAGATGTGTTGAAAGAATTCCCTGAGGCACCAGAAGAAATAAGACAGAACAAGAAAATAACCCAAGGGAAAAAGTGAGAGAGATAAGTTTAGAAAGACATACATGCCCTAGGGAAAAAAAAGTACAGAAGGAACTGGTTCAGAAGGAAAAAAGAGAAAGTTGGCAACCTAGGGGCAGTAGGAGGAGTTTGCACCTGTGAGTAAGAAAAAAATTTTTCTAGTCTGTAGTACTCTTCAAAATATACAGAAAATGACCATCAATTTTTAAATCTGCCCTTAGCCTTGCTTCTTTTTAATAGTTTTTATATACAACTTTTCTCATTTGAAAATTTGCTTATCTTAGTAACATTTACCACTTGCTAACTTTATTTTCTTATCCTCATTGAATTTTGAGAAAAATGGGAGCCCACCGATATTTAATGAAATTGCATGAAATCGCATTTGCAGCATCACGCTGTGTCTTTGAAATGTTGTTTATAGAGCTTGGAGATCGTCCTCTTATAAGCATGGAATGTAGGATGTCTTAGTTTATTCAGGCTGCTATAACAGATTACGACAGACTGGGTAACATAAATTTATTTCTCACAGTTCTGAAGGCTGGATATCTGAGATCAGGATACCAGCATGGTTGAGTGAGAGCTCTCTCCTGGGTCGCACAGTTTTCTCTGTGTCCTCACATACCTAAAAGAGTGAGCTAGCCTTCTGGGGCTTCTCTTATAAGGGCACCGATCTCATTTATGAGAATTCTGCCCTCATGACCTAATTACCTCCCAAAGGTCACCTCCTTAATTACCATCACCTTGGATATTAAATTTTCAATATACAAATGTTAGAGAAAAATAAACATGCAAATCATAACATAGAAGAACTCGCAAAAGATTATTCACCTCATAGATGATTTTCCATGCTTTAAAATAACTCATATAACTTCATAAAAAAGAAAAAAATAAGGGACACAAAAAAAGAAAGAATAGGAAATTTGCGGTTGAGAAGAGAAAATAAGAAATGAGCTACTTGAAGATATTAAGGATTCTAACTAAATTCTTTCAGTTCAACACAGAATTTATTAATGATTATACTTGCTCAAAAGGTACCTTTTTGAGTACTAAGTGACAATCATCTTTCACTGTTTTGTGATTTTTATTAAGTCCTCTCAAAATCTATATAAATTGAAAAATATCATTCTCATATGACAGCTAAAGAAATGAGTCTCCGAGAGGTTACGCAGTTAGTAATTAGAAGTGTCAAGCTTTGAATCCAGCATTGTCTGATTCCTGTCTCTGAATTTTTATATTCTCAAGGTTTCTAACTCAAAGGTCTACTGGACTCAGAAAGTGTGAGGGGAAGCTAGAGTTGAGAATACTCAAGTTGGGAGGGAGTGGGGCTTAACAGTATTTTACAAACCTAATAATAGTATAAAAAAGTTTTAAACATTAAGTGCGCCCCCAAGAAAAGGACAGTAGGGGACAGATTCGCCCTGAATTTTACCAACTTGCGACTGTATTATAACATACTATTTCATTCATTTAATTGCTCTAACATAGACATGGCCTTGAAGTAATTTTCACTTAGATCTAAAATTTGTTTCTCAAATAAAAGTATTTGTTTACCTTCTCTTTATAATAAAAAATAAATGCCTTTATCCTTAGCAGAAAAGCGGCTTTACAAATAGGCAAATATACCAATGGTGTTCAGATTATTTCTCCCACTAATATCCTTTTTTAATACATTATAAGAAACAGTGGCTGCATTTGAGTTTGGCAGAATGCCACAAGGAAACACAATATCAAATGCCTGAAGTTTAAAATTTCTACATGGAACTGTCACTAAAACTACCACACAGTATTAAAAACCGTGACAGACGTGTACCAGATGCGAAAATCTGAAACCTTATATGTGTGCTGCTATTATCATTGCCCTGGGACATTCTGTGGATTTCAGATAGCAAATAAAGAATTGTTCCTGCATTAGAAATTCACAAATGTTAGTTCAAAGGCAAGGGGAAAAGAGACTTGGATGAGAAGACAAATGTGTGATAAGAATGTATATAATGTATACAGACTCTCTGCACATCAAATCAGCTTTGGAGAACAGTTGTTCTTTATGTAAAACATACCTCTTAAAGTAAGACTTAGACTTTATTTACACACTTGGCAAGATTATTAAATTTCCATAAAATACCTAATTTGATGAACACTGAATTAGTCAGAAATGTCCACTTGAATCAGATATGCTCTTTTGTTCAGATCTTCCACCTAGAATCAAATATAATTTCAATTGACTAAAGCAAGATAATACAGAAATATGACAATAAATGAATATTCCACACAAATACTATTTTAATTACATGAAGAAGACAATAAGATTTGTCTGCCAACAATAGACTTAGAATGAAAAGAGAAAGCACATTGAGAAAACTATGCTCTTCATTATTGTGATCACTAAAACATTTCTTCCTTGTTTTTTTTTTTATTTTCTTTTTTTTAAATAATAAAGAATCATATAAAGGTTTAATATCCAAAAAATATAAGGAATCCATACAACTCAACAGCAAAAAGATGAACAATTCCATTAAAAAATAGGCAGAGGACTTGAATAGACATTTCTCAAAAGAAGACACAAATGGCTAATAAATACAAAGAAAGGTGCTTAACCTCACTCGGTCATCAGGAACATGCACATCAAAATCACAATGAAACATCACCTCACACCTGTTAGAATAGCTATTGTCAGAAAGATAAGACATTAGAAGGATTGGCTGAGGATGTGAAAAAAAAAAGAATTCTGGTATAAAGTGATGTAGTCAATATGAAACAATATGAAATTTCCAAAAAAAATTAAAAATAGAACTACCATTTGATCCAATAATCACCCTTCTGGGTATATATCCAAAGCAAATGCTATCATTATCTTGAAAGGAAAGCCACACCCTCATATGCATTGTAGTATTATTCAGAATAACCAAGACATGGAAATAATTTAAATGTCCATGAATAGATGACTAGATAAAGAAAATGTGATATATATACATTTATATACATATATACATTTATACACTTATATGCATGTGTGTATTATGTATACGTACATATATATGGGGGGTGTGTGTGTGTGTGTGTGTGTATGAATATTTTGGCACCAAAAAAAAAAAGAAAGGAAATCCTGTCATTAGTGACAATATGGATAGACCCTTAAAGGCATTTTGTAAATGTATTTATGTATATAGTAACTATGTTACATAATAATCAGATTTATATATTTTATCTATTAATTACCTACAAAATTTCTTAGAGTAAAAATGTATATAACTACAATATTATAAGTAACCGCAGTTACTTACAGTATATTGGAAAAATTATTTATGTATAAGATAACCCAAATTACATTTGCTTTTAGGTTATTATTCATTTCATATATAAGTTACATTACTGATTGTCAGTTTTCACATCATTATCAGCAGAGGAGCTGTATAAAACAGTGGATCTCACTGCGTACATGATGAAACCCTCAGAGGCATATGCAAACCAGCCCAGGGTTAAGATTACCATTTCAGATAAACTTTGTCCCACACACTTAGTTTACAAATGGGGAAGTAATGTCAAGAGAGGTTGATTTTATTTCTTCATCTTCATACAACTGGCTAAAGGCATAGCCAGGATTTTAATTCAGGTCATTGACTTTTAAGTTGACATGTTTAATAGTATATAAATTTTGTTGTGCATGTGTGTGTGTGTGTGTTGGCTATAGAGAAGATAAGAATGCTGCTCAAGAATTATTAAAAACTAAAGAACAAAAGAAGAAACATTTTAAACTTGGGGGATCTAATTAGCAATCCAGTCATAAACTGGGTGCCCACAGAGGAGTTATCACTATTTGAATGACAAGCAAGTTACAGACTCACACCCAAAACTAATATAAAGGTAATTGAATATGGACTTTCCCAGATTTTTTTTTTGCGGGGGGAGATGCATCTGGCTTTTTATACATTCTGTTTTTTATCCATTACTGTTTAGTTTTATAAAGTAATTTTGAACTTACATAGCAAAATAACTTTCTGTACTGTTTCCTTTTTTCTGATTTCATATTTATAATTTTGCAAAGTAGAAGAATATCACCAATAAACAATTTTATCAAATTACCTTTGATAATAGTGAGAGTTAGAAAAATGGTTTCAACATATAAATGATTTTACTGTACTTCATCATTGTTTCTGACTGGATGTCCCATTTCCATCTCTAACAGAAGAAATTTTGGAAGTCCATTTCAGCTAATTTATATGATCATTTAAAACTCTTAGATGAGTATGTTTTTCCTAGGTTGTATTTTGGGCAAAATATCTCCTCAAAACTTTCCCCTGATTTTTCAGGAAGGTCAAAATATTCTTTATAATTCAGGTTAAATATGTCTCACAGTTTAAAATTTAAATTTAATGTCACTCAAGCGACATTCACAGTTCATGATAATAGATAACCAAATTCCAAACATTCACAGTCATTTGTCTTATGTAAAATTTTTGTAACAATTGTCTTAGTAGGATTAATTTCATAATGCAAGAGGCAAACCTCCAGAATAAAGAAAAATACCTTTAAGTTCTTGTTGGGGGCAAGACCATACCATCTTTATCTCTTCAGCACTTAGCACAATGCCATGTACAAATAAAATGTCAATAAATGTGAATCAGGTTGAATTAAATAAGAATAAGATTCAAAACCAAAATGATCTCAGCTCTCCTGAAGAATTCATATTTGTTCAAAATGTCTTTCAGTTTATATCCCATATCACTATATTTTAATGAATATTTTTATAATATTTATGTTAGAAATGTATATCTACTTATTAACTTATTAGATTATTTAAAATTAAAAATAAAAACAAATGATTGTATAAAAATGAAAATAAAGTTTTGTTTTTAATACAGAAACAATTTCAGAATCTTATTCCAATTATTGTTTATTGACTCCAAAAATATTTTTGTACCAATGAAAAGTTTCAGGGCCTAAAATGTTCCAGGAAAATAAATTAGGTGTAATTGCCAATTGATTACGAGTCCCTAATTGTGACCTGCTGCTATGAGAAAACACATGTGTACTACTGTCCAGTCTTAAGAGACAGAGGCTTGGTGGAATTCTGATTTAATTTACATCTTCCTTTAACTGTTGCTCTTGTTAGAATCTTGTGAAATAATAGCCATCAAGGGACCGCCATGAACAACATATATTTATTTAAATGGATTGTGAATTGTTTCTATAACTAAATAAAGATTAGTGATTTATAAAAATAAAAAAAAATAAGTATAGAAGAGAATCAAAACAAAATTATACAAAAAGTTTTTCTTTAGTTCATTAGTGAAATAAAATAACATTTTATCAAATACAATGAATTGTTAACATTTAAGTTCTAGAAAAGATTAAGAGATTTTATATAATTGTTTAAGTTATCATTCTTTACTATGTAGTTTAATTCTGCAATCAACATCTTCAGTGGTAATGAACATCTTAAAATTTGACTCTAGAAATGTTCATTAAAAAATGCTTTGAATATCCAATTATACAAATATGATATATACTCTTAATTATATTTATCTCTTAATTTTCCTTTATTGTTTCATTAGATGCATTGCCATATTTAGTATTACTTTTGGATATATTTTCAAGTTTCAAATTTTCAGATATAGGTGTATACTGATTTTCAGATAATAATGAATATTTAATTCCCAGATATTTAGATGCATTATAAAATCATGTAATTTACATTGTGATAGGGCAATTAAATGCAATTAAATTGAAAATAAGATCAAGTGCCTAGCTCTATCCCAAACAAATCATAATTATTTAAATGCTTATAAAAATGAGAATTTTAAATGCAATATTAAAAAAAAATTCTATAGGAGTATTATAAATACCTAAGCAACAATTTATTTCACTATCTAAATAAGAATGACTACATATAAACTGATATACCTGTATCTGATAAGACTTATATACAAATAAATTGATAGATAGGTGGTAGATGATAGATAGATAGATAGATAGATAGATAGATAGATAGATAGATAGAAGATAGATAGATAATTTTGTTGGTCTTATTTTGTCAAATGAGGTAGAAATCTAGAAATTCATCTACTTTCTGCTTCTTACGAAGTTTTTATTTTCTTATGATTTGTATGTATATTAATCTTTCACGATAAAAATATTAGTAAATTGTATATGGAGTAATGCTTTGTATAAATGATAATTCCACATTCAATAAATATTTATTGAGCCCCAACCATACTCAAGCACTAAACCAGACTTTGGGATACAGCCATGAACAAAATAGATAAAAATTTCTGCCCTCATAAAATTATATGTATGTATTGGTGGCAAGGTCGGGAGGAAGGAAATCAGATAATAAACAAAATAACTGACATGTATAATATTTTATATTATCTATTATTATGATAAATGCTGCAGGGAATGGAGGAAAAGAAGTGTTGAGAGTGTGGGTGGCAGTTTTAATTGGTGTGGTCAAGAAGTTTAGGTATGGGTATTAACATAAAGGTGCTGAGTCTTATGGATGTGAATATATTGAAAAAGACTGTGATAGGTGAAAGGTATGTTAGCCAAGGCTCTGAGGAATGTACCCAACATAATTTAGGAGGGGCTCCATTATGACTGATATTGAGAGAATGAGTAGCAGTGCAGTAGAGAATAACATCAAAATCGTAACATAAGTTCAGACCGTGGTTAGCTTTTACCCTGAGATTCAAAACAATTTGAGGACTGTGAAAAGTGATACAGTCTGTTCTTTTTAGCAATCATTCTGGCTGTTGGTGATAAGAATATCACAGGTGAATAGAAGCAGGAGAATATTAAAATAATCCAGTGAAAGGGTCATAGAAGTGGTAAAAATGGTTAGATTTGGGATATATTTTGAAGAAAGAGCCAGCAGTTTTGCCAATGGACTAAATGTGTGAGAAGTAGAGGATTCAAGGAAAACTATAATTTTGGACCCAAATAACTAGAAAGATGGAATTGCTATCAACTGAGATGGAGAAAATTGTAGGTAAATCATTTTCTGTTTGTTTAGTGTGGGGCGAGTAACATCAAAACTCATTTTGGACACATTGAACTTGAGCTGTCCAAGGGGTCAAGGAGAATGAAAGGAAAAGTGAGTGAGTTAATCTCCTTAACTATTTATAACATATAAGAATAATATATTTTTAGAAACTAAAGTGAAATATACCAGGAATGGATAATTTTAATAAAAATTTGCATAATATCCTCTACAGAAAGTTTACCTTTTATTTCACGTTGAAATCACTTATTATAAATTATTAAATTTGATTATAACTCCTATTTATAAACACTGTAAATTTTCTGTCTGTAATTTATGTCATCTTTGTATCTGCTCACACAGACCTTGTGATTCATTTCTATTTAACCTAAGGATGGAGTGAAAATGTTTACTGTATCTTTAAAGACAATGAATGGTTTTAAAATTATTGTAGGACAGATTGTGGAGTGGCATTATCTGTGGATTTCACAATATGAAGGTTTTCATTCCATTCATAAAGTACTGAGCTGCTTGAGGGGGCAATGTCAGATCCCTGATACCAGATATTAGAGTTAGTGCAATGAGGAGTCAGAGTCCATATTTTGAGAGTATAATTCTTAGTCTCAAATTGGGCCCTGGAATAAAACAGAAGCTCTTCCTGAAACTTAAGTTATAGCCAGACTTGTCAAATGTCAGCCAGTAGTTGCCCTGCCAACTGGCAAATGGTTTCTGATACTTTATTTTCCTAAGGTTTTGCAGGTCCATCTCTTCAGCATTGATTTGCTTGACTCAGCTCAAAGATCTTCACAACATCCCCCTCTGACAGGATAAAAGGACAGGGATATCTTTCCCAGGGAGATAGAAGAACCAAAGATGATTCAAAATGCCCTAGATCTCAACCTTCAGGCTATTTGTCATTGCTTCTATAAGACTGAACAGGCACAGACAACCTAAGCACAGAAATAATGAAAAGAACTTTCACAATGATAAGAATAAAATAAAAATATCTTCCCACAAGGGACAGTCAACACCACAGCAAAGTGTTTCACTTTTGGCATAAAATTATTGCTATCTTATAATGTTATTTTACCCAACTCATCCTGAAATCTCTTTGGGTAGCCACAAATCTGACAACTCTATTTTTCTATGCTTGCACTGATTTTTTCTGAAAGTTGGGCTTTTCTTGTGGTGGCAGTGGAGATAAAGGGAAGCTATTGATGGAATATTGAAAATAGTAAAGATATAGTTGTGTACATATTACTAAACCAAAATCAGGACAGATGATTTAATGAAAAATTTGGGGGCCTTTTTTAAGTACAAAAATAAGTTTTAGCAGATGAGGCTTCAATATCAAAAAATTGGGATTTCCAGGATAATATTAAGGTTTAGGGTATTTTTAATATAAGAAAGTGCTTCAGAAAACCCAGGGTCGTCTGAGATCATTTTGGATCACATGGTTGTTATGGAATAGTAAATAGTGGCAGTTTATTAGAGAATGGTTGTGGGATTTGTTCTTAGCTTACAAAAAATCAAGGGGTCAGACTATTAAGACTCTCCTGTGATTGTTACAAAGGACAAGGCCCAGAGAGATTCTTTTATACTTATTGTGGCAATATGAAACTATCCAGTGTAGCTTGCTCAAGAAATTATTGGTTCAAAACCAAAAAAAAAAAGCAAAGATTCTTTTATATTATAATCTATGAAAATAAAATAAACAAAATAAAGAAAATCATAGTGTACATTTAATTTGCTTTCTCTGTCCACTCAGTATTATTCCCAGATTGTGGGGTTTAAATGGCATGGAAAAGAAAAACTCAACAGAGTTCCACAAGCTAAAACAACAAGCTCAAGAGCCTGAAGGATTCCTAAGTGATTGGAGTGCTCACTTCTCATCATATCCAGGATGCCAAATGATACCTCTTAGGTAATAAATTTCAGCTTTTGATTTTAAGGTACTACGGGGCAGGATAATTCTCTTTGTATGGTTCTTGGAACAGCAAGCACTATGCACATCTGAACATTTAATCAGTGCTACTTGATAATGAATATAGGATTTTACAGCAGAGAATGAAATTGGTCCTGAGAGAAAAATATCTAACTCTCGGAGCTAAGTGCTTTCTTCTTAGTTGCTGAGTACCATCTTCCCTAGCTCATCAGTGTGAAACATCCTCAGATAAAGAGTCCCTTTCACTTACCTTGAACCTTCCTAAAGTCAAGCCAAGAAATAACTAAAAATAGAACACAGATTATATGGTCCACTTCACTTAAAAACCTAGAAAACTAACAGTGATTTCTGAAGGGTCACCCTTACTTAAGGCCATTTTGCAGGAAAGTCATGCTGCTCCCAAACTGCCACAAATTGAGAAGCACTCAACGCCCAGAGGTCCTTAAAATGTCTTGAGAGACTATTGAAAAGATAATTCACCTCTAATATCTAGGACATAATTCCATTTACTGCGGAAGAGAATACAATAAGTGACTACATATCCACTCATTAGATTCACATTTCCAAGTGCAGTCAGGAGTCCTGACAAAGCTGTCAGGGTCCAAGGGCAGAAACATAGTGCCAGGAGCAAGGGAGTATCCACAAGTCCTGAGGCTGATTCTAACCTACTCTTCACCTTCCTCGGTTCCTGCCTGGATCTATTTGCAAATTTGACTACTTTTACGCACTATCCAATATCCGTCTAATATTTTTCTTTTCTCTGTAAATCAACTAAAGTCGGTTTCTGTTTGTTCATTTTTTAAAATTTATTTTTACCTAACTGACTAGGTAAAAATAGGTGATTTGTGAATGTCTTTATTAACAAGGTATATTATTGAATAAAGAAGAAAAATTGGAATTGTATTTACTGTAAAATACCACTTTTGTTTAAAATATATTAATTAAAATGTATACCGAATATTTACTAGAGTATGGTACCTTTGGAAAGTAGATTTACAGTTATCTTTAATTTATCTTCTTATACATATCTATGGTATTTTTCATTTTTAACCAAAATCTATTACTATAAAATAAGATACAAACATGCTCATTACTAGAAAAGTTCATCAAAGAATTAGTATTTTCACAATGCTCTTAATCCACAGACTTTCGCAGTTCCAATGATTAAAACTTTTTATTACATTTTGTATATATGTATGCGTGTGTGTGTTTGAGAGAGAGAGAGAAGATAGCTAATAGATAAGTCACCTCTAAAATTCAGGAAAAAAAGGACTGATTTAATAAAATTCCATCAATGAAGTTTAAATACAAACATTCCACCAATAATTCCAAGACAACTGAAATATCCTTGACCAGCACAAAGGCTCTGATCCATTTAGAGTATGCAGTATAAGACAGGTGACAACACCATAGCTATTTTGTAATCCAAAGCTTATATGATCTTCTCAAAAGGAAGAAAATTTAAATCTATCAAGACTTAAATACGTGAAAGACTAGAATAGTATCAGTAAAAGTTATGCTGCAGGAACAACCTCAAATGCTCAGCAGCTTACAGTAGCAGTGGTTTATTTCTAGTTCACGTTCTATGTCCACTGTGGCTCAGCTATGGTTCCTCCCCGTGTCTTCTTTACTCCCAGACTCAGAATGACGGAACTATCTTTATCAGAAAAAAATATATGGCCTTTTGGCAGAGAATTAAAAACTGGCAAAATATTCATTGAGTCTTAAAGCTTCTTCTTGGAAATGGCATGTATCACTTCTAACTCATTTCTATCAGCCAAAATAAGTTATATGGCCAAACCTAATTTTAATTACTAACCTGGGAGAGGCAGCAAATATTTTAAGACAATAATACTTTTAATCACAAGGTATAATTATGAAATTCACCAGGAAAGAGAAACAATGAAGTAAACTAATAGATTATTCCTGTTATTATGCAATGCAAATTATTAAAACAATTTGCACACAGAAAAGTCTAGGCATTTAATGTAATCATATCTTTAAAAATGAAAGCATAGTTAATGCTGGAAACACATTATCTAGCTTTTGGAACTGTTTTAACTTTTATAATCGTAAATCTTGATGTATAAATTTTAAGTCTAGACTTGACTTAACATTCTAAAGCAGTCAAGCATAGTAAATAACTTTGGCAGGGGGGTATGAAAATAAAGCTAGGCCAAAAACAAAAAGTTCTATGACTGAGGATTCAAATCCATCTAAAGAGCTAACTAGCAAACTCTGAGCTCTAATAGATGCCAGATACTGCAACAAGTAGTTTTACCTACATATTTTTCATTAACTTTTCCTTAAAAATTCTTTGGCTGGGTAATTTTTTATTTTTATTTTTATTTTTGTCAATGAGGAAATATCTTGAATTCACCAGCTGTTATGTGACAGAACTGAGACTTAAATCCATGATAAGTGGATTTACAATGAACTCCAAGTTCACTGCTTTTATTCTATCAATCCACACATTTAAGGATCTCAATGCCTGTATATGAAATTTATAAGAAATCACCAAGGCTTGGGATGAAACAAAGAGACCTTCTCCAACATCTGGGCTGCAGTACCCAGAAGAGATTTTGGCAGTAGATAATTTAGCAACTGCCAGAGGGATGCCATCTTCAACTCAATAAACTCACAGCCGCTTGCTCAATGCTACCTGGCCTATCCAGCCTTATGAGGTTTCATGCTCTCCTATAACAGATAAATAAGTTCTCCCATTACCGAAAAGCTCCAGGAGAGTGGGGCTTACCATTTGATTGAAAGAAGAAGCTCACACAGGCCTTCAAGTACATTCATGGAATTCAGGCTCTGGGCTCTGAAATTCCTCCATTTTGTTGTTTCTTCCACAATAGGGAGAAAGAAGCCTTGGTATAAGGTGCATGACAATGGGTAGAGTAATTAGTGGTTGATTAAATAGTGCTATTATTAGTAGGGCATGTGATTTGAGAATTTTGTTTGATGTTTTGTTTTCAGGTTCAATGATAAATGGACATTTCCATTCTTGTCTAGTCCCATTTATGACCACCAGAACCCATCTGAAAGATGACTAGCTGAAACTGGAGGCATTTCTGTACCAAACAATGCTAACTGGTGCCTGTGGAGTAATTTCAACATGAGTTGAGCGTATATTGCCTGTATAAGTATAATTCCTTAGATGACCAGTGATGATATTTATTTTTCACATTTTCCTTAGAATAAAAGGAGTGACCTTATGTTTGGTACCTAACTAGGTCTCCCATGCTATAAGTCCTCTGCTCCAGATTGGGTTTTTGGGAAACAGACTTAGATGGAGTTTAGGATACAGGTTGTCTATTTGTGTCTTTGGCATCAACACCAATGGAAAGGAAAAAAGGAAAGGCAGTAAGTTGAAGCTAGTGGCAAGGAGAAAGTGAGCTTTCAAGCTAAAGTGACCTATCAGAGTCCTCCCATGTTGGGGCAAAATGACTGGGCATTTATACAATCATCTTCATTAGTCATTAGATGTGGGCCACCCTGGGAGGGACATGACCTTGGATGAGATGGTTCTCTGGAGATGAAGCAGTATTTGAGAGAGTATACACATGGAGGCTATCTCTGACAGTACTCTGCAAAATGCAAAAGCTTTGCATTTTCTAAATTTGTGGTGGGAGATGCAAGATGCCATAATTTATCTTTTACTCTGGCTGATATGTCTTGGCATCGAGAACAACAAGTTCTGCCTTAAAGAAATATCTGTGCAGTGGATCTCCTTGTCCATCACAATGAACCCCTCAGAACCCTTTCTTTATATACATTTAGGGAGTAGCAACCAAGATTACTGGTGGACCTCTCTACCTTAAGGTAACTTAATAGAGCATGGGTAGTGTCCTTACCTCTATAACTGATGCTGGCTCTCCACTATCAAAGAAAGCTTTTACTAAAACAGTAGTGGCACTCAATATCTGTTCAGATAGCTCCTGTGGACCTGTGTCTTTGTACAGGATCTTAGGTTCTCAACAGAGAATTTACAGCGATGTATTCTGAAGACCATCTGACTAGGTCTCGGAGGGCTGTAGCACCCTCCGAATAGGTAGCACTTGAGGGACAGGCTCCTGTGCTGAAATAAATAGGCCAGTGGCTGACTGATCAGGATATGATCTGTGCACTTAAAATTAAGGTGCTGTGGGTGAGAGGTAATCTATTGCCAAGCCCCACAGATATTGCTCCCATCAGAGAAAAAATAATTCTTCCTTAACCACATATCTTTCCATTTCTTATAGGAAACTCAGCTTCATTATAATCTTACAAGAACACCATCATATATACAGTCCCTCAATGACCAAAACATCGTTTTGAGGGGTATGACTGTGCCATGGTCAGGTGCTCTGACTATATCAGCACTCAGTAATATGCCAGGAGTTGTTTTTCAAAAGGTATATAATTCTCCACTGCAGAAAGCTTGGCTGTGCTCCAGACCCTCCAGAGACCTGTGCTATGATTCTCTCACTGGGGCTTGCCATAAATTCCACATGGCATCTTTTCCTACCACAGAAACCTCTACTATCATAGGGCCTGCTGAATTGTGTGGCCCAAGTGGCAGAGCTGCTTTCTCTAGAGTCTGAACATAATGTAGAATTATTTCTTGTTCTGGGCCTCACTCTAAACTGGCAGCCCTATTTGTCACTAAGTACATGAGCCAAATCAGTACTTCCAGGTGTGGAATACGTAGCCTCCAAACCCCAAATAAGCTTTGCATTTTCTAAATTTGTGGTGGGAGGTGCAAGATGCCATAATTTATCTTTTACTCTGGCTGATATGTCTTGGCATGCCCAAGATCACTGGCTGCCCCAAAATTTTAGTGATGTGGAAGAATTCTGAATATTCATAAGGTTTCTCTCCCACCGTCTGGAGACCATATAGCAGTCCTCCCTTATCCACTTTCCAAGGTTTTAGTAATTTGAGGTCAACTGCAATCCAAAAATATTAAATGGAAAGTTCCAGAAATAAACAATCCAAAAGTTTTCAATTTTGTGCCATTATAAGTAGTGTGTTGAAATTTTGCTCTATCTCACTCTGTCCTGCCTGGGATGTGACTCATCTCTTTGTCTAGCATCTCTATGCTCACCCATTAATCACTTAGTAGCCATCTTGGTGATCAGATCGACTGTTGAGTTATTAGAAAACTTGTGTTCAAGTCGCCTTTATTTTTCTTAATAATGGTCCCAAAGAACAAGAGTAGTGATGCAGGCCATTTGGATGTGCCAAAGAGAAGTTGTAAAATGTTTCCTTTAAGTGAAAAGGTTAAAGTTCTTAACTTAAAGAAAAGGGGGGAAATATCGTATGCTGAGGTTGCTAAGATCTACGGTAAGAACAAATCTTCTATCTGTGAAAGTATAAAAAAAGGAAAAAGAAATTTGTGCTAGTTTTACTGTCACACCTCAGACTGCAGAAGTTACAGTCACTGTATAAGTGTTGAATTAAGACTGAAAAGGAATTAAATTTGTAGGCAGAAGACATGAACAGAAAACGTGTTCCTACTGAAAGCAATGCATTGTGCTAGAAAGCATTAAGCCTATATGAAGATTTCAGCAAGGGATTCTCTGAAACAAGTGGCACTAAGCCATTTACTGCAGGTGAAGGATGGTTACACAGATTCAGGAATGTTTCGACTGAAACATATAAAAATTATTGGAGTGGCTGTGTCTGCTAATGAAGAAGCTGCAGCCATATTTCCAGTAAAGTTGAAATTGATCAGGGTTTGGTACTATCCATGGTTACAGGAATCCACTGGGGGTCTTGGAACATTTCTCCCAAACATAATGGGGGATTACTGTATAGCTAAATAAAGCTGGTCACCTCTTGCACATCCTATTTGTTTAGCATGATATAGTGGATCAGTGTGATATTCTGCAGGATATCCTGACAGTTCAGAACACTCTCTGGATAATATTATAACATAGGGAGGGAGAGTTAACATAGCCCCAAGGCAGAACTGTAAAGGTACACTTTTGTACATCACAAATGTACTTTTGTATATCACATGTGAATGTAAACTATTTCTGACTCTCTTTGCAGATATGGATAAAAAAAAAAAAGCTCACTTGACAAATCAAAGGCCACATATCATGTACTTTGGTCATATTAATCAAAAACAGAATGTCTGGCATGGACCCACAACTGGGGCTACTACTTGTAGTCTACTGTCATCCTCAGGTTCTTCTGGTTTCTGGAAGACTCGAACCAGTAAATTAAATGGAGACATGATTTAAGAATTATCCTTTAGATGTTAGGATAGGTGTTAATTTCTGCCACCTCCCTCTTCACCCTGGGTGCAAGAGTAACTTTAATTTACTGTTTTGGCAGGGTAGGAAACAACTTTCAGGAGCTTTCATCTGGCCTTCTCACAATCAAGCCCTCACTCTATAGGCAAAGGACCCAATATGGGACTGCACCAAATACCAAGTATATCTATCCCAATTATATATTTGGGGGCCAGAAAAATGACCCCTGAGTATCTTAGCAGGCCTTGTGAATGCACTATGAGCTGGTCTTGGACAGAACATCATTTATTACCTACCTAGTCCCCACACTAACAGAGGGACTATAATCACACTTCAGGTCTCCAGGTATCAATATCAACTTGGCTCTTGTTTCTAGCATTCTGCAGGATCAATAGTCCCCTTTCTCCTGTGTGAAGTGACCTGAATAAATGGCCATAAATCCTTCTCAGGAAGGACTAGATCATTACTATAAATAGTTGCCATGGTGTGGCAGGGTCTTTTCTCCTGGGAACCCAGTTCCTTTTTAATCAAGAGGTTCTAAGTCTAAAAACTGGCTGAGGTCCAGAAATTAGGCACAAGAAGCTGAGTGTATCCCTGAAGATGGGAGAGAGCCAAAGACCCTCTCGTATCAGCATCCCAGCAGAGAAGACATCAAGGCATTCCTTAAAGGGTGACCTGGATGAGAGATTGTCATGTCATTATAGCTCTCAGTTATTTCTCTTAATAATAAAGTTCTTTTTGAGAAAAACACATGAGCCTAAAGCAATCTCAATCAATACTACTTTTAGATAATTGTAGGAGGCACCCAGCAGATGTAGTGAAAAAGGAGGCAGGGATTGAACACGGACTTAGAGATGATTTCTAAGAGTGTGGTATCACAATTACAAGTGTGAGATATCATTTTCAAAAGCCTTTTAATGATCACCATTAAAAGCAATAGAGGAAATGATTACATTATAAGACCAAAAGTGTATCACACAAAAATAAAGAAAGAAAACTAAAATAGTTTTCAAGTTCTAAGCATTGACAATCAAGGATTGTGACCAAAGTATCTCAAGCAACTTAAACAAAAATGACGATTTGGGGCTGTAGAAAAATGTAAGATGATTCAATTATTAGATGACACTAGAGCAAGACCCTGATGTTAAAGAGGGACAATGAAGAAAATGCTAGATGGCTTTTCCATCCCTCTATACTGTCTAAGTCCCATGGTATGGTTCTCTCCCGATCACATGATGCATGGACAGGTTCTGTGACCTTTTCCATGAGATTCTTTTGCATCTCTAAGTTCAGAACCATATCACTGCTTTCTTCAAAATAGCCAGTGCAATCCTTCACATAATTACTATAATCTATGCATAATAAAATTTTAACTCTCATAGGGTAAAGAGTAATAATGGAGAAAGTTTCATAAAGGGAAAATACTCAGAGACATGGAGAAAACAAAGAGGAAAAATGAAAGAGGAGAAAACTTGAATTCAGAATAAAAGAAAAGAATAAAAATTCAGTAAGTATACACATATGTAATAGTGCTCAGATAAGAATGCATTTTATTATTTTAGACATTTCATTTTATTTTATACTTTGGACTTTTGTAGACACTTTTAGGAAATCTCATTTGGTGGACAGTTGGCCTATTTCCTAAAGTTTATCAGAATCCCATTATACTTTAATCCTCTCCTAAAGCATTTATTCTTGGCTCTGGATTCTCCACAAATCCAATTAGCACACTCTCAACTCAATTTCCAAGTATTTAAGAGCAAGACTGAGTAGAATAAGATTGAAAAGGAATTGTTATAACACACAAGTTGTCATTAAGCTACTAAGAATAACCGCAATTCATATTCTAAAATTTTCCCCATAAGATTGAGATGAAACCAAAACTGTTACTGTAACAGTGATAACAGTAAACAACATCGGTATACTACACATACTTTTACATAACTGGTTCACAACATCATTTTAGTTATTCTTTTCAATAACCCTTGGAGAGCAGCAAAGCATTGTCAAATAAATTCTCGATACAGTATTGATCTGACAAAATGTAAAAATTGTCATTTATCTGTGTAATAAGAATAAGAAAACCTGAAATGGCTTAGGCAGTTTGAAATTCATAAAGTTTAAAATTTTGCTCACTTTCTTAGTATTGCCAGTTAACCCTGTCCTATAATAGCAAACCGTGTTTTTCTTGTCTCAAAATATCCATCCATATCCATCACCCAAGAAACAATTGGCTACTTGTTTTACAAATATGAAGAGAAAAAAAAGTAACTGTCATTTAAATATTGATAGTAAACATTCATCCATGCATGCAACAAAACTACACTGGATCATCATGTTCAGCACATGCTGTCTTTAGCCACAGCTTTAGAAAGTTTTTATGTCTAATCATCCTATAAGACGTTTCCTTCTCCCTTCCACTTACTATCACTGTAAACACTAGTTTACTCAAAACATTTAGCACATTTACATGCACTCCCAGGAGCAAAGAGTCACAAGGAATTGTCTTAGAAGCAATTACCTCCAAGATTTTCTAACCCAAATTAGGTGTTTTAAAGTTAACGTGATGCCAACACAAATTGATACTGCTTTGCCTAGAAGGAACACTGACTAACATTAGTATACTACACATATTTTTACAAAATTAGTTCACAAGCATCATTTTAGTGCCTGTCTGTCTAAAGATATCATTAGGGTCTTTAAGCTCTAGCCATTGTTTATTGAAAATTCACTGCAGATGCAACAATGGCTTTTGTAACAGACACAGCACATGTCGATGGACCACATGACATGTGGGCTGCCTGGCAGAAGCTACTCCTGGGTTCATAGTGCTCTCCTTGACTTACTGGACCCTCTTTTCTTTTAACAGAAGCCTGTTGACTGGGGACAGTGAAAGGTGTCACCTTTCACACATTTCTGAGACATCTCTGGATGTGTATGGAGCTTTTTCCAGAACCCCAAAGCAGTACTACACAGGTAAGGGTTACTCTTCTGCATCAGAATTCCCACCTGTACCCTAAAGAGGCTGCAGGTTCTAGAGGAGTCTGCTTGAATTCTGTGGCAATAAGTTTATATTTTTAAAAGACTTTCTTAAAATACTTGATATTTTTAATGATACTGAGTTTTTATGAGAATATTACTTCTCAATCAATCCCTTCTCTTCTCTTCTCTTTAAAAATTTCCTGTTATCTTCTTTGACTCTCTAAGGTGATTTGCAATTAAGATTGAGCAAGCTGCCAGGCAAATGTTATAAATGTCCCCATCTATGTGAGAAGATATATTCAGTTTTCACATGACCCAGATAAGAAAATTTTCAACATGAAAGAGAAAAGTTTAATCACTCTACCAAACATACTATGCAAAATTTGCTTACTTATTTTGATTCACTCTGCTACAGACCTAAGTACAAAGGCCAAAATAAAATTTTTGACCATTGTCTTAACTTGGGTCCCCATAAAGTGAAGGCTATGGTGGCATATGCTACTCTTTTATTAGAGAATGGAATTCCAAGGGCAAAGGAGTGCATGAAAAAGGGTAGTGAGTGGGAACAGAGGAAGAGTCACCCCTCATTGCACAGCCTCCTATACAGGCCTTTTTCCACAACAATCTATAATCACCTCAGGATGACTATCAGTGATATATATATATTTTCCAAAATATAAATTCATAACACTTTATAAATTGCATTATTAAATAGACTTGATATTCAAGCAACACAGTTATAATTTTGTTAATAATATGTCATACCTTTTCAATTCATTGAAAGCTGTGAAATGATTAAATTTTTCAAACTTGTTGAAATCAATAGGCTTGAATTAACACAAGATTTAAGGCCAAATAGATAACTTCTCCTTTCCTTCTCCCTTGGGGTACAAACATCCATATGTATTAGAAAAAACACCCTAGAAAATAGAAGGTATCCATAGTTATAAAAAGAAAAATTGGAACAGGAAGGGCACATACCATATTTTTTAAAGGCAATATAGGATCTCTTGTTTGCAATGATTCTTACAAACTCTTAAAGAGTAAAAGAGGCATCTTCTAATGTCTTGAGTTCACCCACCAAAAAAATGATTTAACTGATGTATTCAATACATTTCTAAATATAATACTTGAATTAAAATTGGGTAAATGGTTGCAACCAAATTTTACAGTAATCCAAGGCTTTTCTCACATTGTGTTTATTTCAGTTTAGAAGTTCTGACTTGTCACTTCATTATTCACACATAATATATAATCTAGTTATCCTATATATAAACTCAGTAGTTACCTTTTGACCTTTTTGCCATGTTTGTTTTTCAAATAATAAAGTATCTGTAAGCCATAGATCATCACTATTTTTCCCGATTTGCAAAAATGACTTCTACTCATTTTAAGACGTACCCTCAGACTAGATCAAATTTAATGAGATGACCTCTCTTGCATAATTTCTTTTAAAGATGTAGAGAGATACTCTTCTACCACAGTTATAATTATAGACCAATTTTACAGACTCCTCAGCAACATGTCTGGAAGAAAACTCACACAGACTGATATATGTGGTGAGAAATTATTCCCACAATTTTGTATTTTCTCACTCATACTATTTTTGGCAATGGAAAGCATTAATATCTAGCAATATCTTGTAGCAACCATAGCAATCCAGTAGCAAATGGTTGAATGGATCATTTGCCTGAAATACAATAAAACAGTAAGATTTATGGTTCCCCCATAGTATCTGCAGGAGAGTGATGTGTCAAGTAATCTGACCCTAGGCTAGGTGAGCTGCATGTCTCCCTCAGACCTATCCCTGAGTTTATTCAGGTGTGTCTTCACACTCACCTCTGTTGTGTTCATGTCAGTCTCTTCTCTAGTTACTGTTGCATGGTAAGAGGAGGGTAGTCAGTGGTGTTAAATGAGGGAAGATGGCTATGTGGATGAGGACAGGGAACATAAAAGAGCAATATGGCAAAGTTCAAGGGCAACTACTTTGAAGGTAAATGGGACTCACAATATGGTCTTCATGATGAAACAATTGGCTTCCCTATGTTCTGTGATATGGACTTTTTGGTTGACAACCTAAAGGAATGATCCTTGGAATTTCTGACTCTCAGCAGAAAAACATTCTGGAAGGTGAGGAGGGAGGAATCAAAAGAACAAAATCAATGGGTGAATCATGTCAAAGAGGAGAAGTTACAAGATAATAAGCAGAATGCTTTATGAAGATGGAGCAGAGGTGGCTCCTAAAAGACTGCTATAATCTTGTCCCAACCTGTTTCAGTGAAATCCTTATTTAAAGGAATAGATAAAAGTAAGCTGAATGCAGTTCTGAATATGGTAAAGATTTTATATTTGATAGCATTAGCATGTTATGAACCCATATACTTCCCATATATCTGCATAGTTGGGATTTTTTTGAAGGCTATCAGAAGTAAAAAGTGAGCACTCGGTTTTACATTAACATAGAATGAGTTATTAAATTTTATTAGGCATGCTTTGAAAAAAGTATCTTCTCAACTTCTACAATAATCTAAAATGGATTAGAGGGTTGATTCCTTTGAAGATTATATTTTAATTCTGTACTAGTCAGTCAATTCCTTCCCCCCAGAGGAACTTGATATATAACTAATTTTAGAATTTAAAGGTGACTAAATACCTAATTAAATTGAACAATGAAAGTATAATGTAACAGAAATTAACAATGTAAGAAGTATAATATTTTGGAGGTTTTTGATGTTTGACAATTTTTTTTTTTTTTTTGCTTATTTTTAACACATAAAGCACTTTTCTATACTTTAAGTACAGAATGATTTCTCAACTTTACTTACACCCTCTGAATAGCATTATAATGCCAAAGATAATTTCTTTGGGTTAAACTCCCCTAATCAGAATACCAAGCAGATTAAATGCAGATAAGTATTATATAATATGTATTATATATTATATTATGCATATACAATGCATAATATAATATAATATAATATAAGATTGATTATATACCCATTGCCTATGTTTTCGTAGGCTATACATCTAAGGAGATTAAAAATATTCCCATAAATAACTATGAATCAACATTTCCTATGTGGTACTTATATCTTGAGTGTTCGTAACAAAACAAAAAGAGGCTGATGTAACCAAGACTGTCTCCTTCAGAGAATGGCAAAAATAATAATAACTTGTCCTAATTTGATTATGTTTTGGCTGTTATCCCTCATCATTCAGGAGTTTCACTCTTGTTTCAGATATTGACCTTGTATTTTCCTTGACCACAGGTCATAATTTTACTAGACCCAGTCCCTGGCTGTCTTGAATTTATAAGGCCTCACAGAACTTTAGTGAAGTTGTGTTTCTACATAGTTTGTGGCCGTCTCCTCTCTTACGAGCTCTAACACAAGTCTCTGGTATGGGTAAGGCAAGGGGAAAGTAGAGAAAGAAAACCACACGGCAAGATCTCTCATACTGACTCATTGTCCTGGGACCTAACTTGTGTACCTAGAAACTCTCCCTAATACAATTAACTTCTTTTTCAATTGCTTGTTCATGGCAAAACACATCTGAGTTTTCCGGGGAACAAAGCTTAAAATCAAAATTTGAGATAATCTCCCTTGTTACTCATTTTTTAATGTATTTTTCTAATATATGATAATGAGAGATATACGTCTGCAAAAATTTAATTTTATAAACCAGACAATAGTCCATTGAGAGCCACATATAAACCATAAGGGCAAACGTCGGACCTGGCTGATTAAGAAAGTTAATGAACGTAATGCGAAACAATTCTTTATTTCTCCATAGTCATGCAGTCAAAAGAAGTGATTGTACTCCTTCGCAAATATCCTCAAGTTCTTTAGAAAGGTATTATCATTAATTCATGCCCATGTATACATCTACTGACTTCAAAATATCTCCTGTTTTAACCTTCTTATGTTGTGTTTTAACATCCTAGCACTCCTTCAGTGCGATCTTTTATTTCCTCCTACATTTGTTTATAGAGCTTTTTTTTACATGCCGACTATGAAGTAGGCACTTCTTTGTGCTAAGCTAGTTTCTCCAGGAATACAAATGATTACTATGCATTATCTTTAACTACCAAAATTTAATTTGTTGATTTATAGTCCCCTCACAGAAAAAGCGGTCCTACAGCAAGGAGTAAGTGTTGATGAGATAGTTGGAAATAGGGTTATTACTAGACACAAACTGCTTTCCTAAGTAGGATGCCATATTGAGGGATTCGAGTTCAAAAAAGAATACCAAAAGCATATGAGAGGTGGTGTGTGTTGGAGAGAAGGTAGCAAGAGGTAGTAAGAAAGGGAAGAAAAAGTATCTGTAAGATAAACTTGCCCAGTGATACTCAATCAGTACAAAGAAATTACATGATATTACAAAACAAAATATGAGTTTTCTTTCTTTCTTATTAGGACAATCAAAGAAGTCATTTAGCTCTTAGAACTCTTGTACTATTTGAAAATAATTTATCACCTAAATTCATCTGATGCTTCTAAAAATGTTTTTTTAAGAAAAAATATCATGGCTCATTAACTCACAAAATTAGTTGAAAAAGGCCCTAGACAAAAGGCCCTTATAATGCAGGGAAATTTAATTTTTTCTATTATTCAAATTTTGCCTTTTAGTTCAAATAGATAAAACTTTGTATATTATTGTAGTTTATCAAAAAGTATTCACATTGAAGTATTAAAATGGAATAAAATATATTCTAAGATCATTCTTTTAATTTTACTCACTTATCATTCCCAGCCTTAATAAATGTAATTAACATTTATGCAGGGCCAGGCAGTTTAAAATATATTGAGATGTTTCATTTGATACACATATCAAAAAAAGTTTTTATTTTTTTCAGGAAAAATTTAATTTAATATCATCCAAATAAATCTCAATATGTCTTTTACCAAATAATTCACATTCAGCTTAAATGTATTGTCCATATGTAGATTAGAGATTGCTTCATATACATACAAAAACTACCCTTTTCTAAATCCGAAGTATCACAATTCACAAATTAATTAATTTGAGAAAGGTCATTTAGTGAATTAAATATTCCTAGGTATTGATATTGTTGACTTTTTTAAAGATGTCAGACAAATATAATCAATGCCCACAGTTTGGGAAACAGAGAAACGAGTTCTCGTGCAAATAGCACAGTCATTATATAATAATAGGAGTGAAGATAAATGCTTCCCTGGGACATTCAACTAGTAAAGATTATACCTAAAACATGAAATCTGCCCATTTTTACTATCCCTGCTCCTACATGCTCATTATCATGGAATGCTTCCATAATTCAGCTATGGAATGTAAATTCTCATAGGGACTTCCTATGGTGACAAATGGTTCATAATAGTTCAAAAACATGAGATTTATTTTTAAAAACATATCTTTTAAATTTTATCATTAACAATTGTGATTATCCAATTTCTGCATAAATCAATGTTACAAAATAGAAAGGCAAACTGATGCACTGAATCTGAAAGAAAATTCATCCAACCTTCCAAACTTATTTTCATGTTTTTGTTTGTACTTTTTATGATTCGAGAACCTTTTAATTTTTTTATTTTTATTTTTTTTAGGTGTAACTATTTGACTTTCAGTTATCGAGTAACTTGGTCCAAAGAAAGGTCAAGTTATCTGGTCAAAGGAAAGGACAAAATAGAACGGAAGATTCACTCTGGCATCTCTGTTACTGTACATAGTCAAACTGAATTTTTACCGATCACTGGAAGTCAAAACACGTTTAACAAAAAAAAAAGAAAAATGTGGAAGAACTCTCTGGACTAGCAAAAGACAGCGACCTCTCTGTGTCTACTACTAAATAATGTCAGACCTTTGATTAATTATTGATAATACCCATCCATAAGCCATACTGTAAGCTTGTGAAAAATGCATTTACTAGTCCAGTTTTACTTACTCCCAGAGTAAGTTTTTGTTTTGATTTGTGAACTTTTCTTCGAGAAAGAGAAAACAGAAATATAATATAACATATGTTTTTAAAAACTTCGGCTATCCATCGCATGATCTTTCTTGCTCTGTTTTGTCACTTTCATTCTTTTGTGAGTAATATTCATTTTAATAGTCTCATTTTGAGCAGATTAGATGAGCCTAGCTGCAGCCTCACAAATTTTAGGAATCCAATCATGAAGCAGGAAAACCTGAGAAAGTTAAAGAGAGGGAGTGTATTTACTCAGTCATAAATTTAATAAGTGTTTATTGTGCACTTACCACATACCACTTACCACATACCAAGCACTGCTGAGTGTCTGGGGATACACAATTGTGGTAAACAAAAAGAATAAGGTCCTTGACCTCGAGTAGCTTACATTTTAGTAGCTATATGGGCGATAAACTTTAAAGCAATGAACTAAGAGCTTCAATTTGTGATAAGTGTTAATGAAGAAAATAAACCAGATGGATAAAAAGTGGTAGGTACCTCATACCTAGACTTGTCAGATTCATAGAAATAGAAAGTAGAATGGTGATTGCCAGTGACTAGGTGGACAAGGAATGGGGAGTCGGGGTGTTTAATGGGTATAGAGTTTCAGTTGGGGAGATGAGGCAGTTCTGGAGATAGATGGTGGTGATGGCTGCACAACAGTGTAAATGTATGTAATGCCACTGAGATGTATATTTAAAAATGATTAAGATGGTAAATTTTATACATATATTTTACCACCAAAAAAATAAAAAGTAAAAAAAAATAAAATGGTAGGAAAAAAGTAAATTTAAATAAAGTGGTATGGAAAGATAATACAGAGAAAGCAATACCTCAGGGGGAAAAAAATGACACAAAGAAACAAAGAAAGAGTGAAGACCACCCTTCTTCCTAAGGCAGTCAGAGCTAGGGGCATGGAAAAGGCAGAAGGGGAGCTAGTGTGGGCTGAGCAGAATGAGCCAGAAGTGAGATTGGTAACGATGAAATTAGAAGAGCATACCAATAAGCTACAGCCAGTTACAAAGACAACAACTTTTTTCAGGTTGAGATCAGCCAAAAAGTCATGTCTTTCTGCCCCAAACAGGCAAGGCTGTCTGTAAAGTCACTTCTGATGACACTGAAGAGCAAAGATGCTCTGAGCAGAGAACTGAGTGTGGAACTCTTTCCAGGTTAAAGAGAGAAAGACACCTCTTTCAGGGTAACCAGGAGCTGTGGCCCATATTTGCAAGTGCACATTGAAGAAAGACTTCTTTTTGGTACTTTATAGGTTGGACCTATAAAGTGGTTACTAGAAACAGTAACGGAGACATAGTTGAAGCATCTCCATGCTTAACCTTGAGTGGCTACGGATGAGGAAGCTGAAAATGCCAGGCAAGCATGATAAATGCCCTGAAATAAGTGTGCTGTAAGGTCATCCATAAGGATGACCCCTTCCCTTTAATATGAATAAATACCGAATACCACCCTTCATAGTAGCAGAATCTTTCTTTCACTTCTTCTTGGTGGATCACCGTCCTCTAGGGTTTGGAAATAGGGTTGGTTTTCTCTCACCCGCTTGAGAGTCAGTTCACCTTCAGCCTGGCTTTCCATGTTCACCTGGGCCGTGACTGCTGTTCAAAGGTCAGCCCTGGGCTCTGCTGGCTTTGCTGTTGATCAGTCTGCACTCAGGGAGTCCTGCCTCCTTCCTGCATTCCCCAAAGTGCCATCAACACAGGACATTTCTTGATTTGTTTTACTGTAAATGTTTAGAAAAAATAACAGAAGGTTGCTTTTCCTAGAAATTGATTAATCATTCTTTGCTAAAGAAAATGTCATTTCTGGTGTCCCTCCAGTGGGGCATTCTGCCATCCTGCCGAGTCCCTTTCTCCTTCCTCCTATTTACTGTCCCAAAGTCCTCCATCCCGCCATTCACATCTCCAGGCACTATTAGCAAACTCCAAAGTTCTTATTACTTTATTTGGCAGCACAAAATAATTCTTTATCTAAAATATTCCCACTTATCATCCTAGGAGTTATCACACGCAAGAAAGTATTGCTATGATTGTGTTAAAGAGAAAACCACAGACCCAAAATGAAGTCACTTGTGCTGAAGCCCATGACACCAAGCCCAGTCTTCTTATCTGACTTAATTCCAGTTTCAACTTGCTCAGGAATAGTCAATCTGGAATTTTCTGGTCAGTATCAACAAAGTAATCTGTTGAGTCGCCACAGCACCCCCTCCAAAAAGGAAACTGAGGAAATCCAACTGAGAAAACCCTTGTCTTCTCCTAAGGGAAGGTAAACTTACTTGAAATGATCTTTTCTTTTATTTTGCTAGTTACTTTCTTGTCCTACCCAGTTTCTGACTATAAAAGCCTTCCAAATTGTACAGCTTTTTGGAGATCTTCTCAACTTGCTAGATGGGATGCTGCCAGATTCATGAATTGCTCAATAAAGCCAATTAGATATTCGAATTTACTTTGTGTTCTTTAACAAGCTATTTATGCCACATAGAGAGTAAAGAGTGTATCTGTGAATTTTCTCATTTTAAGAAACAGACCATATATGATGATCTATTGCAAAGTTCTTATTCTTAGGCTTCAAACTTAATGGAATAAAAAAAAATGGATAGCATTTAGATTTGTTTGCTTCCTTGTTTTCAAAAGGTCTTTAACCACATCTCACATCAACTTTGGGAATCATACAGAGATTTCTGTTTAGTGCTTGAAGACACTGAAGACCTGAGAAGTTTGTAAAACAGCTGGAATTCCCCCCATGGAGATAAAGATGAAGAGAAATGAATAGGCTAGGGCACATATCTACATCCCAAGATCAGCTAGTTCAATGAGCAGCATCCCCTCTCCCCCAGAATATCCTAGTCCCCAAGCATGCAGACCTTTAAGACTATGTTCTGGGAAAAGGGAGGGATGTGAAGTCTATTCATCAGCTGCCCCTCATCATCTCTGAGAATAGCTCAAAGATAAATGAAAGGGGCTTTGTGATACTGTGATGTATAATAATATAAATATAATAATACATATATATATGTAATATAAATATATTTGGTCCTCATCCCTGTTTCTGGCACAGAGCTGCTGAAACCCTTGGAATTTCCTAAGTAATGAGAGCAATAAAGGTGTCTAATGAGGTGACTTTTGGTCACACTTAAGGAATGGGGGCTGGTTGCCAGAAAGACAAGCCAAGTGGTTAAAGGGTTGGAAATTTCGGTCCTTCTCCCACACCCTGACCTCCGGGGAGGAGAGAGGGGTGGAGGTTGGATCAATTGCCAGTGGCTAGAGATTTAATCAATTATGCCTATGTAATAAAGCCTCTTAAAAAGGACAAGGTTCAGGGGGCTTCCAGGTTGGTGAACACACGCAGATGCAAGGAAAGAGGTGCTCTTGGAGAGGGCATCAAAGTTCCACACCCGTCCTCCATACCTTACCTTATGCTTCTCTTCAGTCTGACTGTTCCTGAGTTATAGTCTTTTATAACAAACTGGCAATCTATTGAGTAAACTGTTTCTCTGAGCTCTGTGAGCCAGTCTAGCAAGTTAATTGAACCCAAAGAGGGGGTTGTTAGAAGCTCGCATCTATCACCAGTGGGTCAGGAGCACAGATGATGACCTGAATTTGCAAGTGGCCTCTAAAGGAGAGTGTAGCAGTCTTGTAAGACTGAGCCCTTAACATTTGGGATCTAACACTATCCCAGATAGAGAGTGTCAAAACTAAGTTGAATTGTAGGACCCAGCTGGTGTTGAGAAATTACTCAGTATGGGGGAAAACCCACACATTGAAATTAAGTGCAAAATTAAGTGCAAAATCTTAGGCTTCTTTCTGGACTATCATTATTATAACTGCTTTCGAGGAGATTCTCATCTTCAGTCAAAAATAAGCTGAAAGATAAAGCTCATTTCTGTCTGGGAGGCAAAGTAGAATAGTAATTAAAAGTTTTAGCTTTGGAGTCAGAATGTTCAGGTGTGAATTTTGAATGTGTCAAAATTCTATGACATTAGGTAATTTAAACCATTTAAACTTTAGTCTTCTCATCAGAAAATGGTGATAAAAATTTTATTAATTTCTGTGAAGATTAAGTGAGATGCTGCATGTAAAATATTTGACACAATGCAGAATAAAGAAGCACAAATAAATATTAGAAATTATGTATGAGGACCTTATCTACTACTTTTTAATTTTCTTGGGGAAGTCTGAGTTGTTTATGTTTCACTTTGTAAAAAAAAAAAAGAAAAGAAATTTGGTTTAACAAACTGAATTAATAACTTTGAGCAAAAAAACACAACTCAGTTTTAACTAAAAGTTTCCAACAGTTGGAACATATTTTCTATCTTCAGAGTATAGATTTTATAAACTTAACTGGAGATGTTTTAACTGCAGAATTTTGAGTAAGTTCTCATTTTCCCAAACACACAATGGTCCTTTAAGATTTTTAAAAATTCTGTAGCCAAAGTTGTGTCATCTTGAAAAGATAAAAATCTCTTCTCTTAATCTTTTAATTTTTACATAAAATAAATGGTTCTAAAAGTTAACTCTCATCATCATGAAAGTAGAATTATTAATGGACTCTTGAAGGTACATATAAGGAAAAATATCCCACGTTCATATTTCTCATCTGACCTCAAAGAGAGATCATTTGCTCACAGCTTGGAGTCAGCCATCAGCTCCACCATGGAAAGAAATGACCTATTTCACTTCAGTATTTCTCACTGGAGATTAAAATATACAAGAGTTTAAAGAGTGTTATCTGTCTGGATAGATCTAGGCAAAGAAATCTGTATAAGTATAGATGTACATAGTATGCTTAACTCTACAAAACTGTATAAAAGTTATAATAAATGTTTTACAAATGTATGCATTTTGCTTATAATTTAATATATTAAAATTTTATATACATTTTATTATAGCTTTTGCTCTGCCATTTCCAGAAAGAAAATATAATTTTAGAAAAGTCATCTTAGATTTGCATTTCATGAATGTTTCAATTCTCTCCGAAATCTGTATAAGTATAGATGTACATAGTATGCTTAACTCTACAAAACTGTATAAAAGTTATAATAAATGTTTTACAAATGTGTGCATTTTGCTTATAATTTAATATATTAAAATTTTATATACATTTTATTATAGCTTTTGCTCTGCCATTTCCAGAAAGAAAATATAATTTTAGAAAAGTCATCTTAGATTTGCATTTCATGAATGTTTCAATTCTCTCCCCCCGCCCCCCGCAAATTGGATTGAAAATAAATGTCGGACTTAAATCCATGTAAGTATATTTAAAAATAACTTCTTGAGTAATCAGATTATAATAATGGAAAGTCCTAAAGTGATTGTAGACTGTTGTTCCTCATTTTACTTCCTTAGCCGTGATATCTCAGGACCCAGTCAGGACAGCAAGATCATAGCAGCAGAAGCTACCCATTGATAGACTGGAGGCTTGAATATCAGTAGGACGAGACGACTAATAAGAGGAACAGATAATTCTTGTTGGAAATCAGCTGGTTCTGGGGTTGCCTTCTATTGTAAGTTATTCGGATCCATTTAGCATCTGACCCAGGAAATGGCACTGTTAACACTTTGATTGTTTCTGAACTTTCTACTTAGCTCTTCATTATTGAGTTGTTGAGTGTTCCAGAACAGTCAAAGGAAATAGAGTGACAATTAAAGAATAGCATTATACTAGAAATTGATGTAATGTATACCTAAGAACCAAATTGAGAGCTAAATTACAGAGCTGAATGTGTAAGGATAGAGGTACTAAGAAGATGTTTCATTTCTGATGAAATGGAGAGTTGCCCGAAGGTTGGTTGAGGCGCGCATAGGTGGAGAGGAAGTGGGCTTCATTAGAGTGTGCACATTGGGAATTCAAAGAATATATTGTTTGATGGATAAGACGGAGTCAGATTGGAGAGTGGTCTGACAACTAGACAGAGGAGTCTGGGATTGATAATACAGAAAACAGGAAAAACAAATGTTTTCGAGTAAGGGAAAAGTATGATGAAAAGCCACATGCATGCTGACGTTAACATTAGAAACTTGATTTTCCAATGTATAACCGTTGAAGTGTTTGTGCATTCATATATTACAAATATATTATGTAAGGAAAACTTCGGGAGAGGGAGAAAATCAACAAATGTGCTATTGACATTCTTAAGTGAGAAACTCATAATCTCTCAATTTGCATTAACATTAACAGTACAGATTCTTTTTCAAAGTTTACTTAAAATTCTTCTAGTTGCTTGTTAATTCTGGCAATGACTATGACAACTCCATCTACATTAAAATGGTAAAGTAAACAGTGAAGCAGTTACTTTATCTGTGGGTATTTAAGTAAGATTACCATTGGTACTACTTTATTTTTGTCTTAAAATTGTATTTTTATCTCTGAGGTCCATAGATATCTAATGAAAAGAAATCTAAAGGAGACTACAATGTAATGGAATCCAACAAGAAGCTTAGGAAAACTTGCCAATAATGCAAGCTGTGATGGGTGCTGGCTTCCAACAGGGGATGCTGAACAGAGCACTCGTGTGGATGCTGGACCAAAATCAGGGCTGTGACAAGCTGAGGAATATGAGTCACCACATTTTGTGAGCCAGGAACAAAAAGCATCATTCTATATTGCAGAAAGAGGACTCTGGCCAAAAATACAAAGGGAAGTGACTTTCTGGAAATCTTGTTTTAGGTTCATATTACTAAATTTCTCGGGGTTTCTAAAATGTTTAATAGCTTAATTTTTTATGAATGAATACTTTTTAAAAATTACCATTGGACAGCCTATTATAAAAACATCATGCACAATATATATTTTTTTAAATTAATTTTTTGCACAGTTGTCAAAATTCTAATTTTGTAGTTTAGTTGCTATTTCACCTAAGATTAATATTTCCTTAAACAGGACAAATACTAACAGGCATCCTCTACTTAGAACTTAGAATGCTTTCTGTTATTCCCCTATTGGAGGGAACGACTGGAATTCATATTCTCAATCAAGGCAAAAATATCTTTGATATATTAATGATTATTATGTAGGTTCTCCTTTTTAGTGCTCTTTTTCAAAAGCATTGCAGTTCATCTTTAAAAATTAAAGGCCACTGACATGCAGAATGATAATAAAATAGACATTTCATTGTTAGTTTGAAAAGTTTCTATAAATGGGTTTTAATTAAGTTATTTTAAATGGATATTTCAAAACCTGAGTGGGTGTTCTAATAATGTGCTAATATGTGCAGCTAATAATGTCTTTTCTCTTATTGGATTGTCAGTGAATTTAAACTGTCATTGGGATTTGCCCCTCATTTCTTCCTCAACAGACTCTTTTTGTTCCCTGCACAGGCATTCTGGTGGCAGCCTTGAAAATACTAATCACCAAGAAACAAAACTATGAAGCCACATTACATGGCCTCAACTCAAAACTTCCACAGTACATCTTTACGTTTTATGTCCACATTACCTAAAAAGCCAGATAGCATTTATGGTTCAAAAGGAAGCCTGTGGTATGTCATCTGAAGGTCAGGCGCAAGAGAAATTGCTATGAACACAGCTCTCCTTGTTCAAGATACTCTAGCCTGCTTGAAATACTGGAGGAGAAGAATGAGTGTGTGGATACAGAAGAGTCAGCTACCTAGCAAAAATTCCAATCCCTCAGTAGTTGCATTCCATTTTTATTACCAGGAACTTAGGGTTCTAACTGGTATCATACAAACCCTTAGTGGAATCTACTCCAGATCTCTGAGGATGAGATATGGGCTGACAAAGAAGACCCCCTTATCACTGTGCAGCCTGATTTGATAATATGGCCCTCTCCTGAGAGGCCCCCCATAGCTGGCCCACAAACCAGAACTTCTGACTCTACGTTTTTAGTTCAAATAATAGGCACAAAGGCTTCAGTTTGAACCATTACCTTCTTGTAATCTCTAATAGCTGCAGTGAGCTGCCATTCTAGATGTTCACTGTGACTCCAAGCTTCTTGTTTTTGGTGTACATCTCACATACATGTCGGCCTTCTCACACTTCCAGCCTTTTTTTCTTTATGTTTTGCCCACAGCATCACTCTGGTTAAACATATTCTAGCCATGATTGAGGCATTGGTGAGCATTCAGAAGAAGGCGAGACATCTCTGAGCTGGAGATACGTAAACACTGGTATCTTCTGATACCTTAAAGTACTGTGCTAGAGTATCAAAAGGAACAGAAGAAATAGCCATACTACTCTTTAACCCACTGGCCAAATTTGGGAGGCTCAAGATAATACACCCAGTTTTCATACATTGAAATTGTGAGAGAAATACACTGATCTATAAAGATCGATTAGATGATTAAAACTTCAGAACGTAAGAAAAAATACATGTGGTATTCCTAATTTAAGTTGCAAACTTTAGAATATCATGTATCATTTCAATAAAACAATGTTCAATGCTATTAAGTTTGATAAAGTGGTCAAGAGGAGGAGACCTGGAGCTGGGAAACCCAGGTCCATATCTTGGTTCTACTATTGACTACGTGGGTGCATTGGACAAGTTCCTGAACTTCTCTAAACCTCAGTGTCCCCAGGTGTGAAATGGTGATGTTCTCTCTCATATTCTATGATCGCTGTGAAGATTTAATGAATTGTGAAGTGATTAGAAAAGCACTCAAGAAGTCCTATCTATTACTGTTATTGTCAAGCAATAACTTTTGAATGGATCAGCATGAATCACTTCTAGTAAAACAATTTTGACTCAATTAAAGGCAAATAAAATGCATACTTGAAAAATAAAAAAAAGCACATTGACTCTATCTCCATAACAGGTAATATCTTCAATGTACAAATCACAAATGGAAAAAGCAAATTCAATACATTTCAAATAAATTTATTCAGTAAGTTGCGTTCTATCCAGCTTCTAGTATTAGAATGCTTTAAACATTCCTTTCTAAGCTCCTTCATTGCTAAACCTCTAAAGCTGGTTTTGCAAACTCGTTCTTTTATCCCTAGTCTCAAACTTTCCACAGGTATCAAGTCTGCAATGCTTCCTCACCCTTCTTTAATCTGCAAGTGCTGTCCTACTTTCTTTCTATGTCTTTACTAAGAGAGGGGTTAGGATACTAATATTTCCAAAAAATAAAAATAAATAAAAATCAATAGTTCACTCTCCTCAGAAAAATGTCTACATTATCTGTATTAAAATGGCACTCGTTTGGCCCCAGAACAGAACCCAAAATGAACAAAGATATTGAAAAGTTAATTATTTAAGATGGGCTTATAATTAAGCTGGAAGAAACCACACATAAACAAGTTCCCAATTTACTTAGCCAAAGATGTAGACATGGTTCACGCCAAGTGAGATCTTGCTAGAACAGAGCATCTCAGTTTCTTCTCACTGTCTCACAACCTTTTCATACTAATTCAGGAAAAACATGCTAAAAATTTACACATAAATGGGCAGACATCAGTGCCCCTCTTCATTCTTAATGGAAACCAATGGTAAACAAGGAGAATAAAGAGTTGTGAGCGTCTCCAATCTTACTGCATCCCTATCTTCCACTCTCTAGACTTTCTCTCTTTCTCTGCCGTTATAATGGCAGTTTGGTTCTGAATTCTGTTTGGTTGAAAATCCAATTACCTAGAGAATGGTACGACCATCAAAAAAAATTTACAGCTGGTGATGCCTTTACTCCAAATATGAATATTATGTCAGGGTAATTTCATAGCAAAAAGAAAAAATACATAAAACTATGTTGTACATGTATACAATTATGATTATACTATGATTATATGTATTAGACTTCTTGTGCTGCTATAACAAAATATCATAGAATGAGTGTCATAAAAAACAGAAATTTACTTTCTCATAGTTCTGGAGACTGGAAGTACCAGATCAAGGTCCCACAGGATTGATTTCTGGTGAGGAATTCCTGGCTTACAGATGGCTATCATGTTCTCACATGACCTTTTTCTTGGTAAGTATGCATGGACACAGAGAAAAAGGGGTGAATTGGGGCGGGGGGAGGGAAGAGAGAGAGAGAGAGAGAGAGAGAGAGAGAGAAGAAAGAGAAAGAGAGAGAGAAAGAGAGAGAGAAAGAGAGAGAGAAAGAGAGAGAGAGAGAGAGAGAGAATGAGAGAGAGAGAGAGATCTTTCTCTTTTTATACAGCCAGGAATTCTCTCACATTAGGGCTTCTCTACCCTTCTGACCTCATTTAACCTTAATTACTTCCTAAAAGCCCTATCTCCAAATACAGTTAGGACTTTAACATATGAATAGCGGCGCACAATTCAGTCCATACTATATACCAATCATATTAACACCACTCTGATATATGTTTATTCAAGAAATTAATATAATCTATTATAATTAATTGTCAGGTTATCTTACCTAATTCTATAGCCCTTGCCAGACACTCTCTTTTACTTCTAGGCCTATCTCAATAAGAAAATATCTTTTCTTATCACATTTTTCTCCTGGTGAGTTCAGTGAACACACACAGCATTATTTGGTGTATGAAATCAGCAACCCCGCTTTTCCCATGCCAGCTAGTTTCTTACACTGTACACACCAGTTCTATTTTATGAGATTTGAACATGGCACTTTTCCTATGCAGTCTTGTCCAATCAATCTTTTCACACTAAGATTCTTAAAGTTGTTTATCCTCCCACCCGTCTGAGATCTGGAAGCTGGCTACCTCACATCCATATGTGTGTTCACATTTCATGTCTGAAATCCAAGCTTCACACACTTGAAACTTCACAGAATTGTCAAAGGAAAGGAGAACTTATTTCATTTAATTATGGTCATCGTATTTTACTCTGTCTTCCTGAGATTTTTTGGTTTCTAACCAGTATATCACACCAATTTTCCTCTCTTACCATTAAATTTTCTGAGTACTCCTCTTCCTATCATGCCAGTTAACCCACATACCACCCTCAGTACCTCTTCACCTCCAACATCGTAGATATCTTCCTTTCCAGGGTATGACCCTCTACTGCTGCCATATCTCTTTTCCAAAGAAAAAGATCACATCTCACAGACCTTGTAGACCACTTTCAAAATATATATTCAGAAAGTTCCACGTAACTCAAAGGAGCCTTTAGACCAAAGCCTGTGTGCTATCCCAATTGCCTGTAATACAGCTTGGAGTTTTCATAAGGATTTTCAAGGAAAATCACTTCAACCTACCTTGATAGTGCTCCTAGGCCCTTATTATAATAGTAGGACAGTAAAACTGATTGTTGAATTATTATCTAGTTCATAGATGTCTGGTAAATCTAAATCTAGATGTCATTTTAGATGGCTTCAAGTTATTTGGGGAATAATTTTTAAAACTTAAATGGCTTCTTGATCAACATTGGAAAGTATATTAAAACCTCTTATTTATCATTAATCTTCAGGTTATTGTGATTTTATTGAATGCCATTCCCTTCTAGGGCCTCACTTACCTGACTATTCCCCCAGCTGAAGGGAGTCATGATAGAGGCTTGATCTAAACTGGCCCATGAGGTTGTTATTTTTTAAGACTTTAGAATTGAGACTGAGAGAAGTTAGTCACTCTCTGTGGGCCTCTTAAGCTAAAGGCATATAAGTCTGAGATCTACAGAGTCCTATTCTGGCATAAGGAGAGCCAGTTACAGAGAAAAAAGGTTGAAGCCGATGTGCAAAGAGAGGCAAGATAAAGATGTAGGTAGCTCTACAGGGAGAGAGGGTGTCTGAGAGAATGCACTCAGTTTCTAAGGGGCTCTTTCCAATTGCTATGTCTGGTGCCTTCTGAGGCTTAGTTGCTATTTCTGCACTTGAGTTCCATGACCTTCTCTCGTGTGTGGGTTGAATGATATTATGGACTGTTTGTGACCTGTCCCTCCCCCACATACACACAAATTCATATGTTGAAAATCTAATTCATAGTGTGATGGTATTTGGAGACGTTATAAATGAAATTAGACCCTATAAGAAGGGACACTAGAGACCTTGCTCTCTATCTACTCTCCACCATGTGAGGATACAGCTGTGATGGTATTTGGAGACGTTATAAATGAAATTAGTGACCCTATAAGAAGGGACACTAGAGACCTTGCTTTCTATCTGCTCTCCACCATGTGAGGATACAGAAAGCAGATGGCCTTTTGTAAATCAGGAAGCAGGCTCTCTCACCAGACACTGGATCTGGTGACACCTTGATCTTGAACTTCCCATTCTCTAGAACTGTAAGAAATAAATGTCGTTTAAGCCACCCAGTCTATGGTAATTTGCTATAGCAGCCCAAACTGACTAAGGTAAGTGGAAACTCCCAAAATATGTCCACAGGGAACCTCAAATGTGACCTCATTTGTAATAAGTCTTTGTAGATGTAAGTAAGGTAAAGATCTGGAGATGAGATCATCCCGGATTAGGGTGGCCCTTAAATATAATGATAGGTGTTCTTTTAAGAGACAGAAAAGGAGAAGACAGACAGACACAGAGGAGAAGACATGGCAGAGATTGGAGTCAGGCTTAAACAAGCCAAGGAATGGCAAGGATCTAGATAAGAGTCAAGCAAGGATTTTCCTCCAGAGTCTTCAGAGGCTGACACTTGATTTTCAACTTCTATCCTCCATAACTATAAGAGAATAAATGTTTATGGTTTTAAGCCACCTGGTGTGTGGTAATTACAGTAGCCCTAGGAGACTAAGACATTCCATAAGTTTTGTAATTCCTTCTGCTAACACTAATGTGAGTAATATTTAGTTTTGCTAATAAACAAAAGTTCTTTCACTAAGACAGAGGTTATTTATAAATCACAGTTATTTCATAAACACATTTTAAAAATTATTGTTATTGTAAGACAATTAAAATATTATTTAAAATACTGTTAATAATATATAACTAGAAGATAACATGTAACTAGGACAATGACCTCTCCATAATTGTATATTTGGCCATTTGACATAAGCTCAGTATCCAATATGAATATTTCCCTAATATTCTAAAATGTGGAGATTCTTGCATGGATTTACTTTTCCAAATTTTCGTTTCCTAATCATCCATGGGAATGGTAATTGCTTTTTCTTTATATACCAAAGTACAGTAGAACTCTAAACTGAAAACAGGAAAAAGTCATCTAATAGGAGAGGGGAAGAGGCATTATGTTCTCAGGACTTTAGACTAAAATCACCACCTACAGTCTTTTTCACGATAAATGGGAATCTTCTCTTTGGCTGCACCCCATTAACTAGATGATTCTTTAGTATTTGGGGCTATGGTAAGAGATTCCACCTCCCCATGTTGTAGCCACCAGCCCCCGATAGACACCCGGGGCACCAGAAACCAGTGAGTTATAGGAAGCACACTCTTTATTCAGCCAACTGGGTCTGCCAGGGATACGCAGACCCCAAATTAAGCAGCCCCGAAATGTAGAGGTACAGGGTTTTTAAGCCCTAAACCCCATTCTTCATTCTGTCTGAACACAAAGTCTATTTTTCTTCTATTTACTGTCAACCCACAGGTCGGTTGTGCAAGCAGGAGTACAGAAGCAGAAAGCTTATTGTTAGAATGTTATGTTCCCATGGGTGATAGCCTATGTTCCCATGGGTGATAGCCAAGCAGTAATTTTCCAGCCAGCACACCCACAGGGGGACATCCAAACAGCAAACCCACATAGATCCATAAAATAGATGCAAACACTGGAGCAAGTGAATTAATAGAACTCTCTCAGTTTACAGAGAAAAATTAAGACTCAGAGAGGTGATGAGTTTTCCCTATAGCCAAAGAGCCACTTAACGCAACCTTACTGCCATTAATAGCTGGACTAGGGAGGCAACAGGGCTGGGCTACTTAGAAATGTACAAGTTTGCCAAGGAAAAGAAAATATAAATAAAAATGGCAACACCACCAAAATACTACAAGATTTTAAAATGCTATTTTGTGGTCACTGGAGGAAACTCTGAATCCTGCTTTCAATTCAATCTCTCTGTCTCTGAAGTGAATAAGAAAGAAAAGTTAATGTTGTTTTTGAAAACTGTGTTGTTTGTTCAATAAAGTTTGAATAGTAAGAAAATTAGGTTCTGCCCTGCCCTTGTCTGTATTTTCCAGTTGGGTCTATATTCCCAAGCTTTGCCATACATCTGCAAGTAAATTAATCCAAAAGGGAAAAAAAAAAAAAATGGTGTGTATTTAAAGTTCAAGGCATATCTCAAACATAAGCATTTGGTTCAATGGGTCACTGATTCCATTTTCAGCTTACTGATAACAAAATCCATATATTTAAACATTAAAAAAAATAATAAGGAAAACCTTTTACTTGTTTTTTTGCTTCTTCTCCGTGACATTTCTTGAGGGTTTAGACATTTGGCCCCTAATTTTATTTTCACTTCACTGCTCTGACAGCCGAGCTTCATACTTGGCATTAAACAAAAATCAATCGGAGCAGATGAAATATATAATTTTCTTGGTTTGGGAAGGCCTACAATGTCTGGTCACTTACTTCTCAGCCATCTTTGTTGGCTTCACTGACAGGATGGGTCATACAGCTTTGTGATGAAAGATAAATTGGAAAGAAAAGAGAGAATCTAGTTATCCGATCTTAGAGTCCAGCAGAGGGAGAAGTACTGGATAGTTTATCACTACCTCGAATCCTCATCCTCTTCCCTACATCCCCATACTAGGACATGAATGTCCTGAATTTAACATTCTTGACATTATTCAGACAGCAAAGTAGTTTAAAAACAAAACAAAGCAAAAACAAACAAAAACAAAAAACAAAAAAAAACATTGCCACTGTGTTTTCTGTAATCTTTATAATCATTTACTTCTAATCTCCTCTGTAATCCTGAAAATTCGTCTTTGGATTTACCTAGAAGAGCTCTCTGCCCTTATCAATGATTCTCTTAGGCTTTCCTGAATGCTTCTACCTTGGCATTTGCTTCCTCAGGCCATTGGCAAGTCAATCCTCTCTTTGGTCCCAGACCTTTTGTAAAACAATTTTCAGGTGAGATTTTTAGATTCTATGGAAATGAGAACACCACCCTCCTTTCCTTTAGCTGAATCTATGTTTGCTATTATTTCTCACAGGGAAATGGCAATTTGTACTGAAATCACTCACTTCTTGGCATTGGCTAGTGAATATTCTCAAAATCTTTAGTTATACTGTTTGGGGACAGAAGAAAGACTGCTGCTTCTAAAACTGGAACAGAAGCCATACAGGGCCATTTTCTGAACCAGATTTGAAAACAAGAGACCAGGCAATGCCCAGCAGTGCTGACATTTGTCCGAATTTATGAATTGTGATTGAATTGTATATGTTTTGCATTGTCATGGAAAAGGAAAATCTGGAATTTAAATATCTGCTCCTCAAAAATAAGCAAGAGAAAGAATGCTCAAGAGAAAATAAAAAGGAATTTGAAACTTTTTTTTTTTTTTTTCTACAAGGTCTAATGAAGGTCTCTGTATATGTAGCTGTTCAGACTATGAGCACTAAGGCACAGGTCATAGAGGCAGAGGTGAAGATGTGAGTTGTTCCTGGAGTTGTTCAATTCAGTGGCCCCACCTTTGGAAGCGAGAGCTTCCAGAGAGTAGGCAGGCAGGGGACAAATACCTTCTCACCTTAAACTTGCCTGAATGACAATTAATGCCAGGGCCTTGCTAGAACACCCTAAAAGTAGTGCAGGACTGGGAAAGACTTGCCTTGCTATTGCTTTGGAGGGCTGGAAGCTGACATATATTTTTCTCCAGTCATTCACTGTGTTCTGCTTGGAACTGGGTTTACCCAACATTCAATACCTCCTTGCCCTTTTAATGTAAGAATATATTTATATTATTTATTTCTTTTCTCTATGCTTGTATATTCTAGTCTTTCCAGCTTATTGCTATTATTTATGACTCCACTAAAATGTAACACTGACTTCAGAAATGTCAAACAGAATAATGGGAATGGAGAAATCAGATGCAGAAGTCAGCTATAACCATTCCTGTAGCTTCTACTCCTACATGGCAAGTGTGAATTTTTTTTTTATGTTAACTGCTTTTGTGCCAATGAAAAAATACTATTTTTTAAAATGCATGCACACACATGTGCATGCGCACACACATCCACACCAACAACTTGTCCACAGAGGTAAAAAGACCATTTGCTGAGATGTTAATTTACTGAATTAAGCCTATGTTTAGTACTATGTTTAGTATTTTTATGTGTTTAATCTCATTTGGAACTTCATTAGAAATCCATGGGTTAGATGCCATTAAACGGACTTTTAAATGTAGACATTAAGGCACAGAAAAGTTAAAAGACTAAAAAGTACAAGGCCAAGACTGAAAATCCAAGTTTTCAGAGTCTTAGTATTATGCTTATTCTTTTAAGAAAAGCTATTTCTTCAAGGTACAAGAAACATAAATAACTTTTTAAAGAAACATTGAATACATTCCTAAAATACTGAGATTAGTTCCAGTAAGTTTGAAGGAGATAGTAGAAAACAGAAAAGAAACAGCTCCGAAAGGCTCAAAAAAACCCAAAAATCACACATACAAATTTCTCCCCTATGCAGGAGCAAGAGTGAGAACAGGCTGTTATTAATGCCTGTGGTGAATGTATGCTATCTTAGCTTGGTTCCTTGGAAACAGACTCTAAATTGGAGATTTGTGCACTCGAGATTTATTGAAGATTGGTCTTAGGAATTATATACATGTGAGGGAGTGAAAGAAGCAGGATCGAGAACAGGACAGGGCTGAATCATGATGTAGTGGCAACACAGACCTCAAATGATTCCTGAGGGAGCTCTAGAGCTGCGATCCCCTACAGAGCTGTCCCTTATTGAGGTGAGTAGGACAGTCTTTTCTATCACCACATTGATCAGCACTGGATATGTTTCCCATGGGATGGGGAAGTAACATTGGATGGAGTGATTCTCTTCTGCCAAGGGAGATTTTCACGTAAGGACTCAGCCACAAGATGTCAGTACCCAATAGCCCCAATCGCTAAGGGAATCAGTTCTCTCCATCCCAAAGGGGAGACCTGGGTGGCACACCATAGCTTCTACTACACAATCCATCTCATGGTTAGGTGGGCTCTCTTTTTTACCTAGACACGAGGAGCTCAATCTAATTTTTAAAATATGATTTCAAAAAACTGAAGGGAGGAAGAAAGAGACATGTCCTAAAAGTCTAATATCTATCTATGTTGTCAACCTACTAAATCCTCAAATAAGATTCTCTTTATGTATAATATATCACACATATTTTTTCGGTTTGTAAAACACTGGGAACTGACCAGAAAACTCTCTTCTCTTAAAAGTATTTGAGAAGAAAGAAGGAATCTAAGAGGTGACTGATGACATTACTCTCTCTCTTTGTGGAAGTTGAAGGCAGATTTAATCTAATTCTATTAAATTCTCTGATCATGTTTAGTCATCCCCCTCATCAGAGATATTTTGTATATTAATCATCTTATTAACCAAGAAACATTTATTGATAATCTGCTATCTATAATATGGCACTTGCCTGGGCAATACAAGAGAGACATAGAAACATAAAACCCAATCTTGCCCTTGTCTTGTATAAAAGAAGGAAACATATGTCACTGGGTAGATAGCACAAAGGGGTCATCACAATGTGTAGCTAGAAATACACAGAAAATAATTTAAAATTAGAATTATACGAGATACATAAAGAACCATGACTAAATTAATCATATTATAGCATAGAGATTATATTGGTAATGGTGGATAATAGGAGAAATAGTTTCAAGGTTAGAAATAGCAAGATTGTAGAAGGCCCTAAATGCTGAACAAATAAATGAAGACTCTATTAAATAGGTTTTAAGAAAGGGATACAAGCAACTTGGCCTTCTAAGAAGCATGTAAGAAGCATGCGAAATGAATTGGATTAATAGTACAACTCAAGGGTCTGAAAATAGTCTTTGACATTCAAGGGCAAGTTGACTTTCTTGCCCATCAGCTTGACAGGTGTAGATAATCAGGTTGTTATGGAAATGAAATAGGAGATAAAAATCATCAAAATCAAAATATCTGTATACCTTTTACCTCTATATGATATTACTATATATTACTAATCAAAAATTTTGTTACATGCTTTCTAAAAAACTTAGCAATTATTTTGTCTAGTTCCACAATAATCATTGATTTCCCAAAAGATAACCTTTCATATTTTGGTTCAAAATAAAACACTGTGAATAAATTTGTCTAGACTATTTGAAAGTTTGCCTAATATTTTCCAAGATGTGTTATATTTGTTTCTCTATATGTTTAACTTCTATTCTCTCTGACAATTTTACATCTAGCTGGAAATCTAAACATCTATTTCCCCTCAAGAAATATATTAAACTGCAAAAACATGATATTCAGGGTTTGAATAAGACAAAACAAACCAACCTCAAGATATTCATGAACTTTAAATCATTCAAAATTTATAAATCTGTATACATTAGGCTTCAAGAATTCTAGCAATATGTGTAATATGACATGCTGTCTGCTTTACATCTAGACAAAATAAATAAAAATTGAAATGGTTTTGTGGAAATCTTAATACAGATGAACAATATATGTCAGGTAGGAAGTCTGTTATGAACATTAAAGAAGCATTTTACATATGACTTTTGCAATAAAGAACTTGACCCAAATATTTGGTGGCTACACGTGATTATATCCCCTCAATTTTCTCAAGCTTCACAATTTAGACAGTTCCTCGTAAAAAGAAATATTTGATTGATTTTAATGCAATTTTTTTTTGCATCTCTGCTTACCTTTTAAATAGTGAAGCATCTCTGCTTACCTTTTAAATAGTGAAGCTTCTGTTGATCTCAGCCATTCCATGAATGTAGATACAATGTACAATCTGATAAATGGTAATTATATCTTTAACTCAAATTTTCCTCCTAGATCCAGGCTTATATCCAACCATCCACTTGAAAGCTACATTGAATGCTTAGACAACTCAAATAGCTCGATTGTCCCATATATGCTGTCTGACTCTCCCAGACATATACCTGGCACAGTCATCCACATTTCAGTAAATGGTGCCATCATGCACTCAGTTACCAGCCAAGAACCTGAGTCACCTTTGACCCCTCCCTTCTCTCATCTCTCTCATCCACCCATCAGCCTTGGTGCTTCCTTATAGATCCTCACATACTTTTCCTTCACTTCCACTCTTACCAACTCTGATTCAACCCACAGTTATGACTTGCCTTGATTATCCATTAACTGCTCTCCCAATTTCTACGTTATCCTTTCAAGATATTCTCCTACGGAGCTACAAAAATGATCTTTTAAAAACATAAATCCTATCATGGGAGCAAAATACTTACCTCTTAACAATCCTGGGCTTCCTATGACTGAGAGGGTCTCACAGCTGACTCTTGTTTTATTTTTCCAGTCCTTCATTTCCCCAGCCACTGGACTCACTGCTCCAGTCATACACCAAACTCTTCCTCATCTCAAGGCCTTTAAATTTTCTCCTTTCTTGTCCTTGCATGTGACTGGATCTACTTCATTCATTGTGTCTCAATTTAAGCTTCACCTCAATAAAACACTTTACTCCTCAAGTCATCTAAGTAAGTTCTCTAGATTTTTCTTTATTTTAAAGATCCAGTTATTATATAAAGACTCAGAAACTCCATTTGTGTTCTTTACAACACTTTTCACAGTCTGAATTTTATATTTATCTGATTATTTATTTGTCTCCCCCACAAAAACATAAATCAAGAGTCAGGATCTGTTCAAGTTAGATTTCTAGTAGTAAACACAGTGCCTGTCACTTAGAAGATAAGTTAAAAATACTCTAAAGTGAATGAGTAATTACACGGATGAATGAAATTTGGGATTTAAATATAAAATGTCAACAGTACTAAAATGACGAATTCCCTTCTAGACATGATTTTCTGAGAGCTTAGTAGGTAAGTGTAATGGCAGAACTGTCAAAGAGCAGCCATCTTGGGACAAAGTTCTTCTCAAAGTCATAGTGTGGAAAAATATAGGCAGTTAAGTATTTCCACAGGGGAAAAAATAGACCATTTGTAATAAGATTGCTATAAATTTCTGACTGTTTCAGAAGGAAATGGCAGCCTCCAGTTGAAGCTGAGCCAAGGACAGTAAATAGGGTGTGGTAATATACCTCAGAAATCGTGTACATTGGCAAAGTTGGAGGAAGACAATTTTTCAACTGCTGCTTCTACCATATTTGGGCATGAGACAGTATCATTAGACTTTTTCTTCCTTTCAAAAATGACACAATTTTTAATTTTAAAAAAACCGGTTCTCGATTCCTAAAAATGAGCTCTAATTTCATAATCTTCACATTTAATAAGGTGTGAATTAATAGTACCTAAAAGCGATGTCATAATATAGAAATTTATGAAACACTCTGGCTTTATTTAAATTTGCTACAAAATCACTATTTTAATTAAAACACTTGGGTTTAGCTTACCCTGGCATTGCAAAAGAGGACGAACTAGTAAGACATATTTCTAATGTTAAAATAAATTAGTAATCTTCAGTAGCTCATTTTATAATTTTGGAACCAAAACAGTTTTCTTCTAAAAGAGAGGATTTTTCTTCTGACCTCTGACATTATTTCTCTCTGTTCACTGGGGTTTCAACTTCACTGCCAAAACTCCAGTCCCCACTTGCGATTTAAAAACTGATGTGTTTTGCTTACTGGGGCAGAGACAATATATGTGCACCACTCCTGTTTTCCTCCTGGGCACCCAAGAAGACTGTATCCCAGCCTTGCTTACAAATTAGGGTGGGGCTCTATGACTGAATTCTGGTCAATGTAAGTGGAAGTGATTTATGTTATTTTCAGGTTTAACTCCTGCAACATCTTAAAAGATCTTCTGTAATTCCTCTCTTTTCTTTTCTACTGGATAAAAGTGAAACCTTCTGGTGGAGGAGTCCAAAAATTTCAGCCTCAGTGCATAGACGAAACTTAGGTCCCTGAAAAGTTTCATAAACCACCCTTTATTTTGACCCTGCTGATCACCATTGGATTATAATGGGCATAAGGTTTAAACTTTTATTTTGTTAAATAACTGCCATTTTGGATTTTTTATAGTAGTTAGCCTTTCCTGACTAATACATTTGTAAAACCCAGCTTTTCTAAGTATTCAATTAAAAGTAGTAACTTCTCTTTGTATTAACTATGTGATTATGTTAGATACTATACTGAGTAGTTTATGAGAATTACTTTATTTAAATAAGATAATTATTTAAGTATCTTTTTCTTTGCCAGGTATTTGTATCATTTTATTATTAATGACTTTTTCTGTGAGAATAGTTTTGAAGTTAGGACAACATAGGTTTAAATTTTGATTTGATTACTATTTATGATTTTGTGGCGATGCAGATAGTTGAAATGCCTCTCTGAGACTTTGTTTCTTTATCAGTAATATGGACCTGTTAATACCTAATATAGTTGGTTCTTGTAAAAATTAATAGAATATTGTATGCAAAACACTTACTATAGGAACTGGAATATAGCAGAAACTCAATAATGAGTAACTTACAAATGTGTGGTAGCATGTATATGATAATTCTTTTTATTTCTTAAAATATTTATCAATCATAATGTGAAAAAAAGTGTGAATAAACAAAATATGTCACATGAATTTTTTTAAAGATGATTTTAATCAGTTCAACACTATAAAACCCTCATATGTAAATAAGCATGATGATGTTTAGGTCCTGCTATAGTCTATAGTTGTGCAAAGAATGTATCAGAGCAAAAAGAAACCTTCTGGGTCCTTTTGATTTTAGAGAGAATATCCTCTTAATTATGATTATATAGCCTAAAGGAGGATCTCAATATTTAAAGACAATTTAAGAGAGAACAAACAAGATTACCAGTCAAATCACAAGAATGAAATAAAGTTAAATGTCAATATACATTGGAAAAAAATAGTTTCTGCTATTATTTAGAAATAGATAAAATTTTTGTGTTTATAAAATCTCATGATATAAAAATCAAATATTCTTCCACAATAGAGAAATTATTCACACTGTAAATGCATGCGAAACACTGAATTTGCTTTTTAAGTATCAGAATACCTTTTAGGACTCTTGAGAAGCATGCCGTTGTATATATTTTATTTTACCCACTTAGTCGAAAGCATTCATCTTACGTATTTTCTTTGAATTCTTCTTTGAGAAACCTATCTGATAGGCAATTAAGTTTCCTTTTCATCTTATAATAAAGCACATATAGATTTTAAAATTAAATTTTAATATTATCATTAGT
>NW_006439192.1:21428674-21438371 GCF_000325575.1 Pteropus alecto | reverse complement strand
TTCCCTTCTTTCTCTCTTTCTTCTCTTTTTTCTCCTCTCCTTCTCTTGAAACATTTAAGATCATCTTGAGAGTATCTTATTAGATACTTCCTTATAGATTTATTCTATTAGATATTATCATATTAGATAATCTCAAGATGGTCCTAATTGTATATATAATCAAGAATAATTGTTTTTCATTAGGTCCTCACTGGGTACTTATTAATTCTTAATCCAACAAAGTAATCATCCCTATCATTAATTGTATTTGTGAACTAGACCTAATATTTCTCATTTTATCATAGTAGAAGGTGGCAAAAAGAGGAGTGGCTTGGAGGGATGGCAAAAAGTCTTTTAACAACAGCACGAACAAGGGCAGTTTGTCTATAAAGTCAGCATTAGTTCCTCAATCTGAAGCAGGAGGTGACCCTCCCTCAGCCATAATTACTATGAACATCCACTCTCAGACTCCAGGGAAGCAATCGCAGTGCACAATTTAGGAGTTATGTTGTGGATAGTACAAGTTCTTCTATCTTATGATAGAGTCTCAAAGAACCTTTTATCAACTCTTGTCTCTGCAGAGCCTTATGAAATATCCTTTCTACTGTCTGAAAATTTTTCACAAAATAGAACTATGCCTTTAAAAATCAGATACTTTATTCAGTCACTTTATGCTCCCAATCCTTCCACATGATGAGATTTCCATTGAAAACTTTCCCAAGTGGCATAACTGCTTCACGTATATCACATAATCTTTCAGATTTTTTTTCATGTTGTACTTGTGATGCACCTAGAGCAAAGTTAGCAACCTGTTTCAGATTATTTATAAGAAATCTTGGAGATAGATACTACATGAATAGTTAAACATTTATCAAAACGAGTAACATCGACAAAGTTTCTATATGTCAAAATTATTTTTCTGCCATGGCTCTCAACTAAAAATTGAGATAGCAAATTTTTAGTACAATCAAGAGATTTTTTATAATCTCTTCAGTAAAAGGATTAAAGATAATTAATTTGTGTTAAGAAATATAATATGTAATACAAGTGTGTTAGTTCATTTGAGCTGCTGTAACAAAAGTATAATCTGATGGCTTAGAACATTCATTTCTCACAGTTTTGGAGGCTGAAAAGTAAAATGAAAGCACTGGCAGATTCGGTGTCTGGTAAGGGTTTATTTATTCATTCATTCAACAAGGATTTATGAATGTCTTCTGAGTGCCCTACTCTATCGTAAGTATAATGGTGAACCAATCAGACCCAGGCTCTGTACTCACTGAGCTTATGTTCTGGTGGAGAAGACAGATATGATCATACAATAGATGTGTAAAACTCCAAGTATAATGAGTGGTATAACAAAAAGTAAAGGTACTCTAAGAGTACGTGTTAGGGGGGCTGATATAGTCAGGATGGGCAAGGAAAAGTTCTTGGAGAAAAAGATAATTCAGCTGAGAGCTGAAGAATGAGCAGAAGCTAACTAGGTGACAGAAAGAGTAGTGTCATCCAAGTAGATAAAATATCATGTGCAAAGAGCCCACGGCAGGTCTTTGTCATAGAGAGCCTGGGTAGCTAGAATGAGGAGTGAGAGCAAGTGTGGTCAGGATGCAGCTACAATGGTAAACCCATGGACTACGTTTTTATCCTATCATCAGTACAAACCCACAAAAAAATTTAAAGGCAGAGTGGCATAATCAAATGCATACATTAAGAAATTATTACACTGGATAGTAACTAGAGATTGCCTAAAAGCTAAGATAAATATTACCTAGCAAACATTGATAGATATATAATTTGAAAGGCAAGATGTAATGACTAGGCAATCCACATTCTAAATTCTAAATTCAACTGCTTTGGCCTAGAAGAATCAGATTTTACTTTTTAATGCTAGTATGCCAGAAACTCTAAGGGTTTATTTATAGTTATTTTTAGTGATGAAATACAACAGTTGATAAGATTACATTCATAGTACTTAAAAATAAAAGATATCAACTCTACTTAAATAAAAATAAATTTTTAAAAATAAATTAAAAGATTTCAGAAAGTGTATACACACCATTATCAGAAGTGGCTTTCATTGTTTTAACTTTCAGAATTTAGGTTTTGAAGAAACCAAGCATAAAATCTACATGACCAAAATTAATATTTTATGGCTAAATTCAAGAACAACCTTTCAACTTGATTACCTTTCGCTCATAAATATTTGTAACTCCCTAAGGATATAGAATTAGGCTAATATTGACAATTTCCTTAAGTGACCAACTCTGTATTTATCAGGCGGTAAAAGCTCAGTGAATTCTTTCTGACTTAATGAATTTTCTAACTCATTTTACCTTAGAAGAACATTTTGATTTAGTAGAATAATGACCATGATCTAGATGTTTTATGTTTTAGGGAATGAAAATTTCTGAACTATTATGTTCCAACTTTAGTAAAATGAAAAAGAAAAAATTCCTGTCTAGTGAAAAATATTTTTCCCTTATAAAATAATTGACTCTCATTGAAATTCATATTCAAAGAACTAGGTAGTAGAGAAGCAGTCACCAGATTGGAATGATTAAGAGGCTATTGAAAGCACAATTGATTTATAGTGCTTGCACCCGAGGTGGAAGTTTATGGACAAGACATTTTTTGTCATGTATTTTCCCAGTGACAGGGTATTTACAAACTAGTCAAGTGTCACTGAGCTGATGAATTTATTAGACTAACCTGACGTCCCAGGGAATTTTGGAGTTGGGGCGCCAAACAGCCTGGCAATGAGATCTTTTGGAGCATTCCTCTGCTCTGCTGGAAGCAAAAGCAAATTCTGAGACAGGTAGCAGTTTTCATTTTGGTCTAGGAATCCCTGGGTTGGGAGGCCGGATCCCAAACACGAACTGACGTGGAGGACCTCCAAGAGGATCCCTCCGCTCCCTCGAGGCTCGGAGAGAGCGCCGCATTCATTGGTCACCATCTCTTTTAGACGACACTCAGAGAATTTCTAAGGCCAAGAATCCTCCAAGACACTTTAAACTAAAGTTACACGTTGAAGCAATTACATACTACCTGATTTATAAGTGTCCATTCCAGTTGCCTTCAGAACTACTGTTTTGCTCAAGTTAAATTTTCATCTCATTGAATTTCCAACATAGAAGTAGACTATTTGAATCTCTAAAGTAGGCTTTGAGGGACTAGAGATAATGCATTTTTTATTGTACCTTCTGGGGCTTTATGACTACATACTTTTTTTTTTTTTTTTAAACCATTCCGACAATTTTAAAACATATACAAAAAAAAAAAAAAGAATACCACACAAAAAAATATTTATATGCTCACCATCTACATTCAACAGTTGTCAATAGTTTGCCTTTTATGCAAATCTAGATTTCTATATGTAAATAGATACTTATATCAATATTTATGTCTATCTTTTTGGTTATATTATTTAAAATAATTTAAAGATATTATGACACTTTCCCCTAAATTCTTCAGTATGAAAAGAAATACTCTCCTATAGTCATAACAGCATTATCACATCTAAAAAAATCAACAATAAATCTTTAATAACATCAGATATTCTGTCTATATTCAAATTTCCCCCAAATGTGTGTTATGACTACCTTTTCATCTAAATGAAGATTTACTCAAAATGACCTCAGTATATTGTTTGTGTCTCTTAAGTCTTTTGAAATCAAGTATAGTTTCCTGCCTTTTTTTCCTTTTTTTCTCTCCAAGTTTTAACTTTTTAAAGACATCAGATCAGATATCATTTACAATATCTCACGTTCTGTCTGTGTTTTCATGATGTAATGCATGTGTTTCTCTATGCCCTGCATTTTCTATAAACTAAAAGTTAAAACTAACATCGTGATTAGATACAAGTTAAACACTTTTTGTAAAAATAGTTTATGGAGAAATTAGTATTTGTTGTTGCATGTCATTTACAGAATGCCTGAGTCATTAACTATTAAATGGTGCTGGATTAATTTTGTTACAGTCAGACATATCTATCATAAATGTATATTTCCCCCTTTGCAATTAACAAGTGATCTGTGGAGAGATACTCAGCATTATGTGACTATCGTTTCCCAACAACATTTCACCACAAATTGAAGTTTCTTCTCTCAGTTATTTAAGTAAGGTTAGCAAAATGGTGCTTTCTAATTCTACTACTGTTTTTACATTTATTATGCTTCTGTAAATAAATAAAAGCTTTTTCTTATCAACTAGGCTCACTTTTTTAAAACGTGAATTTACAGTTCTTATTGGAAAAAACAGGATATTTTGTTCTTATCTTTTAATTACCAATTTCCAAAGTAAGGAACTGGTATATTATTCACCTCCAATGGTGCCAAGTGAGTTTGTTTGATTTATAGTCTGTCCTTAGTATTTCTATTGACTCACTGCTATGTATTTATGTAATGGATTTCAACGAATTATAGTTGTTGTGTTGTTTTTGATGCCTGAACTATCCTAATTTAGACTAGGAGGAAACACTTAAGACCTTTTGATATAATCCCATTAGACCTTGAATACTTTCTTTTGCAAAATATATAAGGCACTCATGATATAAAAGGCTCAGCTGACAAGGTCTCCGCCCTTTCTGCCTCCAAGCTTCCAGCTCTGTAATCAGCTACTTCCAAAGGGTCCTGATTCCTTCAGTGTGAATTATAATTGGAAAATAAAATGTGGGTGTGAGTAGTTTTGATTTCTACAAGGAGCATGATCACTTCAGAACTTTTTCAATGGAGAGAGCCAGAAAAATTATCTTTTAAAATTATAACTTCATTTGGTATTTTCAACTTAATTTAACATTACTTAGTTTAATTTAACATTAAAAAATTTTGTGATTATACCTCTTTTTTATTCATTGCAACTCTTGGTTCTTAAGCAAAACATCTATTACTACTAAAACAAAACAACCAAAATAATTTTAAGATTCTTCTACCGTTTTAAAAAAATTTAGAATATATCTCTAAGAATAAACACAGTACTATGTTCTAAAGTCACTCTGATGTGAATATTTATACTTTGTTGGGCTCGTAAGTGCTACAAATTTTTTGTCTCATAAAAATCATCTCTTTACATTCTTTTTCTATTCTTTTAGTATAGACCTTCCAGTAGCGTCCAGTTATCTTTAGTATGAAATTTAATTGAATTTAGTTTAATTGCCCTTTTATTCTACATTTTTATAATCTCTCTTGTTACTCTTAAACCAAGACTTCTTCCTCCAAATGAAGAAAAAAGTAATTCTCTGACACTCCAATCCCAGTGCCAATGCCCTTGATTGTTTCCTCACTTTCGGAACTAATACAAAATCTTCTTCCAATATTAACAGGGTCTCCAATAAAACAAACAATTATAATATTTTGAAAGATACTTGATTGTATATTTATGCTATATAACATAGTTGTTGTGAATAGAAAGGAAGAAGTCATTTTAAGTCATTCACAACATGATACTGTGATACTCGAGAAGTTAGAGTTAGACATTGGAAATTATCCACTGTTGAGCTAGAGAAGGGAAAGCCTTGATTGAAATAATTATTCTGACAACTCAGAGGGGAAACAGAACTTAACTAAAGAACAGTACTACTGTGGAAAAAGTGAGAAATTTGGCTAAAGTTAGTCCAATGGAGTGTCTAGTTTGATCAAATTCTCAAAATAATTGCTGGGCCTTTCTTTTTTACCCCTACCTGACACCATGGGCTTTTCTGCAGTCTTTGGAGAATTGTGAAAAATAATTTCATAATACATTCTTGCCCAGTATCAAAGTTGTGGCATTTTTCACACTGGCTTTCAGTGTTTTATTTTGTGTTATGACTTTGACTTTCCCCTTAATAGTTAGCATTTACTTAACTGACGATGCATTTTTCAAACAAAAAATTTGAGGAGAAATTTTATGAAGCAGAAATCTTGTGAAATTCTATATGAAATTCTGCCATTTCCATAAACTGCACTAACAATCTGCCTCGATTCTTGTGACAAATCCGAATATTGTTTTACCTCTTTTTAAGAGTCGATAATGAGATAAATGATGTTAAAAATGATTTTAATTTATTTGAGAACGTCATCAAAGTAGTCTAGAGTCTGAGTCACATTTAAAAAAGAGAACAGAGTCGATTACATATATTAGACAAGAATATTTAATGAAATTTGTATTTGTATAGATCCTTCTAGATTTTGAATACATAATAAAATATTTAGTGTCTTCTATGTGATATTTTGACTGCATTCTCTTTTATTTAATCTCAGAATGTTCACTTTAGATAACAAGAATTCTCAGATGAAATTAACTAAGGGGAAAAATAAACTATCAGACTTTTTAAAGGAAATATAGGCATACAGAATTTAACTGCATACAAAGTCATTAATCTTATGAGTTTTCAAATGGATACCTCTGTATTTTTTTATGCAATATTTCACTTTGAATATGCATCTTGAAGACATCTAATTTTGAAGAAAGCAAACTAAAACACATGGAGAAGAATCTGTGGAAATGTTTGCTTTGGGAGCCCAAACAGTGACCTTGAAGATTTATAATAAAAAGAATCAACATTTTTGTGGGTTCACATTAAGAATACCGAAATCTAATGAGTAAATTATAAAGCTCAAATTCATCCCTTAAAATCTAAAATTAAATTTTTCTTTTGAATATATATTAATAGTAGACAGAAGAAGAATATAGGAGAGACTAAAGATCATCTCTTTTGGTATGTTTGAGAAATAATCAGACATTAAAAAGATACTAAAGCAAAAGAGAAGAAATGAATTAACTTCACAAAATAATATGATAATGTTCTTCAGTCACTGAAGGACATAAGCAATTTTATTTCCAGCCATAGACATCTTAAATAAGAGCATTTGGATATGTGACAGCTGTGGCAGTCAGATAAGAAAAGTATTGTGAAACAATAGAGAAACAATTTTCCTGCAACTTATTTATAGTCATCAGGGCTATAAAGGGAGAAGAAGAGGGATGTGGGAGGAATAAAAAAATCAACCCCAACATTCGAGAGAAAAAAATTCAATACTTATTTTGTAAACATTATACATTGAAAAAGTGATACTGTTCTTTCACTTTTTTCCCCACAATTTTTAGATATAAATCGGCCCACTGAAGAATTCTCATTGGTGCCAATATATGTCTCTTGGTCATTGTCAAATGTTGTACAACAGCTGTAAAGCTACTAAGAGTAATTCAATTTTAGCAGATTCTAATGATGTTTGTGCTGACAGAATAATATTCATGGCATGTAGTCGGATGGAGCCTCATGGAGCTCTAACAACCTTATGGCCTAATAGAAATGTCTATTATATCTCCCTAAAGAAGCCAAGGAGAATTATTTGATACAACATACTGAGATACACTGTCCTCTGTTCCTGAAATTCCCACTGGACATTGAGCCAAGATATAAGTTCATTTACAAAGTACTACACACTTAAAATGGGGTGGAAAATTGTTGGAGCATCTTTTAAACTCTTTTCTCTCCCCAAGACCTCTGAGTTAATTACAAGAGCAAAAAGAAGGGGAGACAAAGAGAAACATTTGTTCCTCCCTTCTATGATGGAAAGGCTAAGAATTCATATGGAAAATATGTTCTGACAAAATACAGAATATAATCTCTAAAAAATACCCTGTATGCTCCTTTAGCTAGAGTACTTCAACTGTGAAAATTACATTCTTTAACAATTGTAAAATGTATCTTTTAAGAATTAGACTTTTAAAGTAGATTAGTTCTGACACTGTGGCCATTATTCTCACAGCATCCAAGAGGATTAGTTTTCTCACAGAAAAAGCAATGCTGTGCTTTACAACTCCTAGAAAGAACTTAGCCTGTTCTTGAAATAGCCACGCAGTATTCCAAAAATAAGAACTGTATGACTATGGGAATCCCGGGGTCAAATATCCAGGCATGAGGAATCATGGTCCCATGCCAGTTTGCACCCTTTCCTTTGAGAGAAGCCGATGACTTTGATGCTGCTCTAAACACCTTTCTTTTTCAGGGGTGACCCAGAGGCCATGTAGATCAGATGGAACCATGGGGCTGTTTGCATAGGAGAAAGACTAGAGAATAAAATCAAAGTCAAAGTCAAAAGAAAACTCATTTTTTCTAGAGCTCATAGGATCAAATACAGAAAAACTGGGAAAGCCTAGTTTCTCTATATAGTGATGGTTGTGAAACCAAAATAAAATTTTTGCTAATTCTTTTAAAGGGTTCATTAAATTATGTGGTCTTATAAATAAATCTTCCTTGATCTACCCCACCCTCAATACACAGGTACAGTGCTTGGGATGTAACTCAAATAAAAATAAATTCAGTAAGACTCAGTCTCTTTTGCCTAAGGCATATACTTCATTTGTTTCTTTCACAGGGCAGTTGTCACACATTGCTTTACTTTCTAACTTTATAGATTTATCTGTATCTGTCTTATTTCCCCTAATAAGGTATAAAATTCTTGAGCAAAAAGACCTTGCCTTATTCATCTCGTCTCCTTCAAAGTGCTGTAGATCCTCGAGAAAGACCAAAGTTGGTGAAATAAACTAGATCCACAAAAGCACAGCCAGCATGAAACAAAACTACCTCACAGAGAAGTGCCCTTCTTTTTCTCCTTCTCAGACACTAATGACAATTTATATAAAGAGAACATGAATAACATGACCAAAAAATTGAATGGAAGTGGCAATAAAAATGGATTCCATTTTTAGAAAAAAGTCACATTTAAACATTTTAATATAATTTTGCCCTACTTTCTCAAAATATATTGTACCTTGAATCTAAGGGTAGCAGGGTGACAAACACAATTATGCATATTTGAAAGTAAAATGTTTTTCTATTTTCTATAATAGGTCTAATCTTTTTTCCACACCAACCAATAAGGAAGTAAAAATAAAGAATACTTTCAGTTGTCTATTGACAGTATCTGTCATTTTTTTAGTTTTTAGACAGCAATTGTCCATTAACTCCACCTATTTCAGATAAAGGTTTAAGTTTTGGGATCGTAGCTCATGCCATTCTCCCACCTGTATATACATAGCACACATATATACACACACATATGAACAATAAATGCACATAAATTTACACAACACCTTCACCAGATGGTATTCGGGTGAATGAAGAGGAAATCAGATGCCTTATTAGCATATAGGAAAGAGAGACTTAAGTCAATGGACTTTTATTTGCATTTTCATTTGTCTTTGCTTCAAAGCACCAGATAACATTGTTTCTTGTTCTAATTTCTCTGTTAAAAAATTGGCCATTCTTTGGTGACTGCTACTCTTTATCCCTGTTAGTCTAATCTTCATTCACAGTGTGGCACCTCACAAGGCCACCCACCTATCAGTGGATCTCTCAGCATGGTGATTCTGTGGCAGACTTGTTACTATGGAACTCTCCTGTGAGCAGCCTCCTCCCAAAGTTCTTAAGCCCCCTTTGATTTCAGTTTTTTCCTCGAATGATCTAACATCATCTCATCTTCCCTGGGTTTTCATCCCAGAAGAGTAAACTGAAAGATAAACATATCTGTCTACCTTTTTTTTCTTATCTTTTCTCTCTGCTTTTCATATTATCATTGTGTAAGGGAAAGATTCCCCCCAACTCTTTTCCTTGTAGTCTAGAAGTTCATACTCTATAACATCCTCTTCTTTCTCAAGATACATTTGTCTTGCTTCCTTCCAGAGATTCTGAGGGTGGATGAGGTACAGAAAGAAAGAGGCTGGATAACTAATAAAGAAGGTA
>NW_006439192.1:21392380-21428652 GCF_000325575.1 Pteropus alecto | reverse complement strand
CTTTCTTATTACATAGCAAAATGACTGGTTTTACAATGGAGTCCAGAAAAAGAAAAACACTTGGTGAAATTGAATCATCCTTTTAACCACAGGAGACATCAGAAATCACAGCAGAATCTAAAGCAGACGATGCCAGTTCTTCACTACAGGATTCACACCACTGCAAAACTCTTCTTCTGTAGATTAGTTGAACATAGCTGCAAAGTCTAATCTTAAAGACATGATGTATTCAACCACAAACATTCTTTCTTCAAAATATCATGCTAGTTATATCATAACAAATCATTTAACACTAAATGCTCAAGAATAAACCTGAAAAATAACACTGCAGTATTAACTAATAATGACAACAAACTAAATTTTAGAAATATCAAAGAATTTAGTTGGGTTGTGTCCAATTACATTAACAACTGAAAAAGTATTTTTATACAAGAATAATAAGAAAACATGATTCCAGTCCAGAAAATCTACTACCTAATAAACTTAAGTAACGTGCTTTTTAATTTTTTTTTAATAACCTTGATTTAAGACCTAGCTTGGTGTCAGAGTGGGAAGAGGTGATTCTAATTCTAGAATCAGTACTAATTTCCTCACTTCAGTTCCATTCAGCCAGTGCCATCTGCATGAGCTATATTCTCCCTGGGCCTATCTCTCAGTTTAGCTAAACATTTACTTATTCCTTGTTACATGTCAGGCCTTACAATAGATACCAAAGATTCAGCAATTCTTGCTCACAGAGTGCTTATAATCTAGTATGGGAGAGATAAATGTATATTACTGATAATTCAAAGTATGTAAGGTTACACGCCACAAAAACAACATAAAGCACGGGTCCCCATCCCCCAGACCGTGGACCAGCACTGATCCATGGCCTGTTAAGAACCAGACCACAGGAAGCAAGTGGGCTAAAAAGCAAAGCTTCATCTATATTTGCAGCCGCTCCCTAGTGCATCACTACCTCAGCTCCGCCTCAGATCATCAGGCATTAGATTCTCATAGGATCACTGGTCCCTGGTGCCAAAAAGGTTGGAGACCACCAGTATAAGGTATAACTAAAAGATCATGCAGATTACACTATTGATTTTTTTTCTAGTTCTATTATAAAAATTTCACATGGTAAGTGTTGTTAGCAGTGTTTATCTAAAATACAACTTGAAGGTAATACATTAAAATTTTATTGATTAACAGGAAGTCTCTTAGAATAATTGCTGGTAAGGGAGAAGATGTGGAGCCACTGATTGGTAGGATGAGGGACTGATAAAAATAATATTCTTAAACCTCCGTATATTATCACAAAGGACGAACTAGAGAAACAGTTTCATTTTCTTCCATAAATATCCATCAAGATACACTTTATCTATCTATAAAATCCTTTATCCATCAAATAAACCCTTGTAATTTATTTATCCTATTTTTATCTATATTGTTTCAGAGAGAATATACTGTCTCTAAATTATATATCCACATAAGACTTTTGCGGCAACAATTATAATCTGTTCATATTGACCTATGCAGACGTGGAGGAAGATATACAACTGTACTCTGCAGCACCAAAATATATATAAAAAGAAAAAAGAAAGAAAAAAAGAAAAAATTTTCGATGTCATTGTGCTAAAGTTAGCAGAAGGAAGAAAATCATAAAGATTAAAGCAGAGACAAATTAAATAGGAAAATAATAGAAAAGATTAACAAAGCTAAGAGTTGGTTCTTCAAAAAGATAAACAAAATTGACACGCTTTTAGCTAGAGTAACAAAGAAAAAAAGAAAGCTGAACCAAATAAATAAAATTATAAGTGAAAAAAGAGACATTAAAACTGATATCACAGAAATACAAAGAATCATAATACTATGAACAATTATATAAAGCAAATTGGACAACCTAGAAGAAATGAATAAATTCTCAAAAACATACAGCCTACCAAGACTGAATCATGATACAATAGAAAATCTGAACAGATCAATAATAAGCAAGGAGATTGAAGCAGTAATCATAAACCTGCCAATAAAAAAAAAAAGCTCAGGACCAGATAGCTTCACTATAGAATTCTACCAAACATTTAAAGAAGAATTAATGCCAATCCTTCTCAAACTTTTTTTAAAAAATTGAAGAGGAGGGAATACTCCCAATCTCATTTTATGAGGCCAGCATCACCCTGATAACAAAATCAGACAAAGACACTACAAGAAAAGAGAACTGTAGGCCAATGTGTCTGATGACTGTAGATAAAAAAATTCTCAGCAAAATTCTGGCAAACTGAATTCAACAACATATTAAAAAGATCATATACCATAATCAAGTGAGATTTATCTCTGGGATGTGATGATTCAGCATATGCAAATCAATCAATACGATGTACCATATTAATAGAATAAAATATAATAATCATATGATCATTTCAATAGAAGCAGGAAAAGCATTTGACAGATTCCAACATCTATTCATGATAAAAGCTCTCAATAATTTAGGTATAGAAAGAACTTTCCTCAACATAATAAGGGCCATTTATGCCAAGCTCACAGATAACATCATATTCAATGGTGAAAGAAATAATCTTTTATTTAAGATCAGGAACAAAACAAGGATGCCCACTCTTACCGATTCCTATTTAACACAGTGGTGGAAGCCCTAGCCAGAGCAATCACGCATCAAAAAGAAATGAAAGGCATCCAAATAAAAAAGAAGTAAGTCTAAGCGTCTCTGTTTGCGTGTGACATGATCATATATATAGAAAATCCTAAACAGTCTACCAAAAACTGTTAGGATATAAGAACTCAGTAAAATTATAGAATACAAAATCAACATACAGAAATCAGTTGCATTTCTGTACAATAACAACAAACTATCTGGAAAAGAAATAAAGAAAACATTTCTTTTACAATAGCATCAAAAACAGTAAGATACTTAGAAATAAGTTTAACAAAGGTAGTAAAACATCTGTACACAGAGAACTATAAAACATTGATGAAAGAAATTTAAAAAGGCACAAATAAATGGAAAGATATTTAGCGTTCTTGGATTAATATTGTTAAAATGTCCATATTACCCAACGCTATCTATAGATTCAATGCAATCTCTATCAAGATTCTAATGGCATTTTTACAAAAATAGATCAAACAATCCTGAAATTCATTTGGAACCACAAAAGACCTTGTATAGCCAAAGATATCTTGAGAAATAACAAAGCCAGAGACATTACACTTTATAATTTCAAATTATTTTACAAAGCTATAAAGATATCTTGAGAAATAACAAAGCCAGAGACATTGCACTTTATAATTTCAAATTATTTTACCAAGCTATTGATACTGGCGTAAAAACAGACACACAGACCAATGGAACAGAGTTGAGAACCCAGAAATAAACTCATGCCTATATGGTCAATTAATATTTGGCAAGGGAGCCAAGAATGTTCAGTGGAGGAAAAGACAGTTTCTTTAATAAATTGTGCTGAGAAAACTACATCTTCACATGTAAACAAATGAAACTGGACCCTATCTTACAATCAGTCACAAAAATTAACTCAAAATAGATCAAAGACTTCAGTGTAAGACCTGAAACTATAAAACTCCTAGAAGAAACAATAGGAAAAAAGCTCCTTGACAGAAGTCTTAGCAGAGATTTCATAAATATCACAACAAAAAACAAAAGTAACAAAAGCAAAAATAAATAAATGGGATTACATCACACTAAAAAACTTCTTCACATCAAAAGAAACAATCAACTAAATAAAAAGGTAACCTAAAGAATGGGAGAAAATATTTCCAAACTATATATGCGGTAATAGGTTAACATTCACAATATAAAAGGAAATAATACCCCTGAATAGCTAAAAAAAAAAAAAAAAGTTAGATTAAAAAATGTGCCAAAGACTTTAATGGACATTTTTACAAAGAAGATATTCAAATGGTCCGCAGGTACATGGAAAGATTCTCAACATCACCAATCATCAGGAAATTCAAATCAAAACTACACTGCTATATCACCTTACATCTGTTAGAATAGCTATTATCAATAAGATGAGATAAAAAGTGCCGGTGAAGATGTGGATAAAAGGGAACCTTTATACACTGTTGGTGGGAATGTAAATTGGCACAGCCACTATAAAAAAATAGTGTGAAGTTTCCTCAAAAAATTAAATATAGAACTACATATGATCCAGTAATTCCACTACTAGGTATGTATCAGAAGAAATAAAATCACCATCTCAAAGAGATATCTGCACCTCCATGTTCATTGCAACATTATTTACGATAGCCAAGATATAAAAACAACTTAAGTGTCCACTGATGGACAAATGGATAAAGAAGATGTATATACATACAGCGTAATATTATTCAGCCATAAACAAGAAGGAAATTTTGCCATTTGTGACAACATGGATGAACCTGGAGGACATTATGATAAGTGAATTAAGTCAGAGAAAGACAAAAACTGTATTATCTCACTTACATGTGGAATTAAAAAAAAAAACTCATAGAAATAGTAAACAGATGAGTTGCTGGAGGCAGTAGGCAGGTGGGAGAAATAGGTCAAAATGGTCAAAGGGTACAAACTTCCAGTTATTAGATAAAGTCTAGAAATATAATGTACCGCATGGTGACCACAGTTAACAATACTGTATTATATATTTGAAAGATACTGACAGAGTAAATCTTAAAATTTCTCACTAGAAAAAAATTGTAACTATGTGAGGTGATAGAAGTTTTAACTAACCTTATTGTGATAATCATTTTTCAATATACACAAATCATTAGGTTGTACACCTTAAACTTATACAATGTTATATGTCGATTATATGTCAATAATATTGAAAAGTAAAAACTCATCGAATTGCTTATATTAAATATGTGTAGTTCATTATGTACCAATTATACCTCAATAATACTGTTAAAAATGAAAAAAAAATGTTAAAATGAAAAAAAGAAGATAGAAAAGAATGTGCAAAGCCATAGGAGCTTGAGAGCAGAATTCTGGGTCTCTTGAGCAGCCTAAATTTCAGTGTGACATCAGTATGGTTTTGGGAGGAAGGGACATTGGAAGGAGAAAAAAGGCAGAGTGCAGAGATGAATCCCACAACCTTGTAGGTATCAATGCTTGATGTGTGTATGCATTTCTATCCCACTTTGCTCTAGAAAAGAATTCTGGCAACTGAATAGTTTGCAATAACATAATTCTATAGATCTTTCATAAGTCTGTTGGATGAGCTCCCTAACAGTACAGCTATATGCAGATTTTTTTGTGTGGAGTTTTGTGAACCTGGAAACTGAAATGCAAAGTTATTAGATGTAATTTTAATAGAATCTAATTGGGAAAAATGTGTGATAAGAAACAAAAAAGTTAAAAATAGTCATGTCTTAACTAGGGAATTCTGGATAAACATGAGAATTGAAAAAGGAAAGAGATGTCATATGCTTTATTATTGTGGTAAAAACTGTGCAAACAATAAGAAAACTGTAGACAGTAATTTGGCATGAGTCAGAGGAAATCTCGATTACCCAGGAAGATTTTTCCAGCTCTAATTTATTTGTCTGTGAATATTGACAGATTTGTTTAAAGAAACACAACAATACAGGAAAGAAGCTAGAGAGAACATGCCAATAAACAAAGTATGTCAAGTTCTGTGCCAAGTTATGTTGCCAATGCTCTTTAAAAATATGACCCGGAATTACTATTAAGTGATAATTATAAGGAAAACATATGCTCAGCACTGGCTTGATTTACTGGGGGATGATAAATTTTGAAATCCTTGTACCTCACAAATTTGTAATTTCTATTATATACCGGACTAACACAGGCTAATATATATGCTTTAATTGATTAAAAATGCCAACGTATGCATGATCAATTTGCTATTTCTTTTGCCATAAATTTAATCATTAATTCATCATGAGTTATATAATAAAAACAGTAAAATTTTTTATTTGATTATTATAAATCCATATTTCGAGAGAAACTAAATCCAGTAATATTACAGCAAACAAATGACAAGGAATAAATAGACCCTTAAGAATGACTTCTCAGAAAAGTTTAAACCAGATTGTAATAATTGTGGACACTTCTTTATCTAAAATCAGTGCCAATCTGCACAAAAATAAGTTCTCTCATACATTAGCATGGCTTGTTTATTTATGCTAAACTCACCAAATAATGGGAAAGCCACCAAATTAGATCAGTCTCTGGAAATACTTGCCACCTACAATACTTTGTCTACTTATGAACACTTACAACCAACCTATCTGCCATCTTGCCATATGCCATTTTAATAGAGATTCTTAATACCTTCATTCCTAGAGTTATTCGAACTCTGTTTCAAGGCCCACTTCAATATATCATGAGGCCAGCCCACGGGAGCCAATAGAAAGAAGAAAGAGAGCTCTAATTTCTTCCTTTTACTTCTCAGAACACATTAGAGTAACTCCCTGACCTGGTGTCACAGAATAAAATGAAATGTTACTTTTGTTTCAGATGGGCGCTTGGACACAATTATGGAAAATCTCCACCACAGAGGGAAAAGTTGGAAGGCTACGATTTGGATGTTCTGCACACTCCACAAATCTAAGACCTACATTTTGTTTTACCAGTGAAAGTTTATTTCACAATAGATAAGCAGTGCAACTCTACTTGGGCTTGTTAAAGGACTGCACATTTCACAGTGGCTAAAGAAATGTTGATGTAGAAACCAGAGCCCTGGGGTTACTTGCCTGATCTGAATCTAGAGAAATACAAAACTGCTTTCATAGAAGTCTTTCCAGAGATCGGGCTGCTGTGATTAGGATGTGAAAACTGAGGAGTTTGCTTTCTAATATTTCCTTTCTATGCTCTCCTCTGGGCCACGACAGCTAATTGGCCTACTTGAGGCTGAGTGCAGCTAGCTCTGCGAGAATTGCTAAAAACGTATCTTGGAGTCAAAATTACTTCTTGGGAATTTCACTTTTTGGTCAATGAGAGACTCCAGAACAAACACTTAATAATCTGTTTGCTACATTCTTCCTAGTTACCTTTACTGAATGATGAAAAGATCTACAAGTTAGCAGTTGCTTTTACAAAGCTCACATATGAAAGTTATATTATTAAACATTAGATTGGCAAAACCTTTTTAGAGCTACAGTATTGAGTATTGCTGACTTTTACCTAGTTTGCCTATGACGAAAGTGATCCACGTGGATTAAGGCCATAATTCAATTCTGAAGGTTTTCTTTGTATTTTAAAAACAAATGAAATGTTGAACAGTTGTCAGGTGTTAGTTTGATCTTTATTATAACTCTGCTAAGATTATAAGGATTACACTGAGCACTTGAAGTAAGATTTGAACAGTGACAAATACCAGGTTACCATTATCTTATTTCAGCATCAAAGAAGTATTAAATAATCAGATAATGTCTCCAAGCTCTCAAAATACTAAATCCCTTTACGCTAGCCCACACATGCTACTGATCATGAGGCAACCACAGGAACTACACAAAAAACAGCATATATGGTTCTAGTCACAGATTCTGGGTCCAGTATAAATTAAGAATTAAGATATTCTGTTGTGATTCATTTATGTCATGTACCTTTAGGCAAGAAAAAAAATATGTGTTGCAGGATCTCTTCTGGCTTGTGAAGCTCATTGTGGAATCTCTATGCTTACTTCTGGTGATTCCTTCATATTTTTCACCTATCTTTGGATACACCTTCAAAAACAGAAATATAATAGAATTTTGGCATGTTAGGTCTGAATTAAACTTTCAAAACATCTTAATCTAATCAATTCACATTATAGATTAAGAAACAAGCCTCCAAGGTTATAGTTTGTTTGTAGTAGAACTCATATCTTCTGACCTAGAGCTCAATTCTATTCTTATTACACCAAATGACTCTGTTTATTAGAATTTTATTGTCTGCCTGCTTTCTAAATTATTATTATTTATGAAGAAGAAAATACTTAGAATTTTTTTTTTAACATAACTCAAACATTGCTTTCCATTTTCACCTGATGATGTGGGTGTTTTTCGGTGAGAATCAAGGATTCTAAGTCTACCAAAAAGTTAGCATGTTTTCTTTGGCACACCCATGTTTAGTGATGACTGACTTTGCTCCCTCTCTCTTCTACTATCTCATTTCTCTTTTACATATGGTGCCTACATGTCTTTGAATGGATGGTTTATTTTCACTCACCATCCACTTTTCTTGGCAATTTGGTTTTCCTCATCCCTAAATTTACTGAAACCTGCGCTTTTTCCTAGATGTAAATCAACAGTTTTTCTCCTGCCAACTATATACCTCACTAGACAGAAATGAATGACTCTCTTTACTCCTTAATCCAGTCTTACTTAGTAATTTCTCCTTTAATTTCCGTGTCTGTGGGTATTTTCTAAGACTAAACGCTTCATCTCAAATTTGTTAGTAAAAATTAAAGAGTTTGAAATAATAATTTTTGAAACACCGAGAAGTCTCAGTATAATAGGCTCTAAAAAGGAATTTATACTTCTAAGGACAATATTAGGTCAACTGACCCTGTGGCTTTCATTATCTTCACATTTTAAGATTGGTAGAGTCACTCTTTCTAAAGCTATCAAACTTCAATGATAGAACTATTTTCCTACTTGGTTACTATCCTATTCTATTCAGTAAGTGTTTAACATTGGATTGTATATAAATCTCCCACCTTAAAAATTAGAGATTCCTGTATTAAATCTTGCTCCAGCTACTGCCTCGTTGGTCTGCTTCCTTTCCAAATAAATGGATCAAAATTCTTGTCTATACCTGCTACCGGTTGTCTCTACTCTCAGTCTCTGCCTAGTTGGGGTAGGGGTAGGGGTCTGTCCTTTCTCCCCTTCCTCATGGAAATGGCTCATGTCAGGGTCACCAAAGATTTTCATGTTGCCAAATTCAACAGTCACTTCTCTTCCCTGATGTCAACTGTTCAGCAGCATTTGATAGTGTTATTTCTTTCCTCTTTAGACATTTTCTCCTCTTGGGCTCTCAGACATAACCCTCTTCCATTGAGAGCTCAGTCCCAGGCTCTTTTATTTTTCCTACCTTCTGTTCTTATGCCTATTTCACCTAACGTATGATTTTTAAAGCCCAGATATCTACATGTTGATGATTTTCTAGCCTTAACCTCTCCCCTGATTTCCATATTCATATACTTCTTATCTAATGACATCTCTTTTTGGTCTAAATTCAGTCTTAAAGAGATCACTCATCTACCTTCCTTACTTTCCATCATCTCAGTAAATTGCACCACTATCCATCTTATGGCTCAAACTCAGATTATAGCAGCATCATTGATTATTTTCTTTTTCTCGCCATCTACTTCCAGTCCATCAGCAAATCTGAAATATATCCAGAATCTGAACAGTTCTTTCTTTTCTGTTAAATGTTGAATTCAGGCCACCATTATCTCTGTCAGTGACAATCTAATTTGTATTTAGTTGTGTGGAAAATGTACTGAAGGAGGCCAAGGCAAAATGAAAGTTGGGAGACCAAAAGAAGGCTGATGCATTAATACAGTAAGAGAGAATTGGTCAATAAACATATGCGAAGATACTCGACATCATCACTCATCAGAGAAAAGCAAATTAAAATCATCATGAGATACCAATATGCACCTGCCAGATGGCTAGAGTTATAAAGACCAACACCAAGTACTGGCAAGGATATAAATCTCATATTTCTGGGGGAGGCCAAATTGGTACAAGCATTTTGAAAACTGTGTGACAGGTTCTGATAACAGTTAACATATGCTTACTCTATCCCTTAGCAATTCTACTCCTAAGTATACACTGGAAACAATTTTAGTGTTTATTAACAGTAGAATGCATACATAAAATACAATAAATTCATACAACATAATATTGCACAGCAATATAAAACAATGAACCACTGCTATATGCAACAAGATATATGAATTGCAGATTCCAGACACAAAGAATATGTTTTATATGATTCCATTTATATGAAGTCCAAAACCAGACAAAACCATGTTATGGTGATAGAAATTAAAACAGCAAGTTATTGCTTTATGTATGGGGGGCAGGTAGTAGAGGAGGTGAAGAAGGGAGAGATTTTGACCAACTAAGGACATGAGGGAGTCATTTTGATTTCTAAAAATATCCTATATTTTATAATTGGAGTGCTTACATACATGTAAAAATTCATCAAGCTATATATTTTAGGTGTGTATATTCCATGAATTTTAAAATAAAATTGCATATATTTACAATTTTTTAATTTAAAACTTTAATCAAAATTTTCAAATGTTGAAATACATTTTAAATTTATTTTCTAAAAATTAGATTAATATGATTAATAAAATAATTAATAAGATTAAGATTATCTTGGTAATGTTTAGCCTTTTGCATTTCCATATACATTTTAGAATAGGTTTTTCAAATTCCACAAATTCTGCCATGATTTGACAAGAATTACATTCAATGCATTAAATCAATTTGGGCAAACACTGCCATCTTTATAATCTTCAACCTAGGAACGTTGTGTTTAGGGTCATCTGTAAATTCTTCACTATTTTATAATTTTCAGTTTAGAAACATTGAATATCCACTGGTCAACTAATTCCTAAGTATTTAATTTTTTTTTACATGTTTTCATTATACACTCAAAACAACTTATTTTGTGGGAGGTAAGGTAGGTTTTATTATCAATACTAAAGTAAAATTGATTAAGTTACTCATTTAAGTTCACACAGTAGTTTAAGAACAATGCCATAAATAGATTCTAATTATGTGACATACAGTCAAGTGTGTAAATTATCAGTGGTCACAAAGAATGTGACTAAGTAAATGGGGGATGGAGAAAATCACATAAGCCATTATTAATAAAGCTAGATTAGAATGCAACCTTTCTAAAATTAAATGTATTGGGGTAACATTGGTTAATAATATTATGTTTCAGGCATACAATTCTATAATATATCATCTGTATTGTGTGTTCACTACTCAAAGTCTAGTCTCCTTCTGTCATCATATATTTGACCCCCTTTACCTTCTTCACCTTTCCCCCTTGCCCCCTCTCCTCTGGTAACCACCATACTGTTGTCCGTGTCTATGAGTTTGTTTGTTTCATTCGTTCATTTGTTGCTTTTTGTTTTATATTTTACATATGAGTAAAATCATATGGTTCTTTTCCTTTTCTGTCTGACTTATTTCACCTACATGATACTCTCAAGATCCATCCGCGTTGTTGCAAATGGCAATATTTCATCTTTATGGGTGAGTAGCATTCCACTGTATATATGTATCATATCTTCTTTATCCAATTATCTGTCGAAGGATACTTAGGTTGTTTCTATGTCTTGGCTATTGTGTGTAATGCTGCAGTGAATATAGGAGTACATATATCTTTATGAATAAGGTATATAAACTGATATAGAAAAAGATGGACGTTGTTTTTATTTCCTGGCTATTGTGAGTAATGAACCAATGAACATAGGGGTTCATATATCTTTATGAATAAGATATATGAACAGATATATGAAAAGATGCTCAACTTCACTAATTATAAGGGGAATGCGAACCAAAACTACAAAGTGATACTACCTGACACCTGTTAAAAGGGTTATTATTGCTATGACAAGAAATAACAACTGTTAGAAAGGATGTGGAGAAAAAAGAATCCTTGTACACTGCTGGTGGGAAGGTAAATTGGTGCAACCAATATTGAAAACAGTATAGATGTTCCTTAAAAAATTAAGAATAGAAATTACCATACGACCCAGCAATCCCTCTTCTGAGTATCTAGCCGCAAAATTTGAAAACATTTATTTGTAAAGAATGCAACCTTTTTACCTCTCTATTTAGATTATGGTCACGGGAAATATCTTTACTTCCTAGTTTCATACATATTAATATTAGTGATAAATTATGTCTGTTTTAAATTCTTAACTATGGCCCCAGTACAAAAATATCCATACAAAGGCAGAAAAGGTTAGCTCAAAAACAATTTGGGGGCATCTGTTGATAGTACTATTTATTGATATTTATTAGGTACAAAACACCATTTCAGATTCTTTCACATATTAATTAATTTTTACTATTGTCTATGTTTTGTTATTTCCATTTCACACAAGAGGAAATAGGTACTTAGAAAGGTTAATTAAATTTCTCAATGAGGATTAATTTAAATTAATAATTAATTTAAATTAACTACAGTATAATAAAACTGTAAAGAATGGACAGATTCTTCAAAACCAAAGATGTCCAATTCTCTACCTATCATTTTAGTAAATAATCTATAATGTCTCTATTTTTAATTAATGAGAATATAGCATATGTTAAATACATACTTTTTTAAAAAATAGATACAGTAAACTCTCACTTGACATTGTCAATATATTCTTGGCAGCTGCAACTTTAAGTGAAATCAAGTTTTGTTTGTTGGAATAACAAAACTAACTTTACACTAGGCTAATTGATATAAACTAGAGTTAAGTCTCAAAGGCACTTAAACATTTATTTATCATCACAAAAACATGATCAAACTACTAAAGACCTAAAAACACTTCTAATACTAAACACTGAAATAAATGTGAGTTATACATACATTTAAGAAAAATGAATAAAAACAAGTAAGATACTTCTTTTCCACCCTGTTTATCCCAACTCAGAGTCAGTGAAGCTGGACCCAGTCCCAGCAGCTCGGGGCACAAGGTGGGCACCAACCTTGGACAGGATGCCCTTCCATTTCAGGACACACTCACACCCACACCCATACTCACTCAGACTTGGACAATGCAGACTCACCGGTCCACCTCACACACACATCTTTGGGATGTGGGAAGAAACTGGAGCATTTGGAGAAAACCCACACAGACGTGGAGAGAATGTGCAAACTCCACAGAAGACAGTGGCCCCTCTAGAAATCAATTTTTTTTTCTCACCAACGTTATAATGAAATGATGATGAATAGAAGGATGTTATTCGGGGACCTGCTGTACATACGTTGAGTGGGAGTGAGACTCAAAATTCTAAATGTAGGCAAGTTCCGAATCCAAATTAGTTTTCATAACATGGTTTCAATGTCTGAAATCATTACAATTTCAAATCTCCCTATCGTATTTTCATATACATTGTCTCTTAGAATAAATAAATTCCTTAGCATACTAACATTGATATTATTACAGAACTATTAAACAATAGTTTAAATGCCCAGTGAATGCCTAACAAAGTTAGCTTAACTATGCTGCAGACGAGTATGTAAGTTACCAAATGTTAAGTACACTTAAGTACTTAGAATAAGGCAACTGCTTTCTAAAGTTTGGCTTCCCATTTTTAGCTCTATTATGCCTTTTATTCTCATGTTCTCAGGTAATTAGGTGTGTATGTGTATTTGTGTGAGTGTGAATGTGTGCCCATGTGTGCATGTATGTGTGTAGACACATGTGCGTGCATGTGTGTACTGCAGGTAATGCTGGACAGTACTACAGTACTCCAGCAGCCAAGACATTTCTAGGTCTAGGGAAGTGGAACTTTAGTACCTGTATGCCCCTGGGAAAACTACTTTGGATTACAGGAATTGATCCAACAGGCTTTTGGGCTAAAGCCCAACTCAATGGGAAGTCTCATTTTTCAAATACAAGTTTTTAGTTTTGTATGTTCGTTTATTTATTTTGTAACACCACTGGGTTTTAAACTCTTACTATTTTTTAAATACATTCTGGAAAGGATATTTAGATGTTCTCTCTCATGTACAGCTTCAAATTGGATTCAGAAACGCAAAGCAAGGGTATTCTTTGTGTCCTAACTCTTAAAGTTAATGACTTCTAATTAGCCCAGCAAGAAGCTAATGACTTGTAATCACTTGCCAATTGATTCTGAGTATTTTCTTTGTAAAATTAGCCTGGATGAAACAAGAAGGCTCTGGCTGGTAGGGAAAAAGCAGAGGCAGATTAGAATTTAAGAAGTCACAAGGTGAGTTCTGGAAGATATTCAAGGTGATGAGAACCATATTTGTGGTCTTTTACCAATTTTTATAAGACCTATAATGGTGTAAATACAGCTGCATGTTTTGGAGATTATATAACTGAAACACTGAGAAAATCATTGCTTACTATTATTTAAGTGACCTCAGTTTTTATCATTTGTATCAATTCAACTACAAAAGTAGACTATGCACACAAAATTATACATCAGATTATTGATTTTATGAGATGCTTCACTTAGAAAGATACAGTTACTTTGATTAACATTGTTCCATAAGAAGAGAGATAGAATATGTATCAATTTGAATCATATAAACATTTACTGGGAATCTGCACTTAGCTCAGGCTCTGGGCTGTGCATTGAACATGAAAGATGAATAATCCATAGGCCCTTTCTCCAGGAGTTTACGGTTTATGGATTAGATTCATTGTCCCAAGTTAATAAATAATCACCTAGAGTAAGGCACTCTATGACCAAGAAAAACTCCACAGGATATCAAATTTGAAAATGCATGTATGGTTTTCTCAGGTCCTTTGCACAAATCAGATATATTTTTATATCTCTTAATATTTATCAGTTATTAGCCACATTGAAGTTCAGGAGATTGACAAAGGAATCTTAATATAAAGAGGATTCGATGCAACAATGGCATTGGTTAGACATATTTGAATTGCAAGAAATATTTCAGAGACTATTAAGAAACAGTCTACAGCTCCAGCTATGGGAAAAATATCTAATTTAAAAGACTAACATTATTCGAAGCATTACGCATTAGAAAAGAGTAGCTTGTGATTAAGTATAATAGGTTATAATAGTGTGATAAGCAATTGGAAAAATTGTCATTATTACTCACTATTCATATATATATAGTACAGAAAAGTATGTGTGTATATATATATATAGTACAGAAAAGCCTGACATTATGGAATAATTTTCACAGCCTTGATATAAAGAGTTGTAACAATAAGGAAAATTTAAAAAGTAAAATAAAAGGGATAAAAGTTCAATGTTTCAAACACTATCTTTTTTCTCCTTAGAAAATGGTTAAAGAGCAATTCAGTCCTGTAAATTTTTTCCAATGGAGAAACAAAGAGATCAGAGTTATCAGCAACACTGGGAACTCATTAAACCATGGACCTTTTGCCTTCGAACATCATCAATGCTTAAATTCTCAATCCAGCAGCAGAATCACCTACCAACCCATTCATTTTTACCTGGCATCATTCTTTTTAACTGCCTACCAAAATTTAACTACTATAAAAATAATAATAATCAAATTAAGAGAGTAACAAAAGAATAAGGCCATTGTGTGTTCAGGTACTTCTAAACTGGCCTGTCATTTTCCCTGAGAGGGAACGCTGAACTGAATTGGCAACCCAAAATCTTAGGTTCTATTCTCAGACCAATCACTATGCTTCTGCACGACCTTAGCCGAAATCTCACAGTCTCCTCTCTTCAGCACAAGTATGAATGAGCAGTTGTGTTTGAATATATATGGCTACCTAATATGTATATGTGAAGATATCTGGGTATAGCTAATCAGATACCTGATACCTTAGATTTTATTTTTGGAGGGAGTACCACTTCAATTTTGTTTGTTTCACTTGGTAGTGTTAGTTGATTTCAGTAATTCTTATATAAATAAGTATGTTATACAAATGTATACATATTAGGTAGCATTATAATAAGCACATTGGTTTTTGTACATTTACCTAGTACCAAGGTCAATTAGAGAATCCTTGGAACAGTAGTCAGAAATCTCTATTTTTAAAGGATTCATGAATCTGTGTGACCCTAAAGGAAAGAAATGAAAATGACAATTCAGCATAATACACTGACATATCAGAAAATAAAATAAACCCATTGATTTTCCTTATAAAACAAAACCTGAAACATGACAGAGTTTGTTGCTGTTTTAGACCAAAGGCTGGCTTTTCTTCTGGTTTCTCTTCTCATCCTCAAAAGCCTTATTCCCCTACTGCTCTCTATACGAATACTCTCAGCACCACTAATCCCAAGAGAAGACTTAGTTTTGAAAACACAGGAAAGTTCAACCCTAACTGCTAATTGCACCAGTAAAACACAGTATGTTATCCTTGCAGATAAAACATAGAGAAGGCTCATCAATTGATTGTTCCTCCAAACTATAGAACTCTCTGAATAAGATTAGAAAGAACAGACACTATTATGCCCTATTAGCACTGGTAAATGTTTATGTAAAAAATTCCTAGCTTAGTAAATGCAAATAGTGCTAAATCACAGGCATAGAATCTATGCCTTCCTGTTTCCTTGGTCTGTAAGGAAATTTTTAAGATCTTTGTGTGGTTTCTTGCTTCTCATTATTGAGGGTTCAGCTCAAATGTCTTCTACAAAGAATGATCATTCTTAACTTTTCCATCTTATGAAACACCCCAAACCCCTTTTTCCACATTACCTTGTTTAGTTGTTATACTACTTTGATTATTATTATTTTGCTAATTGGCTGCCTGTCTCTCTCATTAGACTAGAAGTTACATGAGAAGCTGAGAGCTTGCCTCCTAGATTCACCATTATTTCCAAGGCTTCTATTAATGCTTGGCATATAGTAGTCTCTCATGAATATCTGATCAGTGAATGAATGAATTAATAAACTAAATGCTTATTTTCCCATTGTAAAGAAAAGAATTGCATAGAAATAAAAAGGTTACCAATTGCAAACCAAATTCAGACTAATTTTACATGAAAGTACTCAGTGCTTACTAGAGAAAACTCATTCTACACTTGAATTTTCAGACCTTGGTATATTAATCTTCCTGAAATTTTATGTAGAATAGCCATCTTATATAAGTGTGGGGAATATGCAGGAAAGAACACACAAATAACAATGGCAAATGAAAAGTATTATAGTGAGGCAAAATCAACAAATTCAAGTTTCTTCATGTGACAACTGGCTCAAAGCTGAATTCCTAAGTAACTGAATTAGCATCAAGTTATCTTTTTTCATGAATTTACAAATTGAGATACACTAATTCTATCTACATTGTAATTTCATGAAACACAGTTATTACAAATTGATCAAAATAGATTGCAGGAATAAAAATTCATAATCAGTGTTTTAGGGTTCACCTATGGACAACTAATCAAGCAATACAATACAAAACAATAGAATTATTCATTTTGGTATATGTTCTAATTGTGTTAAGTGCTGTTTCACAATTTAATTTTGAATTCTCATTAAAACCTTAAAAAAAGAATGGTATTTTCTTAACCATAAAATTAAAATGAGTTAAGTGACTCATAGTACTTTTTATGGATAATCTTATTTTTGCTATATAAATTATGATAAATTGTTATATGATTCAAAAACATAACATAATTAAAGAAAATGACTATTTGAAAAGATTTTGATCAAATCATGTTTTAAGAATACTTGTCTAAAATATTTTTTTTTTCCTCCTAATTTTAAGTAAGTCTGCTATAAGGCAGAACTTTAGATAGTAGTTGCAAACTGGAAAAATTCAGTTGCAGACAACTCACAATAGGTGTTCTCACTATATTTAGGAAATAAAAAAGTCTGAATTCATTATGTATTATATTAATCGAAAAAGACACATATAAAATTATGGTTTTTTAACTTACACGCTTTTCCTTGGTCTTGCCCATGTCAGACCTCCAAGAACAACTGATTCTGAAAATCTAACAGATGATTACGTTGAAGATTTACTTTTAAGAGCATGTTCTTACATAGTTAATGGTTTAGGGAGACAGTAAATCTGTAAAATTAAATGTCAATTTGTTAAAATTAATGACACAAATCATAAACTCGTTAGAAGAATTAATTCATTGTGAATCAACAAGGAGACGTCCTGGTATATATCCAGTACAAGCCGACTGGAAGCTTCCAATGAATATGCAGTAATCACAATGTAAAAGCATTTTGAAATATTTTAAAATACAAATTTCTCTGCCAGAATAATTTTTGAGCCTCGTTTTCACTGCATCAAGGAAAATTTTAGTTATTTATCTAAAGATTCTTACAAAGCACCGATACCCTGGTAAGTGATCAGTAAAAAGTGACCATTGACTGATGTCTTGGTTGTGGACAGATCTTCTAAGTCACACACACCTTGCAAAATAAAAACTGAGATGTGAAATTGTACATTTATAAAGTCACTCCTCTGAACTTGTTTGTAATTCATACCATCTATGTAAATTCTGAAAACTTTATATAAAACAGATAAGGCCATGGTTAAATTCAACATATATTATTCAAGATAACATTATTTAATAGATTTTAATTGAGAAAAATCTCATTGATTTTACAGTTTTATTTTTAGTTTAAATGATTTTGAGTTTAAGCTATTTAGATTTTCTAGATTCTCCCATGTTTCTTTCTCATAATCATTGAAGAATATAAATTTCCCCTTCCCTTAACAGATTCATTGTTGAAAACATAATCATTTGAATATTTTACTTTTTAAAAAGTGAAGTCCGGAAATGATATTGCAACAATATATTCTCATGGCATCTTATTTATAAACCTGAGAAATATTGATGAAGTTATTATCTTTAGATATTGAGTACTGGTAATAAAATTTCTGGAAATCAGTCTATTTAGCACATTAAAACTCACCCTTTTAAGAATGTCAGGAAAAATTAGTTCGAGGAAAACAACCAAAAATCTTAGATTAATTTTTATTCATCAAATTATATCCAAACTCAGTCTTCCTTCTCTCCTCTACTTTTATATATATTTAGAGAATCCTGATGATGTAAAAATAATTGAAAACCAGATCATAATAGAGCTCAGTATTCAATCTATTGGAGGAGAGATATGTAACTAATAACTAAGATACAAGCTAAGTTTAAAGAAATTGTAATCTTCATGCATTGCCAATGAGAATATAAATGATGTAGCCAGTTTGGAAAAGATTTCGGCAGTTCCTCAAAATGTGAAACATAGAATTACCACATTATTCAGCAATTCCACTCCTAGGTATTTACTCAAGAGAAATAAAAGTGTAGATCCACAAAAAAAAGAAAAGAAAGAAAAAATCATATACAAATATTCATAGCAGCTTCATTTCACAATAGCTAAAAAGTGGAAGTAATCCAAATGTCCACCCACTAAGTGGATAAATAAAAGTGTTATATCCATATGATGAAATATTATTCAACAAGAAAAAAAGAGTAAAATTCTCACACATGCTTCAACATGGATGAAACAAGTACGTTAAGTAACATGAAACAGCCAGTCACAAAAAAACACATGTATTTAGATGTGCCAGAATAAGCGAATTTACAAAGAAAGAAAATAGATCAATGGCTTCCTAGAGCTTGGAAGAAAGAGGTAGGTGAAGGTGGGAAGGGGAGATAAAGAGTCATTGTTAATGAATACAAGGGGTTAGAAGTAATAAAATGTCCTCAAATTAGATGATATGGCTGTATACTTCTGTGAATATACAAAAATGGTTGAATTGCATATTAAAATAAGTAAATGTTATGGTATTAGATTATGTATCAATAAAGTTATTAAAATACAAGATGATGTTTTATAACATAAAAATAAAATGGAAAATGCTCTTGAAAGATAGAAAAGAGAACAAATAATTCCTTGTGTGGTAGGGTGAACGAGAAAATAAAATGTTTCCTAGAAAACTTTAAAGTTGGATTTTGAAGAATAAGGTGAAATTCTCAAGTTGAGAGTGTATATCATCTTAAACAGAGGGGCAAAAGCAAGAACACAGGGAAGACCATAACTTATTTGATGAATGATTGAGTAGTGAGAAGACAGGCTGATGGACAGAAGTGATAGAAAATGCTTGGAAGTAAGACTGAAAAGACAGGTAAAAAATCAAGACTGAGAAGAACCTTTTAGGTCATGCTAAGGAATGATACATTTCCTTGTAGTTGAAGAACTTTATTAAAGTTTTTTTTTTTTTAAGAAAATTAACATAAACTGTTTTGTTTCACAGAAATAAAATATAATCTTTTCAGATAAGATTTCCATCTCTCATCAAAATTATCAATGAAATTTAGAATTAATGGGACACTTACTGGTTTTGACTGCCCAGCATCCAAATCAGTGGAACAGTCTTCTATTTTCTGGGAAAGATTATTCTTAACATTGTGGAAGAGAGAACTGACATCTTCTTACAGACACACCTTCCCGGCCATAGATATCACCAGGAACATCCTTAAGACAAGTAAGTTCAATTATAGTATGCTATGATATTGTCCAAAGTCTTTGGCCCTTTGTCATCATTAATTTTGTTCTCTAATTGAGACTAAGAAATGAAAGCCCCATTCTGTTTGATGGTAAAACCAAAAAAGATAAATTAAGCCAGAAGCTTCTGGTACCCTGGTGCCAGCATCGTAGGGAATGTTAATGTTTGTCTACAAAACTTAAGCGAAGAAGTAAAAACTGGCAGGAATAAGAAACCAAGGGCTTCCTGTTGGTATTCAAATTCATGGTTCTAGCCGCTTTCGAGGCCCTCTTCTAATTTGGTAACACAAGCCATTAATTTCTTCTTCTGGTTTAAGCTGGTCAAAGTTGAATTTCTGTCACTTGTGGCAAAATATTTCTCACAGTGGTAGAGTTAGCCAGTTTAATTAGTAGGTTCTCACTGGCTCATGAGATGCACCAGAATTTATCAGGCATCTGATAACAAATAACCTTCTGCTTTAGCTGGAACTTGGATACTCAACTCTGAAGCAAGAACAAAGTGCATGTGCTATAAAAGGGAGACTTGAAAGGAAATAAATGAAGTACCACCATCAATTTTTAACACCGGTTCCTGATCCATAGACATTGTTATATCCTATAGACACACTTACTTATAGAAAGCCTTTTGCAGCTAATAATGTATGCCAGAGATACCAAATACCTAGTCTGTGTATATCAACTTTCCTTCAATACTTTTGGCAGCCAGGGCTAACTGACAAGAGAACTGTTTCACTAAACTTGGATATTCCCAGGAATTCATGAACAGCCCTCTAAGAAACTGCTGACAATTATGTAGAGTCTGCATGCAAAATAAAATCTACTTTCCGGCCCTGGATTACGTTAGCAATAATTACCTTAAATAACAAAATCATTATGACCCCTTTTCTCTTTTATATAAAGTTATACTCTACCACCAGTTTAACACTGAAAGCCTGCTTTCAAGAAATCTATTATTCATGTGTGCTAGAGTGTCTGTTTAAGCAAGGAGTCACCTTTCCCAATGAATGTGCATTTTAATCCTTTACTACAAATATTGGATGAAAGGATTTCCTTTTCGTGATAAAGAATTCAAAGCATTTGAGAGCAGATGGAAGAGTTATTTCAGGAAGACTTTTTTCCCTGAGTTCCCAGAAGCCCATCATGTGTTTGGGGCTAACCCGCCTTTTTCAGAAGACACACCTGCTATATTCCACTTACTAGGCCCACTTTAGATAAAGAAAATTTGAGAGAAAGTCTGACCTGTTCATTAAAGTATAATACATAAAGGCCAAGACTGTACTCAGTTCATTTTATAGATTAGTTCAGAAGTCCGTCAAATCTTATTTTCAATATCCCTCAATCTTCTATAGACCTAAGGTTAAAAGGCAATATATACTTTTCCTTTTAGAAGATTCTTTTATTCCTCTTAGCCAAGGTAATGGTGGGGGAAAACCAACCAGCTATTTCTAAAACCTAAGCTCCAGAATTCTTGCAACAACTATCAGGAGCCTGTTCTCTTATAAACACACCCATGAATACACACACATGCACACACACATACACATAAATAAAGGAGATTATGACAAACTAAGGAAATCATATTAATTTAATTTAATGTACAACACACATTTATGCCAAGGTAGAAAGTGTGCATGGAGGGAAAACCTTGTCTCCTCTTTCTCCTTTTAAATTAGTCCCATAGATCCTTGTCTTTTCTCATGATGTTGTCAAGAATAATAAAGGGTCTGAGATTTTATCCTAATTAGAAGCTAATAAATTAGCCTGCTGCAATTTCATGGATTCTGTCAAAAATCATGAAACTCATAGGTCAGAACAAAAGACTTTATTATTTGAGAAATAGCAGTAGCCAAAATAACAGTATTTTCTTGCTTTATTTTCATAAGCCTACTTCCCAAAAGGCACAGCTCAAAGAGGGTAAAGTGACACTTGTAGACGCAAAGGGTTTTATTAAAGGAGAGGAATCCTGAGATTAGGGAACTCGAGTTTTTTATAATGAGTAGTAATCCTGCCTACTCATTTGTTTTAAAGGAATTTATTTTGTATTATATTATATTATATTAATAATTATTATATTAAGCAAACCTGCCTTTGCCATAGAGACACTATCTCTTATCTTTCAAAGATGTTTGATATGAAAAAAATCTTTGAAAAAATAACACAGAACAATAGCAATCAGTCCCTCTGCTCACAAGACAGACAAAAACGAGACACCTAAAGAAATATCTCCCAACAGATGTGTACAACAAATTCTTATTTGTTAGCCAGTATGGTTTAGTTCTTATTAAAAGCAATGTAAGTCCAATTATACTAAAAGAATGATCAATAGATTTAATAAGTGTCCTCACTGAGAATTTTTTGAGTGTAATATTAATTGATTACTGATATATAACTGGGAGAAATACTGACAGTATGTAAATTCTGAAAAATATCAAAATTTATTTTGAGAATGATCTACACATTGAAAAAAGTTAGGGGAGAAATTTATAGTTAGGGTAGAAATTTATAATTAGAGAAGTAACTTCATTTATCTAAAATCAATCATCTAAAGATGGTTTAGTACATATAAAACATTGGTTTGCCTTTGTAACGAACGTGTAAAAAATATGAAAATTAATTGTATGTGACCTAGAAAACCTTTATTTTTAGATAAAATATATAATTGACTAAAACATCATATATCTATACCCCCAAATTACAACTCATTTCAGATTTTATAATCTAAATCTGTAATCAAGCAGAAACTGCTAACTGGAAATAAAATTTGACATGCATTACTCTGTAATATATTTAAAGAAGTGATTGAAGTGACTCTTATATTTTGACTGTAAATTTGTTGGATTTGTAAATGCCATTACCTATGCACATGACTGACATAGAAGCTTTGCTCACAGTTCTGATATAAGCAAATGACCCATTTCAAGCTTATTTGTGCTTAGAAAGGATCTTCACTTCTCACTTTGGGCACAAATTGAGCCCTCTGATAGCTGTAAGGTTGTATCTTTTCTAGGCTGGAGCCTCATGTAAGGAACCCTAAACAAGAGAGGTATTTTTAGGAGTCACCACAGAATTAATATAAATCATTTGAGTTATAGACCCATATTAATCAAGCATGAAGTTGACCTAAGGGCACATTTGGTGGGCTTCAAACTAGACCGAACCTTTTGGGCCTCTCAAGCTCCATGCTGTTATGTATGACAGTACCCATGGTTTCAAGGCTCTAAATACTCAAGTTCTAGTAGTTTCCTTTGGCTTCTGTAGTCCTGACTTGTCTATTCTTTTCCAAAAAGAAGTTTAAGGGACCATATACCAGGTTATTATAGTTCAATTGAAGGCCTTCGTAGAGGCAAAGTTATACCCCATTAGTGTAAGCCTATATATATATATATGTGTGTTCAAATATTTCCTTCTCTATCATGCTCTTATTTGTATGTTGTACCATATGCCTGAATTTTAGCTCACATTAATGTTTCACTTGTCATCAGACTGGCCTGTGCCTTGTTCTAACAATTTCTTGAATCTTCCCTCAACCACACATAAATCTTCACCTTATCCACATTACCCGATTTCAAGTTATTCTCCTTGAACGTGGCTTCCTGATCAGCATGTTGCTGTCAGTTTCCAACATGGAAGAAAACCAGCCTACTTTCCAGCCTTTAGTGAGAGTTGCTTCAATGATATCATTCATACTTTAAGAACAATGTTACAGTATGCATTAAAATGGTCACTTATTTCTTCAATTTCTGGCTATCTAGGGAGCAGAGTGTATAAGATTGAATGAACCTAGTAAATATGGTACTGATCTGTATTTTTCTTCAGTGTAAAGTCATAATTAGTTTGTTTCTTTTATACCGTGTAAAAGGAACAAGATGAATTAGAGTGGTTTCTTCAAGTAATTATGCAATTAAGATGTGTGTGCATGGCTAAGTGCATTCATAATCTTCAGGAAATTCTTTTCAACTATGACTAGTGCATAGTAAGCAATGTTTTAACTTTTAAAATCCCCACAAATGTTTATTTTTTTCCTTAACATGCCAAATTAGACTTTATTGACATATTGGCCTATAAATTTTTCTGTTTCTATTTAAAACTTAGTTGGCAGAGAAATGCTTTAGAAAGGTTTATGATCAAGTTTGAAAATCTGAATTACTTAAAGAACACTCATTAAAAATTGCCTCAATGCACTTACTAAAACTAATAGTCAACAGCTTGGATTTTATGTACTTCTCACTTCTAAGAGCTTGCTATAAATTAAGTCTGCATAGCCTGACAATAACATTATCTGAAAATTCAAGATTAATGACTTGCTGTGAATATTCTGTAGAAAGCCAAATCCATATGAAATTCAAAAGTGTACAACAGACTTATTTACTTCATGATATACTTACTTAATGTTTTAAAATTATAGCGCTGTGATTTTTGAGGTTAGCTATCATTCCATCCTAATTTGTCTTACAATACTACTTAAACATAATCAGAAATGAACAGAGAATTTGTTCATTCATCAGTTATAACTATCATTCAATAATTAATATCTAATGAACCAGAAAATATTATAACATGTGCTATAATTATTTTTGTACATGTTTTATATTACCCCTAGACTCTATCTTATTGTCTGTCATCAGCCAAAGCACTCAGCATGTACACTGAAAATGAATGTACACATATTTGCTGAAGGAAGGGATAGAGGGGAAGGGGAAGAAAGGAATTTGGTGAGGAAGGAGGTGAGGAAGGAGGGAGAAAAGAAGGGAGAGAGGGAGGGAAGGAAAAGAGACTTTTGGATTTTTTTATTATTTTATACATTTTCAAAAGTTAAAAATAATCTTTATTGTAACTAGGCAAGGCTATCATGAAAAGATTTCAATGACCACACACTTTAATTTTTGCAGTGAGATCATTAAAATTATTTCAACCTTTCTGGTAAAATTTACTTTTAGAAGTTGAGACTATGATGGTAAATACTTTAATCTCAGAGATAAATTAATAAAAATATTTTCTGGTTTTAAGTTTTTACTATTTTGCAAAGGTATTTAACATTCTCTAAATTAAACACATTTATATGTTTATATTTTATAAACAAAATAGCTAAACCTGTTTTCCCCAAATATGAAAGCCGCCCATCATTATTTTCAAATACTTTTCTTAGCTTTGATTTAAAAAGAAGCAATATAAAGACCAATATTTTTACAAATGATGATTGTTCTTTAATAATTATTAATTTTCACAAGAAAATATATTTTTATTCTTGACTCCTAAGACTTCAAATTATCAAAATAAGGAACATTTTATTTCTCCTCTCAACCTTGAGGATCTCTATATTTTTCTTGTACTTTTAACTCTGGCATTGGGAATGGCATCTTGTGGTTAGCCTAAAAGTGAACGTCTTTGTCATAGCTTCAGTTTGAGTTTCCTTTTTGTTTACTACTTCTAAATCTTAATTTCAAACGCTGATATCTTCTTAAAGTTCCAAATATCTCCAACTTCCTAATCAACATTATAATTCAAAACAGTGTTATTTTCACCTAAAATTGAACTCAAACACCACTCTACTTCTTTCTGCCTCATATTTTTGTTGTTGTTCTTGTTGTTGGTTAAGCCGTATCTATACTCCCAGTGGCACAGGCTTCAAAAACTTCTTGATCCTCCCTATCCTCTTCGTGTGATGACAAACACTTTGTTCTTTAACCTCTTCTGACACTAAAGTTTTCTTGCGAAAGAATTGTAATCACACATTAGAAGACTTATAATGCTTAAAAGTAGCAGTCCTCAACTTTTTTGGCACCAAGGACGAGTGCTCCTATGAGAATCTAATGCCCGATGATCTGAGGTGGAGCTGAGGCGTTGCTACTGATGGGGAGCAACTGCAAATACAAATGAAGTTTCGCTGGCTCACCTTTTGTTCTCCTCCAGCTGTGTGGCCCAGTTCCTCACAGGCCACAGACCACTACCAATCCATGGCCCAGGAGTTGGGGACCCTTGCTTTAAAGTATGAAAGTATTCACCCAAACCTTGCTTCCTGTTTTAAGGATATTACATGCAGACTCAGCAAAAAGAAGCATGCTATTTAAAAGCAAAGCTCAAGAATTGTAATATGACCTACAAACGTGTATCAAGTGATCCTGATTGTTCAGGTAAACACAAATTGTATCATATTTAAGAGTCAGCAGCTAGATGCCACAAAGTCCTTTTACATCTCCATTAGGATTTACAAATGTTCTTGACAAACAATGAAACTTAAGACCATTTGAGGTATACCAGAAACTAGTAATGTCAGCCATAATGTTACACTTTTTTAAAACTCTCTTTCAAGCCCTTTTCTCAGCTGCTGATTGTTGGTCAATGATTTAAAAGTGATCAGATATTTATCCCTGAAATGAACTATTCTGAATAATTTGGATTTTCTATACTTTTCCAGCATTTCATGGAGAGCCTACATTTATAGGATTCTGGATGTGGCCAAATTTTCATAATGTCCTTCATATCAAGTACAATTAACAAACCTGATGTGTAGAATGCTCATCACAAAGCAAACTTATTTGAATTCTTATTTTCATTAACTTTTGAAAGAGCCTATTTTTACCTTACTCTTGGATTAAAGAAAAGTAAAAGAAGGCAGTCTCATTATTTTCTGAGCATTCTTAGGTAATACAGAGTCCAATGGTGACTTTTAAAACACAAAAGATACAGCAAAAATTTTTTTTAAATGTTTAGTTCCAATGAAATAATCAACACTTTGGTTGTCATTCAAAGAAAATTCTTTTCTGTCACACAGTTAAGAGAGAGATAAACAGTTTCTCTCTTTCTCCCTTACTCTCTTCCTTTCCCAACGGCTGCTATTTCAACTCTTCCTAATTTGGGACAGGAGGAATCAAAGGGAGACAAAATAATCAAGAAAATACTTATTGAACTGGTCCAGTGGCAAGCAGGATTTATTCTATAAGTCTGGAAGTTGTTTGAAGAGAACTCTCTATTCTTTGCATGTTACTAGATTTTCCAAGGCCTTCTTGCTGTTTTTTTTTACTCCTCTCTCCATTCATCAGTAAGGATCTTTGACTTGTAGTTCTTATTTATTCTGGTTGCTTAGTCCTTCTACAACTTTTCAGAGCTCAGAGGTCAAGTTCCAGAAACTCTCTCCATGAGTAGCTACATAGGGCTTTCAGGAGTGGGGATAGGGCAGGAGGAAAGTATTAAAACCATCCACAATCCAATCACTTTTTTCTGCCTTGTCCTAGTCATTAGCCAACTCAACCTTGGGTAAGGAGAGAAGGATTGTAAAAGACATCCTGAGATGAGATATTGAATAAGCAAGAAGTATAACGGAAAATTAAGTTGGCCCTATAGAAGAGTTCCTTCCATTCAGTGAATAAAAAAGGAAATAATGTACTTTAAGATTCACAAATTAAACATCCTTTGTATTTCCTAAAGACTCTGAGGGTCTATGTTCTGTTTAAAAATATCTAGAATAACTGTTCCTCTATCAATAAGAAAACAAGCTGTCTTAGAATGTAAGAGCAGAGTAAAAAGCCCAAATGTTTTGGTTTTGTCCATATTCACCCATGACTGTGCAGATCTGACCTAACTTGCTCACTGATAGAATTCAGTCTCACTTCATTGTATCTGATACATGGCATTTTTTAAGCTGAAATTGCCTAAAACCTTTAATTTGACTTCGAAGCAATAGTTTGGAAAATCCCACAATGGCAAAAAATATTGGCAGCAATGATGGAAAAGTGAACTTAGTCAGGACAAAAGGACAAATCTAATCCCTGACAGTAATCAAACACCCTTCAGAGACTTTTTAAAAAGTCAAAGCATGTACTGACTGGATGGAAACTCCATACCAACCACTTCCCTTAGAAGATTAAAATTACACCAATTCAATTTTAGAGCTTTTAGTGTAGTGTTGATATTGAAGTGTGATATTTAATTCAATGGGATAGAATTTTCCATTATATTTTAATCCAAGCTATGGCTAATACGAAATGTTAAAAGGATATTTAGTTATCCAATTATTGTGACTCAGAAAATATGTTAGTTCATTTAGAGTGTTCAAGATATTAAGACAAGCAAGCTACTAGATGTGAAGTTCAAAACATTGGTTATAAGGATTCTCAATGAACTTAGGGAACAAGTAGATGAACTCAGTGAAAACTTTAACAAAGAGATAGAAAATATAAAAATTGAGACAGAAAACATGAAAATAACCAGTCAGAAATGAAGAATACAATAACTGAAATAAAAAACACAATAAATGAAATGAAAAATACATTAGAGAGAATCAGCAGTAGATTCAGTGAAGCAGAAAACTGAATCAGTGATTTAGGTAAGGTAGCATAAAACACTCAATCAGAACAACAACAAGAAAAAAGAATCCAATAAAATTAGGATAGTTTAAGGGTCCTCTGGAGCAACATATAGCATACCAATATTCATATCATAGGGATACCAGGAGAAGAGAACAAGTCATTGAAAACCTATTTGAGGAAATAATGATGGAAAACTTCCCTAACCTGGTGAAGAAAATAGATATACAAGCCCAGGAAGCACAGAGAGTCCTAAACAAGATGAACCCAAAGAGGCCCAAACCAAGACACATCAATTAATTACCTACAAGGGAGCTCCCATGAGACTATCAGCTGATTCCTCAACAGAAACTTTGTAAGCCGGAAGGGATTGGCATGAAATACTCAAAGTGATAAAGGCAAGAACCCACAACCAAGATTACTCTACCCAGCAAAACTATCATTTAGAATCAAAGGACAGATAAAGAGCTTCCCAGACAAGAAAAAGCTAAAGGAGTCCATTACCACCATACCAGTATTGTAAGAAATGTTAGAGAAGCTTCTTTAAAAAAAAGATAAATAATAAAATGGCAATGACTACACATATATCAATAATTACTTCAAATGTAAAAGAAGTAAATGCTTCAATCAAAAAATAGGGTGGCCAAATGAATAAGAAAACAAGATCCTTACATATGCTATCTATAAGAGACTCACTTCAGATCGAAAGACACACACAAACTAAAAGTAAAGGAATAAAAAAAGATATTTCATGAAAATAAAAATTGAAAAATATATATATGGGGTAGCAATACTTATATCAGACATAATAGACTTTAAAACAAGAGACAAAGAAAGATTCAGTAATTCCACTTCTAGGTGTTTATCTGAAGAAATCCAAAATACTACTTTGAAGAGACATGTGTATCCATTGTTCATTGCAGCATTATTTACAATAGCCAAGATATGGAGACACTTGGGTATCTGTCAATGAGTGAATGGATAAAGAAGAGGTTATATATATATCCAGTGTAATATTATTTAACCTTCAAGAACATTTTTTTAAAGAATGCAATCTTGCCATCTGCAACAACATAGAAGGACCTAGAGGATATTGTGCTAAGCAAAGTCAGATAGAGAAAGACAAATGCTATATAATTTCACTTATATGTGGAATATAAAGAACAAAACAGAAACAAACTCATAGATACAGAGAACATTTTGAGGGGGTTTGGGGGTGTGAAAAAAGGAAGGGATTAAAAAGTACAAATTTGTAGTTACAAAATAGTCTTGGGGATCTAAAGTATAGCATGAGGAATATCGGCAATAATATTGTAATAACTACATATGGTGTCAGATGGGTACTAGATTTATTGGGATGATCACTGTGTAAGTTATATAAATGTCTAGTCACTATGTTGTACAGCTAAAACAAATATTGTATGCCAACTGTAATGAAAATTTTTTTTTAATTATTAAATAAAGTTCAAGATATTCAGAAGTAAATCGATAATAAGCGATTTGTCTACCAAGGCAGGAGGAGGGGAGAGGACCAAAAAAAGATAAGAAAGGATTAGGAGATAACTAAAGTAGACCTTTAATCTCTTTCTATAATTTTCTCTTTGCTTTTGTTATATATGATAAAAAAAAAGTCTGAAAATGTGCTTATTTGTGGTTCTAGTAGAAACAAATATATTAAAGAAAAACAAAAATCAAATTGATTTTATATGTTGAAAATTAAATGATCAGCTTTTAGGAGAAAAACAAATATTGTCAAGCACAAACACAAGCATGTGTGGCCTCTGTGTCTTGTGAAGCTGCAACAAAGCCCAAGGCAGCTGAGCACTCATTAACCAGGGCTAAGACGTCACCAATCAAGGCCATTAAGCAGTATGAAACAGGTCTAGAAACTTCAGGTCTAGACACGGACTGCTTATGCTTCTTGTGGGGGTAGAAATTATTTGACCACTGCTGTGAAATGAAAATTCATGTGTCCTTTTCTGTCTTCACATTATCAATCTATTTATATCCATGCCCTTTATATGGTCAGCCTATTACAGTCTATGCTCATGCAAAGTCAGTCATGTTATTAGCAGATTTACTAATTATTTAACAATAATAATTGCAAATTATTTATTTCATAATTCTCACAACAAAGACTAAAGTCCCTATTTTTCATATGGAAAAACAGGAGGCTTAACTTGGTCAATTAACTTGCCTAAAGCCATTTAGACAGCTAAAAATGTCAAAGTCAGTCATTAAATATATGTCTTACTTAATTCAGGGCCCATGGTCAAAACACTATTGTTCTTTATTTTTTACCCCTACATGGTTGACTTCTCATTCTCAATTCTCACTCTCCGGCACTGACTGTCAAAGGAAGTGCTTTCTTAAATTAGTACTCGCTATTGTATTTCCTCCTGAATAAATTTGCCAACTGCCATTGCCTACCCAGTGAATTGCATTTTTAAAGAAGCTGTCTAAATCTAGAAGGGCCAGGGCTAATTCTATCAAATAGGTTTCTGTCTGGATCCATTGAGAGCAGATGGACAGGTGAAACGTTGGGGACTAGATTTTCTTTCATATTACACTATGCAAACAATTTTTAACTCCATCAAAGTGGAAAAAAAGGTTTGTTTTTCTTATAGTTTCTTTCCTGTCTTTAGACTGTGACTTTCTCAAAAATATATACCCTGGAAGGATGATGATGACGAAAATAGGAAACAAGATTGAATCAAAAACTCTCCCTGAACAATAGTTGAACTTTTTAAAAAATACCTATTAATATGCAAGATCCAAGTCAAATTCTTTTTTTTTTTTTTTTTTTTTTAATTATATAGTGAATAACATATGTGTCTCTGGCCTGGTAATATCTCCTATTAACAAATTTAATTTCCAGCAACCAAATAAGCCATCTTTTCACAACATCATCAAAAAAACCAGTTGTCTTGCCTTAGTCATTTCATTAGCTGATGTCCAGAAATAAACTGATATCCTTAGAATTTTTATAAATTTATTTGCAATATATATTTTAATTGGGTGCTTTTTTCCCCCCTCATGGACAAAAATAACATAAGGGCTTGACTATCCTTCTTCATATAATACTGACTGTGCTCTGTCAAAGTCAGAAGTCCTTTTACTCCATGATATGCTGCCATCTACCCCTTGTTACCAAAATCCCCAGGTTTCTAAAACATCAATGGGACTTCTACCTGAAGTTGTCCTTTGACATAATGCATATGTCATCTGTCTTTAAATTCTCCCCTTTGCTTTTCTCCCACTCTAGTTTCAGTTAAATATCACCTGGCATTCATATGATATTACCAATGTTGTACTGTTATGAAAGCTGTCTAAAGAGTTTCTATATTTTGTAATTCCCCTGCAGATTAATTCCCATCTCTAGGAAACACAGTGGCCTCCTAGTTCTAGTTCCCTATGTCACTAATGGTTGACACTCATCATAATTGAGGGAGTCAGGGCTGCCAGTAGAAACCCATTCCACCCAGGGAGGAATAAAGTAATAATAATGACACGTGATGTTGATAATTATACCTAACACTTATTACATACTTACTACACACCAAACAATGCATTAAGTTCATTTGTTCCTCACAGTAACCTTATGAGAATATATTATTTTCTTTAGGAATGTTCAGAAGTGAGGAAATAAAGCAGAGAAACTAAGTGATTTGCTTAATGTTACACATGAGCAAACAGCAGAGTGGAAATTTTAACCAGGCAACCTTACTCCAGAGCCTGCTTCCCCAGCAATATTGCAAACCGCCCGTGGTAGTGTCAGTGGACAATACTGAGAAGGCAGAGTGGTGGGCAGCAAAGCAAATAAGGATGGATGGGCTTTCTGGATGAACAGTGTGCAGTGCGTCCCAGACTCCACAGTTGTTTGAAAAGAATAAAAGTCAGTGTGAAGGAGATATCAAGGATGAATACTTTCAAGACTGCAAATTCATTTTACTCAATCTAGGTGCATAAGAATACAAATGGCTGCAGAATTTAAGCTGGCCTATGTAAATGATTGGCAAAATAACTAAAACCCTTGGCCTTTGAGAAAATTGCCTGTGTGGTTTCAGATGCTTAGAAGATGTGCTCCCTGACTGAGCCAGGCAGGGTCCCTTAGTGAATCAGTACCATTCTGCGAATCACACCCCAAATATGTAGGCTACGTACTGTATTTTTATTTATTAAGCAATCATGAAAGACAAAGCTGCAGAGAATTCCCGAAGCACCAACAGGCAACGGAAGAAAGCCCAACTGTTGTTTTGTTCACATTTCAGTTTTCCCACATGCCCATCTTCTTCTTAAAATTGCTATTCATCCCCATGTTGACTTTAACAAAATGTGGTAATCTGTAGAGATCATTTTCTTTTAGGAGCAAATAGCAATAAAGCTTGCTATTTAAATCTTCTTTCCATTGAGGCACTTGAGTATTTAAATTGCACAGTTAAAAGTAATGAGCACTTAGTACCATTTTCTGTCTGCATCAAACTGCTCTCTTCCATTATCTAGGAGACGGTATTTCATTCTGAGCTTCTCAAATGAAATAGAGAGAATTTTTACCTGTTTTTCTTTTTTAGCTTCATAATTCCTTGGCTCTCCCAAGTTTTAGCCCAACTGCTTTTTGATGCTTGCATGCTTTCTTTAAATGATAAATGGCTCCTTGAAACTATCTCACCAATAATACCTTCTGCCTGCTTTTAGAAGAGCTGTCAAAATTAGTAAATCTACAACATTAGTGTTTTCCCTATCGTACTTTCTCCAAATCAGTAATATTCATTTTTTTTTTTGCTCTGAGATTCTTTATAAAACAGTAAAGATATGATTAGCATATTTCACTTGTAGCTCAATGTGTAACTTGCTATTGTCCCAAGGCAATGGCTTCCAGTCAAAGGTGTCAGAGTAAAAAAATAATGATTTAAAAATAAACTTGCCAATAATCCATGCTTTGGAGTGTAGGTTTCACCCAACCATTAATTCTCAACAATAACAAGTATTTACTCAGAAATCTCAATTTAGATACAGTGTCTGTTCTTTGATATGACTGTGCATTTTCCTCTCTCTTGGGCTGGATTAATTGAAACACAAGGCAGTCAAATGCCTGTCCACAGTCATTCCCTTTGTCAGTGCTTACTTCATACTGTTAGTCTGCTTGCTGTTCTGCTCCCCATCACATGGACCTTCCTCAGCTGATCTTCTGTTTCCAGGAGCCATGGGAAGGCAACACACTTCACACACTTCCTGTTTGAAGAACAGTATCTCTACCTAGTGTACGCTAGATCTACTCATACCCAATGGGGTCCAGCCATTCAGATACCACCCACTTCTCATCTGTCTCTAATGACTTAATATTATATTACTGTATTTTTAATAAGAAAATATGAAAAAAGAAAACTAAGTATAAATCCAACAATAACTCAAGCTTTTGGGGCATTAACTGGTTTATAGACATTGAAATGACATAACAAAAATAGGTATTTGTGAGCTTTTTTTAACAACAAGCAATCAAGAAAGCATGAAAACTTGTTGAAAACAATGTTTAAGTAATTTAACCAAAACTGCATGAATCTATATTTAACATTGAGAGGGCACTTTTAGAAACAGAGAGAAGGAAAATCTCTCAACTCTCTTTGTAATTTGCCCAGAAAGGAATTCATGATGTAGTTTCATTAATTTTTTTTCATCACATTATTTAATACTGTTTAAAAATATATGCCAAAAGTGTATATGATGTTTAGAGAACAATAAGAAAGACAAATATTTATTTTGTCAACATTGTATATTATCAATACATTTACTATTCCATTATGTTGAATTTACTTATATTTATGTAAAAATATTAATATTCCTAACCAACATGTTATTTAATTTTGCTAGATTTTACTTTTCTAATGATGGAATCATACCACAAGATAGATATATTTATGTACATGTAATTTTCTTTTATTGCTTAATATTAACTTTTTGACACTCATGCTCATTTCAATATGTGGCTCTCATTTGTTCATTCTGGTCTTGAAAAGCAGTGAGTTGATTCTAGGTTTTTGCTTTTCTACAAACACAGCTTTAAACATATTGTACATATTTCCTGGTGTATATAGGCAAGAGTTCTTCAGAGTATATGCCAAGAAATGGAATTGCTGTGTTTTAGGTAATGTGCATGTTTACCTTGACTAGGTAAAGCTGAATTTTTTTTTCCCAAAGAACCACTGATTAATGAGAATCCCAATCTTCTGAGCACTTATAGTCTTAGATTAAAATTTTTTTTCCAGTAAATTAGGTGTCAAATTGCAACTAATTGTGATTTTACCTTTATTCCTCTGATTTCCAATTAAAGTTTAACATTTTGTTTTATACGTGTAGCCACTTTTTGTGAACTGTTTGCTCACACCTTTGTACATTGTTATTGAATTGTTTGTTAATTTCTTTATATATGTTAAGTGTGGCTGATATCACGTCTTACTTCACTTATTTTCTCACTGTTTATTGTTTTATGAAGACCAGAAGTTCTTAATTTTATGGCTCTGTTTCTGGATTCTTTATTCATTGCATTCATCTATATGGCTTTTCTTGTATCAATATCCACTACATTAATAACTATATTTTTTAATAAGAATTATAGTTGGTAGGGCAAGTTTTCCTAACCTAATCTTCTTCAGGTGTGACTAGCCACTTATGACCCTTTGCTTGTTATATATATTTTAATCTGCTTATCCAGTTTCATGAAAAACTATTTTGAAAATTTCATTTGAAATACCAAGAATATCTGGATCAATTTTGGGAGAAAATGACAAATTTATGATATTGGGTTCTCTCTATCAAGACACATAGTCTAATCTTTCATTTATTTAGGTCTTCTTTGATATCTTTCAACTAATGTCTTACACTATTTTTCATAAAAGACTTATGCATTGTTTTTAGATTATTCCTATGCCATATTTTTGCTGCCATTGAACATAGCATCCTTTATCTTGCAATTTGTAAGCATTATTTGCTAGTGTATAAAAATAAAATTAACTTTAGTACCTTGAATCTTTTATCCAGCAACCTCGTTAAACCACCTTATTAACTCCATAATCAACAGATTACTTTAGATCTTCTCTTTAGAGTAAGATAAGGATGGTGTAGTTGTGCACCCTAGAAAAGGCTGGGAGAAAGGCACAACTAACTACTTTACATCTGAGATGCACATGATAAGCTGTATAATGCTGATACAGAAAAGAAAGAGAAATATGCATAAGCAACCGAGGCACCCTCAAAATGGAATGTCTCTGAAGGTGCTTATGTAGAAAATGTTGGGTGAATTTCTTTTAAAATGTCCATTCAATACTCAGATTTGAATCAGACTGTTCAAGTGCTTCTTCCACAGGTTTGTTCCTCCCTGATATCTTGTGGTTCAAAAATTAATGTTAAATAATAATTCATTAAAAACATATTTTTACCTTTTAAAGAGTAAATAAAATATAACAGAATGTTAAACAAATGTTATAAAGTAGACAAAATGCTAGTGTTTTAGACAAATAAAAATGTTTTAAAAACATCCCTACATTTTCAATTTTTTGCAACAAATATTCATTGAGGGTTTTGTATATGCCATACACTGATCCATTAAGAAAATTATATGTTTGGTCATCCTTCTGTGAGAAAAATTAAGAAGATAGTAAGTTTAACTAATTTAAACCATCAATCTTAGAAACAGAAATGACCTTCACCTCTATCTCTGCTCTGTAATAGGTTTTTCACCCTGATTTATTGAATAATTGACTAATCCATCTTGCATATGTAGACAAGAATTCATCAACCTGAGGTATTTAAATATATTCATTTTTGAAAGGAAACTTCAACTAGCT
>NW_006439192.1:21371944-21392277 GCF_000325575.1 Pteropus alecto | reverse complement strand
AGTCATACAAAGGAAATACTTCTAAGAATTCTTTATCTTACTCAATGAAAATTCTAATGTTTCAATTCCTAGCTAGAACATGGAAATACTATGGTAAAATTTAGCCAAACTCTTCCCAAATAGTTTTAGGGATACAATTCTATTTGGCTCTACCTAATATAAGAAGCAAATCCTTGTAAGTCTAAGAAATCCCTGGATTTGTCATAGGTCTTCAATAATTGTTATCTTTACACTTTCCCTTTCCTTTCTTCCTTGTGGTGGGGGAAGTTGAGGTGGTGGCAGGGAGAATATCTTTCAGAACAGATAACAGTTTGAAGTTTCAATTAGGTGTTGGGTATTTAAAAGAATATTAAATGTTCTATTTAGTTCATTATTTGAGCTACTCAAGTTCTTTGTACTTGTTACATCTGCTAGTAACACAAATATATTTACATACAATAAATGCAAGGAATACTGAAGTATATTTGGTAAAAGTGCAAATACCCCACTTTGCCACCCAATGTCATTTCCCTCCCCAGAGGGAATGAAAGCAATGTGATTTGTAACCTTCAGAACATTTTCCATGTATTTACATAGATACATGTATAAATGGATAAAAAGTTAGAACATAGAGAATATATAGTTTTATTGTTTTAATATAAATGGAATAATATAAATATTTCTGCAGAATTATTTTCTCAAAATAATAGGTCTTAAAAATGTTTCCATGTTTATATTTTGATCTTTACCATTCAACTGCCATAGAGAAGTTCTTTATAGTTTGAGATATTATATAGCCATTCACTTATTTATGAAAATTTATAATTTTTTTGTCTTACAAAAAAAGTTTTTATTTAACATTTTATTTTTCTAACAGAAAATTTATAATATTAACATCTATCTATGTGTATATTCTAGATCATCCTGGAGTGAATAGCTTTACACGTGCCTTCTTTTACAAGTACGAACAAGTAATTCTATTTTTGTGAAAGGAAAAATAATCTTACCAAGACCTCCTCACTTACACATTCTTACATTAGCAGAATCAGATTCATGTTCCCAGAAATTGCTAGCCTCCTCCCTTAATATACAGTACACATTCAGAAGATACCTTGAAATCCATTTATGTGTTTCCCAATAAATTCTCATGCCCAAGATCTCTATCTTTTCTCATATTCAATCATCTATCCGATTCTGCAAGATTCTTTCTCTAGATTGGTTATGATTTCTAGTGGTCCTGGGTTGTTTAATGTGTGATAAATTCAAAAATGTATGTGGCAGAAAAAAATTGCTTATATTTGACTAAATGCAGGTTAGCTGAAACTTAACGCTTCAACTCAACAATGTGTTCAAAAATTAATATGTATAAGAAATTTGTTAAAAATGAATATATAGGAAATGATTTTTTAAGTATTAATTATTTTGTTGCATATTGTATAATCACCTATTAACCATTTTAATATTTGTACAGATCCTTTTCTAAAATGTAGTGTATATTGTATATTATACAAATATTTATTTATTGTCTGTTGAAATAAGATCATAGCATTATTTTGATACCTACTATAATTTATTTAGAGTATTTTATTGCATGTTGTAGAGAGTTTGATTTTTGCCATATATTAGAATTTTTTAGATATAATCTTTCTCTATTTTTTCAATAGCAATTAGCCAATTATTCCTACATTACTTGTTTATTTACGTATGTTTTACCTGTATTTTATATTCATTCTTAAACAATTATGATCAATCTTTTGTTTTTGATAGAGAAATGTTAGACAAAATTTGATGAAGACTGAACATTTCAAAAAGTCAAATGTCAAACAAAACTGGCTTACTTTAAAAAAAAACAGAAAAAAACTATTTTACTTCTTTTTTCCTTGTACAAAAATAAAAACACAGCCAGATAAGCAAATACACATAATTGTCTTTAAATTGATATTTTCAAAGCAGAAAAACCCCATTTTTCAGATTTAAATTATTTGCTCTTAATGATTATTTAATTCTTTCTATTTATATTACAAAGAAATGTGTTTTATTTTAAAAATAGCATAATACAATTAAGAAAAAAAGTGCAACAATAACTAGAATTTTACTTATCCAAACGAACCATTAACTTTTTAATTATCTGTAGATACTTTTCTAAATATAAAATATGTTTATTATGTATTATATAAATATTTCTGTCTTATTTGTCAACAAATGGGATCATACTATTATTTTGTAATCTACAATATCTTATTTAGGTAATTTACCAAATGTTAGATATGTGTTTTATTTTAACATCATATCTTTAAAAGAATGTACAAAAATAATTCAATATGAATTAGAAATGTAAAAACAAAAGGATAGAGAATAAGGAGAAATGATAGGTTAAACATGAAAGTACATGACTAAAAGAATGTAAGATATTAAAAGCAAAAATGTAGAAAAATATTCATAAATTGGAAAAAAATATGTAATGATGAATGAAGGTCTGCAAAATGTCCCAATGTGAACCAAAGAAGACTAATACTAGAAAAACCAGTACCTGGGAATTTTCATGTAAGCCATATCATCATTTCAGCCAAAATGACCTGCTGACCAACTTGCTTTTAACTAAATTGCTTTCAACAAAATTATGTTCTATAAAATTTCATTTATACAAATGGCTTTTCTAAGTTTTTTTTTTATGATCAAATCAAATGCCACTATCAAAGACAAAACTAGAAATCTAGAAGCCATTTATGTCTCATGCTTAGTTCTTTTCTCTATCTCTATCTCTTACTTTGTCTGTACTTCTCTCTCTTTCTCTCTGTCTGATCGTCTTTATTCTGACATTTCATCATGGATCAACATCTATCCCAGGAACATGAGATTTTCAGTGAATGTGAACACCCTTTGGAAGATGACCCTTTTCATACTATACCTTCAGAAATACCCTGGAGTGATGGCTTTTTGACAATAAAATGTTTAACTACAAATCTCAGTTTATCTTCTAGTTTGAGGACATTCCCTTCAGTCATTTTCTAAACTAAATTTTATGTATTATCTTTTTATCTCTCCTTTTAAGATGAAGACTAAACTTTTCAAGTTAACTCTTAATAAGAGTTTATAAATAAGTAAGGCTTCTGGCACTACATCAGCAATGAACAAATCAGCTAGGCTACTCCACTACCTATTGAAAAATCATTTGATAGCATACATTTTCCATATATGCCAAGAGCACTCTGTTTCTCCTTTCTTATTGCTTCATCTTTTAATTCCCAATATCTGCACAATGCTATTCTAACAACAGCAATGTAATAGAAAAAAAGAAAAAACAAATTATTAATATACCAGCATTCACAGCGTTTCTCCCCTGAATTCCAAAATTCTTGTCTGAAAGATCATCTATTGGTGTCTTCACTGCAGCCCGAATCCAAAAAGCAGGCTACCTGTGAGCCTGCACTTTCCCAGTCACTGCACCTAGAGTAAGGGGATGGTGTAGTATGATAGGGTAGAGGTTTGGGGAAGAGGGAGACGGTTCACAGAGTGTGTTGAATGAGAGTTAAGAGAGAGGTAGGAGCAAGTGAAACAGAGGAGCAGGATGGCATGAAGAAAAAGGAAAGTTTTTATTTTATTCTGTGTCTGTGTGGCTTTCATGAAAGTATATTTATGGAAAGAAGAAATGATATATAGAAAGCATGTATGGTAAACTTCCTATATTATGGACAGAGTAAAATGCCTGGGCTGGACTTAAGAAGGTAAAAAACAAAGATATTACTTCAAAACTTCTGGAGTCAGGTTTGTGCTTCTTTTTAATGTGATTCTACAGAGACTAGGTCATGTAGAAATGCAATGTATATATAATCATCTGGTCAAGAAATGAATAACCTGTCCTGACCATTTTTGTGCATGTAAAATTGGAATAAAAACCATCCTCACCTCAAAACAAGCTCCATTTCTCAAGTTAGTAATGCTATAATGTAATTAAAGCTGGGTAACTGGATAAAGAGTTTCTAAGAAGGGTGGTTACCTTTGCTTGAATGGTCAGAAAAGGCCTCCCTGAGGATATTTTAGTAGAGAACCAAATAATGAGATGCAGAGAGCCATGTACAAACCTGAGGGTTCATTCCAGGCACAGAAAAGAACAAGTTCAAAGGCCCTGAAGCAGAAGTAAGCTCAGTATGTCCTAGGGACAGGACCAGTAAATAAAGTGACAGCAGAAGCTAAGGGCATCAAGTTGTAAATGTCATGTAGGGCAATGTATGCTCTTGTAAAGAATATTTTTATTCCAACTTAAAGGATCTGTACCACTTTTATTCATCAAAAGAAAAGAGTGTCATTCTCTGATGTATGCTTTCAAAGATTAGGAGAGTTTTCTTTGAAAAGATTCAGTGGACCCTCTCCGTTTGCAACACCAAGTCTAGGCCCAATTTTATGAAATTTATTTATAAAAAATAAGACAAAGAGTCTATGGCCCTGCCACGCTGAACAAGCCCGATCCCGTCTGATCTCGGAAGCTAAGCAAGGTTGGGCCTGGTTAGTACTCGGATGGGAAACCACCTAGGAAGACCAGGTGCTGGCCACAGTAGAAACTAAGTAAGAAAATTGGATAGTAGGCTCGAATAGGCACTTCATATAAGTGTATATCCAAATGGCCCATAAATATGTGAAAAGACACTATATATCATTAGTTGTTGGAGAAATACAAATTAAAACCACAATAAATATCAGTACATACCCATCAGAAATTGCTAATAAACAAACCACTACCCCAACAGTAAAAGTGCCCGGCAAGTATATAGAGTAAGTAGAATTCTCATGCACTGCAGGTAGGGTGGTGGGTAGGGCTAAATCTCTCTGGAAAACTGTTTGGCCATATGATGGTATGCTGGAGCTGACTCAGCTGGCTTGTGAGATCCACCATCTGGTGCTTGAAACTGACGCAAGTGGGAATAGTTACACCATGAAAATTGACAAATGCTACAAATCACTGTTACCCTCCTTCCTCAAGAGACCTGGTTGTTAAATATTATCATCATCATTGACTAAAGTTAACCACACTCATATTCTTGGCTGAGATATCTATGACTCAGGTATTTCTATCTATGGTAAAGTGTGAAACAGTCATAAGATGGAATACTATGTAGCAAGAAGAATAAAGTAGCAAGAGGTGACAGCATGAATCAACTTTACAGAAATAATATTGAAAAAAGCCATAAAGAGAAAAGCATATAATGTATAAATATACATAATGTATGAATATTTATTGTATAATATACATAATTTAGCCTACAAGTAAGAAAAGCAGAGACAACCCCTGGGAAGATGTGGTAACTGGTAGTGAAGAGAAAGGGTTCCAACTGTGTTCTCTTTCTTGATATGTATGCTGATTACACAGGTGTGTTCATTTTGTGAAAATTTATCAAGCTGTACTCTCAAGCATTGGGCACTTCCGTGGATGTATGCTATCCTTTAATCACATTTATTAAAAATAGTAAATTAAGGAAACTGACATAACACATATTAATAAATGTTCCCTTGTATATTATTGCAGGCAAAGGAACTAATTTTCTTTATTTCAAATATCTAGGCAGGATATTTAACAATTTCCAGATTACTTATGTGGAAAAATAATATGTATCTCAACCTTAAATATTGATTATTTGTTTGAAGTGTTCTCTGATTTAGGTAATACATCTCTCATTATATTTTGCTTTACTCATATTAGACTAGAATAGGAAACCCTTTAGAGCTTTGATTTTCAAATGTTAGTGTATATAAGAATGACCTGAGGAAATTGTTATGAATTCAGATACCTGAAGCTCCATCACAGAAACTAATTCAGTAGGTTTATTGGCACCTAGTGATGTGTATTTTAATAATCTTCTCTTATGATCTGGAGAGGGCATGGGTAAAAAATTTGAAAAACCTAATCTAGATGATAAAACTTACCCCCAAGACAGTCTAGAGAGAGACAGAGACAGAGAGAGAAGGTGACAGAAAGGATATATTGTTCTAGTGAATAGTTCTCAGTGAAATAGCAATCCCAATTAGGCCAGTATATTGTCACTGTATAAATTTAGTTCATATTTGGAATCTTAAGAATTAAGACAAATGATCAAAGAATTAGAAATTTGTGAACTTCAAAAGTTGTGCATTTAAACGTTCATGCAGTTAAAATTATCCTGGTATAAAAAGAATTATTAAAATAATACATTTTATGTAAATTTTTAATCATATAATAGAAGCAAAAATAAGAGTGGCCAAGTATAGATGCCACTGGAAATATATAAGTTGTAAGGGATATCTATGTATAAAATTTTGGTTAAAAAACTTTAACTCATTTGTACCTGGCAAACGCTCCTTAGAAAATGGTAAATTAAGGCTAGAGAGTTCATAATTTTTTGTAATTATGGTGAGAAACTCAATTACTTTAGTTTATTTGTGCTATATTGACTACTTTCTTATGTCACTATGGAACTACAGGGAATTCTGTTTTAATAAAGCCCAGTGCGAGAAAAAAAATAAATGCAGTATTATTAATATAAAATATCATCAAAGGAAATGCAGCCAATGACTACTTAAGTATGTAAAAATAAAAACAATTCTTATAAATTGTAATAGAGTAATGACACAAATAAATGACAAGGTATATGACAATACAACTGATAAAAGCTTAACTTCTCACACACACACAAATATATCAAGTAACCAGTCACAATCTGCTGACTAGTCATTATAACTAAAAAAAAATTACTGATAAAGAAATAGAAATCACAAATCATACCAAAAGATGAACAGAGAAATAAATAAAAAACAATTTTGTTACCATTGCATATTGCAGTTAAGACTTGAAAATAAATTTCGGTAACGCAAAATGCTGCCTTACTCTTATGGTGCTGTGGACTGGCTCATTCCTACTTCAGAGCAACCTGGGTAGATGCAACAGTATTGTTGAGAATCAGACCACATGAATAATATAATAATAATATAATATTTATATTAAAATGCTCTATAGGGTTGTTAGTACATGGAAGCATAAATATTTCAGAAATTGCAGAAGTCAAAATAAGAGTACACAGTTCAACAAGTTATGTGTGTAAAATATATACACAAATATTAGCAAAATTGAAATAGAAATTAATAAGATGCAAATATTTTTGCTTTTCATGTTCACAAATGTTTTGTTTTTCCATAAAGTTTCTGAAGCATCTTAGGCAACAGATAATTAAAATTCCCTGACACATTCTTTATCAATAGAAAAAGGCTTATCTTAAGTAAGAGAGGGTAATTTTTGTTTTTCTCTATTAATGAGCTTAGATCAGTTGCTATGACAGTTATCTATTAATTTCTCTGTGAATGACATGATCTCTCAAAATAACATTTATCTCTTGTCTTCCTGGCATCTCCATGTAAAATCTAAGGAAATAAGATCACATTTCAGCATTTCCCAAACTATTTTTTCACTAGTCAAGGCAATCGCTCTTCTTAAAAAAACTAATGACAGGATATATGCACTCCAGAGTTCATAGCAGCATTATTCACTGTGGCCAGGACGTGGAAGCAACCAAAGTGTCCTACGATAGATGACTGGTTGAAGAAGACATGGTACACATATATGATGGAATATTTCTTAGCCATAAGAAAAGATGAAACACTGCCATTTGCAGCAAGAATAGATCTTGGGATAATCATGCTGAGCAAAATAAGTCAGACAGAAAAAGTTGAAAACCATATGATATCATTTATATGTGGTATATAAGACTGAAAACAGCAAACATGACAAACATACAGAGACCCATGGACACAGACACTGGATTAGTGGTTACCAGACAAAAGGTGGTGGGGAAACGGGGGAATGGGGAGGTAGATAAGGGTAACAGGGGTCAAATACTTGGTGACAAAAGGCAATCTAACTCTGGGTGGTGAACACACAATGCAATATATATGACTTACTGTTGAATGATAAACTTGAAACTTATTTGATTTTGTTAATCAATGTCACCCCAATAATTTTTAATAATAAACAAACAAACAAACAAACAAACAAACAAACTAATGACACTCAATATGGAAAACTGCACATCATTTCTCAGATTTTGGAGTCACATTCTGCTGGCTTCACCTTGTCTCTGCAAGCTGAAGCCAGCAAGAATTACATTTACAGCTGCTTGTCTCTGTTGGAATTACAGTAATTTACATCCAATTACCTGTTGATTATGCTTATGTTTCCAAAGTTTGTAATATAGTTGACCCTTGGACTCGGGAGTTAGGGGCACCAACCCCTGCAAGTCAAAAATCCACATGTAACTTTTGACTCTGCAGTCGGACCCTCACTTCCCAGGATTCAGCCCCTTCCTTCTCACACCATCCCCCACCCCCGTGGATGGAAAAATGTATTTTTTCTTTCTCGACCGTGGATTCCCACCAGCAGGTGGAAAATACTGTTTAAAAAAAAATACATTTGGTTGAATCCGCAGATGCAAAACCTGAGGATAGACAGTACAGACTGTATTTATTGAAAAAAATCTGCATGTAAGTGGGTCGCGGACAGTTCAAACTTGGTTGTTCAAGGGTCAACTGTTGTCAGGTGCAGTTCAAACTCAGTATCCCCCCCAAAATATGACTATTTGTTCCTGGTTGGGCTTCTGCCCCAAATTCGATCTGCTCACCAAATGTTCCTTCAACTGGCTAGCTGTAGAAGCCTCAACCACTGCATTTGTCCTTTTCCTTGAGGCTTAAACCAGGACTAAAGAATCTAGACCTTTGCTTCCTAGTACTTGAACCCCCTCCTGACTTTTCTATATTGTAAGGGGCCCCAAAAGCAAAGGAAAAGAAGAAAAAAAAAGTATGATCTCAGACATTCTTTTGAATTCTTTCTTTTCTTTTTTTCTTCTTTCTTTTTTTTTTTTTTTGCCTCCTGAAGACCTGGTGCTCTCAGAGGACAGGGCTGAAATAGGACATTGCTAAGTGACCAGACTGTGTCAACGGAACATTTCAGACTGATAGATCTGTGGGGAGAGAAAGTAAGGTCAACATTTTCCAGTCTGAAAATTATTTTCCCAATATTTGCATAACAAAGCCTATCAATAAGTGGCATCTCTAAGGTTCTTTTTTTTTTTTTAATTATCTTACCTTCTTCTCTCTTTCCTTGAGAAAAAAAAAAGTTAAAGAGATTTTCATAGTTTCTTAACATACTGGAATTTATTGAGAATTTTTATACTTTAGTAAGAGGGGAGGTATAAACAATTTGTGAAACATCTAATTGAAAAGGGTACTTAGAGAAAAAGTATAATGTACATGTGCAAATAATATTTATATGAAAATTTAAAAGATTATTATTATTTTTTCCAGACGATTATATTGCCCAGTTACATAATTTTTGTTGGAACATATGAAAGTGGACAAGCAGAGGGAAAGCTTGGAACTTGAAAGGTAAGTTAGGACTTTTCCCTGACAGTTTCTAAGAGGAAATTAGTTATGTTTCTCTTAATATAGGGATAAAAAGGGGAAATGAACATCTATAGAAGATAAGAAAAAAGCTTTAAAAAATTTGATGCTCCAATAAGTATTTTAAGTCCTAGATGAGGAGCCAGCGACAAGTACCATAAAATCAGGATGACCCAATAAAAAGTTAGGATGAGCTAATTTTACTCAAGAATGAGAGAAAATCAGAATGAATAATAATTGAAGGGGACAATGTATTTAATCACACATATCTTTAAAAAAAAAACTGACCTAAATTATATATTATTTAAATGCATTACATAGTAATTCTAGTAGACACTAAATATAGCTCTTTTAAACACTCTTTGTGTTTTAAAATAATTGTAAAGGGAGATTGGTTTAAATCTCTGTTAATCATACTTATAGGAAATCTAGAGATTAATATGAGGACTTAGCCCAGCTATTTACATACATCTGGAAGATAAATATGAAAATTTGAAGTATAATGCCTAGAAGATATAATTTTTAAAAATCTTTCACTTGTACTCAACAAAATACATAAATATATTATTTTCTAAATATCATTATAAATATATACAATTTTTTTTTTAGATTTTTCTATTAGCTAGTAATTTTAGAAAACTTAAGGAAGCCCACCCAATATTTGCTTTTTATAATTATGATTCTTTATCTTTGAAGCACACTGTCAGTAAATAATATTTTAAGCTCTATGCTGGTTGGGAGAAGAAAGCTGATTGCATTCTTGAACATTCCTGGATGGAATTAGATGCTACAATGTATTCTTTTTCTTTATTAAGGAAGAGAGAAAGTCATAAAGTGACCAGGAAGGAGATCTAATCTCTCCATTTTATATTTTTACTACTCTTTATTATTTTATTGGTCTTCCAATTTACTTCCCCATATGGACATGTGCTATTTCTCTACTGGGTAGCCATTCTCATCTACGGTGTCTATGTTTCTGTCAACAGTGGTGTTTCTACAGGGCGCATCTGGAGTTCCGGTGTTAGAAGTCTTTTTTTTCTTTCTTTCTTTTTCTTTTTTCAGTAAACAGATAACCAGCAATAACTTAATTTGCTTTGTGATGCTCCATTTTCTTATAGAAGAATCCATCTTACCCCAGAAAGCATATTCTTTACAAACAACACTAAACATGTGCTAATTTTAGAGGACAGAATCTCCTACTTAGATAATCAGTATATTTACTCTTAAATCTCATTTTGATTCCTATACTCAGATACTCCTCTTAAGTGCTTTCATATTTGCTGTTAACTGTTTGGTTTATAAAATTGTAATTTATGCCTTGGAAATACACTGTGCACTACTTGCGGCTGAATTGTGACAATATTATTTGTAAGTTTATATTGAACTTTGAGTTTTGTGGACTCTTAGCAATCAAAATGTTTTACCCCTATGGACTGACCAGAGAATTCAGTGGGTATCATTTTATTTTAAAATTTTAGATCTACTTTATTTGACTACTACTTTATTTTAAAGTATGCATTTATTAGTTTCCATCAATAATAGTGATTGGGCATATCGGAATCTTTCTTCTAGATTTTTTTTAGCATTATTTTCTTCCAGCTATAAAAATCAGAAAAAAATTTTAATTTAATACCATTTATTTTATTTTATTAAAAACCTTATCATTTTACAATAATATCCTCTATAGAAGAGGGTCCAATTCTATTTAGTTGGTTTATCTGTTTAGTTATATTCATGTTGGATCTATTTTTCTATCTTTACTTGACTTGTGTGACTTGGTAGTTTTAAAATTACAGGCCAGTTCTTTTGTTATATGTCTTTCAATTTAGATTTGTCTGATTTTGCTTTATGACTAGATTCAAGTTAAGTATCTTTGAAATATCAGAAAAGTGGTACCATATATTCTCATTGTATTCTATCAAGTTATAAGAAAATTTAATTTGTGCTATTTACTAGTGATATTAAACATAAGCATTTATTTAGGTAGATTCCTCCGGGTTTCTGCATTGTACAGATTCTCTTTTTCACTTTTGTAATTGATAGCATTTTGTGCATAAATTCTTTGAATCTGTGTAAATATGTTGTGTATCATTATGTCTTACAAATGTTTCACAAGTACTGATATTTGGAGCCGAATTACTTATTACCGTAACAGTGGCCAAATGATTTTCTTATTCCAAAGCTCTTTCTATATTTATTAGCTGGCATTTCACTGTTATGAAATTCTTTCATCTCTCATTCATTCATTCATATCTGCATGGACTTACAGATTTCTGTTTTACTCAATTGGGTATAATCCGTTATTATTATTTGTTTTGGTGCTCAGATCATCCCAGATTTGACCAGTGGGAGTCTGAAGCTGGTTTACGTATTTTTTTAATGTGGTTCCACCATTTTAGGAGCATTTCCTTTTTTTCTGATGCAGGAAGATGTCCCTGGCTCATCTGTTTCTTCCCTTCTCCAGCCCAGGAATGAGAAATTTCTCTAAGGAGCCCTGGTCCCTTTTAGTGGAGAATGGTATTTAGAAAGCAATATCTGAATGAAAGATATGCTCATTGCTATTGGTGTATCTCTGCTCCCAGGCTCTCTCAGGATAGAGCTAGGTTATATATATACAATTTATATTACATATAATTATATTATGTATCCATACATCTATTTTCACTTCCTTCTATCGCTGTCTATCTACTGAAAACTGTGAGTTCACATTGATATTTCCATTTCCAGTCCAACATTACAGAGTTCATTCTAGTTTTCTCTTTTTTCATATTTGTATCTCCCTTCTCCAGCAGCAATAAATCTGTCTCAGATAATCTCAATATATGTAATTATTTGATCATTTCCCTTCCTATATATTCAACTCCTATCAAAGCCATCATCACCCTCCTCTCCATCCTTCCCATCCTCCCACTACCAGTATAGACAAATTCCACAATTTGCTTGGTTTCTCAGTACGCTACCCAGCAGGTACCATTGTCACTCCCCATCATGGATGTCATCCTCACTTCACTCGGTCTTCAGTATTTCACTCTAGACCCCTAGACTACCAACTTCCCCTGTGAGACATCTTCCTCAATTTGCTGGTGCTCTTAATAAGCAGTGCCAGGTTGCCAGCAGTGCACTCAACGCCCCCAGACAGCCTCCTTACCACACTCAGGTTCTGAAAGCCCCTACCAGGCTGCTGCCCCTACCATTATGCACATGACAGTTGTTCACATCTTTACCTAATGGTTTTTTGACTAAGTTAGGAAGAAAGGAAGGAAAGTTTGAAAGAAGTGAAGAAAAGAAGTAGCAAAGAAAGAAAGGAAGGATTTTGTTGTTTTAAACCAAGGAATTTATGGACCCTTATCTTACACCATACACAAAAGTAAAGTCAAATAAATTAAAAACTTAAAGATAAGACCCAAAACCATAAAACTCCTTGAAGAAAACATAGGAAAAAACCTCCCTGACATTGGCCTTAGCAATGGTTTTTTTTGGATATGACACCAAAGACTCAGGAGACAAAAAAAAACAAACAAGTAAGACTATATCAAACTAAAAAGCTACTGCACAGCAAAGGAAACCACCAATAAAATGAAAATGGGAGAAAAAATGGAATGGGGGAAAATATTTGAAAATCATATATCTAATAAGGGTTTACTATCCAAAATATATAAAATTTATACAACTCAATAGCAAAACAAATACTTGATTAAAATTCAGGCAAAGAACCATTTTCCCAGAGAAGATATACATATTGCCAACAGGTTTATGAAAAGGTGTTCAATATCACTAATTATGAGACAATTGCAAATCAGAACTACAGTGAGATATCACCTCACACCTGTTAAAATGGCCATTATTAAAAGTCAAAAGATAACAAGTATTGGTGAGGATGTAAAGAAAGAGAACTGTTATACACTGTTGATGGAATTGTAAATTGGTCTAGTCATTAAGAAAAAACAGTATGGAAGTTCTTTAAAAAAATTAAAAGTAGAACTACATATGATCCAGCAACCCCCCTTCTTGGTATGTGTCCAAAGAAAATGAAATTAGCACAGTAGCCCCCACTTATCTGCAGGAGATATGTTCCTTGACCCCTAGTGAATGCCTGAAACCGTGGATGGTACCAAAACTTGTATATACTATATTTTTTCCTATACATCCATATCTAAAGTTCAACTTATGTTAGGCACAGTAAGAGATTAACAATAACCAATAATAATAAAATAGAAAAATTATAACAATATATTGTAATAAAAGTCATGTGACTGTGGTCTCTTTCTCTGAAAATATCTGATAACCAAGATGGCTACTAAGTGACTAATGAGCAGGTAACATATACAGAGTGGACACACTGGACTAAGGGATAATTCATGTTCTGAGCAGAAAGGAACAGGATGGCAGGAGGTTTCATCAAGCTATTCAGAACATGGTGCAATTTAAAACTTATGATTTGTTTATTTTTGGAATTTTCCATTTAATATCTTTGGACCACAGTTAACCGTGGATAGCTAAAACTGCAAGAAGAGAAACCTCACATAAAGAAAAGACTACTATACCATGAAAAGATATGTCTTCTTCTATATTCATTGTTCACAATAGCTGAGATAAAGAAACTATCCCAAATCCATTAACGAATGAGTGGATAAAGACTATTTGGTATATACAAACAATAGATTATCCAGGTTTAAAAAAGGAGATCTTGCCATTTGTGACAACATGGATGAAAAAGGAGAACATTATGCTAAGTGAAATAAGCCAGACACAGAAAGAAAAATACAGCATGGTCTCATTTATATGTGGAATCTGAAAAAAGTCAAATACATAGAAGGAGAGAGTTGAACAGCGGTTACCAGGGGCAGGGAGGTGGAAGAAAGGAGTAGATGTAGGTCAAAGGGTATAGTTTCAGTTACGTAGGAGGAATAAGTTCCAGATATCTGACTGTACAGCATAAGTAGAGTTAATTGTACTATACTGTATACTAGAAATTTGTTCAGAGAGTAATTTTAAGGTGATCTCACAACAATAACAACAAAAGAATGGTAACTATGTAAGAAGATGGATATATTATGTAATGAGTGTAGTAATCATTTCACTATAAATATATATCAAAACATCATTTGTACATCATAAATATATACAATTAATTTTATGCAAAAACGAAATAAAAATACAATTATCATGTGATCCAGCAATCCCACTTTTAGATATTTATCCAGCAATCCCACTTCTAGATATTTATCCAAAAGAATTGAAATCAGTATCTTGAAGGGATATTAGTATTCCCATGTTCACTGAAGCACTAGTCACAGTGGCCAAGTTGTGGAAACTACTTAAAAGTCTATCAACAGATGAATGGAGAAAGAAACTGTGGTATATACATACAATGGAAATCTATTCAGCTTTCGAAAGACAAGAATTCTGCAACATGTGACAGTGTGGAGGAACCTTAATTATGTTATGTTAAGTAAAATAAACCAATCATAGAAAGGCAGATACTGCATGATTCCACTTACATGAGGTATCTAAAATAGTTACATTTATAGAATTGAAGAGTGGAATGGCTGTTGCCAGGAGTTGGGTATGCGGATCAATTGGGAGTTTCTAATCAACTGGCATAAAATTTCAGTTAAGCAAGATGAATAAGCTCTAGACATACACTGTACAACATTGGATCTATAGTCAACAATAATATGTTGTACACTTAAAAAATTAATGGATAGTTCTCACGTAGGTGTTTTTACCAAACTAAAATCTTAAAATTAAATTAAATTTTTAAAAGTAAGGCCATTCTAATCTCAGTGTCTAGCACAGGGCCTGCATAAATTGAAGACGAGGTAATAAATATTCGATGATTAAAAATATTAAAATAAACCAAGGACTTTTATCACTCCTATCAATAGAAATATAACATTATTTTTTTTTTCCTTTTTAACTATCAGTATGCCTATGTCGGAAAGAAAATGTAGAAAAGGAAAAAGTTAATTTAGAATACTTAAATGAGGCCAAAAGTTGTCCCTTGAAAAGTTTACAGAGTTGTCAAATGTGGCTTTGGTTTCCACACTCTCCCCATTTTGTGTTTTTCTGCTTTCTCACATATTTTGGACACCCAGTATTATCATAGACTCTCCCCACCTTGCACTCAGCTCTTAAGCAAGGATTTTAAACTCATTCACATATTACAAATAAGCAGAAGCCAGTTCCTTCTTAGATGATCAGTACCCAGACACTGGTGCTAAATATTTTTTTATTTACTTCAGATCTTTTTCTAAACAAATGGCATCTCTAAGTATCCTGTAATTCAACCTTACCTTGCTTCCTGATCATGCTTAATTAAAGCCTAGATCATGACTGGATTCTTAACCTGTTTATGCCATATCCCATCACTCCCTGTCACAACCAGACAAGGATCTTGCTCTAGATAGAATCCATAACTAGTTCTTGCTTCTTTACAAATACAAAAATAGAAAAAAAAAATGGCTTCTCAGTTGCTCAGTGGAAAAATTGATTGTAGACTAGATGGGTGAAATACAAAAAAAAAAAAACAGATCAAAAAGTTGTTGCTTTTGTGTTCTTTCTTTCTGACGTTAAGGATATGGGCAGACTATAGAAAACAAGCACAGTAGGACAGTTTGTCTGGCAGCGGATCAGAGGTGCAGAAGGGCAGGAGAGTTTATACAGATACCACAGGGAGACCCCAGAGGAGTGGTTCTCAGAAGCCTGAACGTGCACTCCTTCTTGTCTTTGCTGATCTTTGTGGTGATCAGATGCTCAGGATTTCAGTCAGACTTTCTTTAGATTTTCCTTTCCTTATGGGTTCTACATGGCGAGGTGTTTTATTGAACGTCTGGAGTAGCAGCATAGGAAAATGTCATAAAAATGGAGGAAATTAAACGAAACATGCCCAGTAGGGGCCAAGCACAAATGCTCCAGTTCTTATTCTTTGTTGCTGTTTTTTCCAGATGTGTAGAATTTTATAAAACAGAAGATATTTTAAAAAAAGAATGGTTAGCAATGTCTAAAAATATGTAATTGGATTCAATGACTATTGTGCTGGAAAAGTATTTTTCAGAAGCACTTCCTGGAGAAAAAATTGTAGGAGAAATTTTATTGCAACTGTTTTATCTGGCTATCATCCTCTGTGCTTTGCTGAGTATTACCCCTCAGAACATATATTAAGAATCCAGTGCCAAGGTAGCTGTTCAATGTCTCTGCCTCAGCTTCTAGTTGGATGGCAGTTGCTGCATATTAAAAAAAAAAAAAGATATATTGCTGTGGAATACAGGGGAATATTTTTCTAGCAAATAAAATGTAAATGAAACTGGGGAAAAGATCACTAGTGTTTTACAAAGCTTTGTTTATGCTTTTCTAAAAAAAATTGAAGTGTAGTTGACATACAATATTTTATTAGTTTCGGGTGTATACCATAATGATTCCCTATTTCTATACCTTATGAAGCGATCACCATAATAATATTTAAGTGGCTTGAAATCTCTCCTTCCTCACACTCACTGTTATTGACTGAGGTTTACCTCCTGTGGTAGATAAGGTTTATCTTCTGAAGGAAAGCCATTTTCTCAATAACTTTCTCAATGATTTTTAATATCTTTCATGATGAGTGATAAAACATCACTTGTTTTTTTTCCCCTTTCTAACTCCACTCACACACTCTTTTCCTTATTTGTAAGGGAGAAAGAAACATAACTTGATCTTCAAAACTGATATTTCACAAAGTTGCACATGCCCCCAATAAAATTCCCAACTTTCAACCCCTCATATTTTCTAGGTCCTGTCATTTTCCAGTCCAAAGTCTGTAAAAAATAAGAACATATAGGTGAGTGCTAAGGACAGGAGAGAAACATCCTGAGCAGCAGAAAGGCAACTTAGCTGTTTTTCCTCTATTCCAAATGTTCTATTCATTCATCCATTCATTTAACATCTATCTATTGAGATTGCCTAGCTAGAAGACAGAGAATTACATCTTTTAAGTGATATAAGGATCTATTAGACACAATCTCTGTCCTCAAAATTTTAGATTTTAGTAGGTAAGAAAAGATATTTTTAGAATAACAGTAATAGGTAATAGAGTAATCTAAGAGCTACGAGAAAAGCACCTGTTAAGTGCTAGAATAATAGATAAAAAGACGAATGGAAAGCATGAATGAAGAAATTAATATATTTACTTTATTTTATTAATCAAAGAATTGTTTTATGGAGAAAGTTCCATTTGATTTGAGATAGGAAAACTGGTTGAATTTCCATGGGTGGAGATAGGGTCGGAGGAAAGAAATTCAAACGAGGAAGAATGGTATAAAAACAATTGCTGACAAGGAACTGACAAGTATTCTTGTTTACTTGTGCCATGTGTTTTTCATGTAGGGAAGCCTGCAAAAGTTTTCTACACCCATAATGCTCACCACAGCATTTATCCCCTTCATTTCTCATATCATTCCTCCTACCTCTGCCCTGGACTCCTTACCAGGGCCTTGTGGAGCCAAGAAAACTATGAAAGCCTTCATCTGTTCCCTCCAATGTTGTCTGATGATAGTGAAGTTTAAGCCAAATCCATTGACCCTCAAGGCCTGAAAATGACACATAAATGATGAAGATGTAGATATACAACTGTAACCCTCGAATGAATTTTCAGAAATGTAGATTCTCAGAAAGGCGCTCGGGCCCTCTAAATGTTTTTATAGTTTTTTACAACTACTCACCTTCTACTTAAAACCTCTAGTCACGTGGAACTCGCTACTCCTAGAGAGTCCATTCTTCCTGTTAAAAATCCTTACTGTTAGAAATTTACTTTCCCATATTAAATGGAAACTATCTTCTGCTCTCCAGCTCTTCTGTCCAAGAGGGCTGCTCTCAAGAACAGCCAGGCAATGAGAAAATCCTCTTCTGCTAGAGACAAACTCTACTCTCCTTGTATAAATTAACCACAGGCTTCTCTCTATAAGATGACACCCATAGATAATGCTTCCTTATGCTCTGACCAGTGATTTGGAGTATTGGATGAATTATTTTGTGTATTTACTACTAACTTCCAAAGACCTTAAAAATACTTTTCTAAAAATACAACTCTTAGCATTAAGAATGAATCATGAAGAGAGAAAAGCATACATTCACTTCTCTTGGCAAAAATGACTGCCTTTATAAACCTCTTTTATATGACCTGTTCTCTTATGGAACCTAATGGCTTGGGTTTATAGAGCCTTCATCCCAGAATGTTTACAACATGAGCTTAGAAGATGGCGATGCAGTAATTAAGAAGGCAAGAGTAGCTTTGGTTATTACCCTTTCAGGAATCATTCACCACAGCCTGACTGTAAGAGCCTGCTTTTTGAAGGAAGATAATGTTAGTTAGGACTTTGGGGAAAACCACTGATCATCAAAAGTACTGTTAACTCTTTTATTAAACAAAGGAGTAAAACTTAGCTCAGAGACCAAAGTATAAAATGGTTCCAAATTTTACTTTGACTACAGGAGAATGTCTTCATTTCTAAGTAAAATAAAAAGTAAGCATAACAGTTCTGTATTTCTCAATATCTAGGCAAGAAACACATTTGATTGCTGCCTAGTTTTTAATCAAGCTGAGTCCACCCATAGAATGTCCAAAATGCTTTGGGTACTTTTAAGACTGTGCCTCAGCTGACTAGTGAGAAACTCTTTTCTCTAAAGTTCCAAACAAGTTACTGAATACCAAATCTAATGGCCTCTTCTAAACCTATTTTTTCTATATTCAGAGGGTCGGACACCTTATTTTTGAAACTCTATTTTCCTCTTGGATATAAATATACCAAGAAGAGTTAGAATAACACAGAGCTGCAATTCAGAGCTTGGGTATTTGTGAAACTAGTTGGCCAATGACACTTCTAGAAATCTTTCTACAAAAATTGATAGATATGAATGCATATCTCTCATTAGGATTATAGAATTGCTTTTAACATTTAGCTCTACAGACTGAGGTTTATTTTGTAATATGATATGAGGTAGGCTCAAAGTCATCTTTTTCTACATAGTGAGTCCATTTTTCTACTGTGATTTAACAAATGTTCTATCTTTTATCATTGATTTTTTTATGCCAGCTCAACAGCATACCAAATTCTCATGTGTGAAAGGATTTGCTGAATACACTCTTCTATTTAATTGGTCTATTTATCTGTTTCCGTGCTAATGCTATACTCTTTTAATTAACATACCTTTGTAATGTCTTACTACAATAATATGGATTTCTTTTTTCTTAAAAATTGTCTTAGCTAACTGTGAGCCATTGATCTTCAATGCAGTTTTTAGAATCGATTATTTAAATTCCCCAGTAACATATTGCTAGAATTTTTATTGAGAATATTGAATAGTCAATATATATATTAATCTGGAGAGAATTGACACCAAAAGGTGTTTTGTTCCACTTCTCTTGGTCTTTTTTAAAGTTTTTAAATAAAGCTTTAAAAGCATGTGCATGTGTGCATATTTATGAAATCCTTATGCATTTTCTGTTAAACTAAATTTGAGATATTTGGATAAACAGCGTTTAATTTTCCTATTGCATTTTAATTTGTTATTAGTTATATAAAGAGATACCATGGATTTATATGTTTATTTAATTCTTGGAAACTTGCTGAATTCTTATTTTCTGTGCAGATATTCTCGAGTTTTCTATGTAAATGACCAGAGCATCTTCTAACAATAATTTTCACCTTTTCACTTCTATCCACACCTCTTTTGGTATTGTTTTAAAGTTTGCATTGGCCAGAATCTCCAGCTTTATCTTATCCTCTTTCACTCAGTTCAAATATTATCTTCTGATTCATTTATTTAAAGTTGTTGACACCCAGAACTCTCTTTTCCATTCTTATTTTATTTTTCTCCTTAGCACATTACTTACAATATGCTAAAATATACACAATTATTTTATTTATTTTCTACTTCTATTATAACATAAGTTCTGTAAG
>NW_006439192.1:21350986-21371918 GCF_000325575.1 Pteropus alecto | reverse complement strand
TTTTTTTTTGTCTATTTTCTTCACCACTAGGCATCCCATTCCCCAGGAGAGATTGCCTGGAACATAATGCGTGAGAAACAAATATTTGTTGAGTAAATAAATGTTAGAAATACTCTTTTATTCCTTAAATTAAAGAAAATGTATCTAAAATATAAACGTTTTTAGGAAACAGATTTTTTTTTCTGGTCTTAAGTTCTGCTGTGTTTATGATAAATAAAGATTTAGCATTATCAAGTGATTTTTTTCATATATATTACAAAAGCAGCATAAAATAGTGGGTAAAAACCTGGACCCTGGAGGCATATTGCCTGTATTTGAATGATAAGCTTGCTGCTTATTAGCTGAATGACTTTAACTGACCTAATTAATCCCCCAGTTTCCTCACCTTAAAATGTGGATGATAATACTACCTACCTACTGAGTATATGTATACTCAATAAAGAAAAGAAAAAGATAAATAAAGCAAACTCTTGCAATATTCCCTATTAATTAATATCAATAAACCAGTAATTGTATTTTTTTTTCCTTTTCAAATTTGACTTTTGTCTTATTCCCCACCCCTTTCCACAGGGATTCATTGATATGACTATTATGCATGTGTTCTAGTTTAACAGTGATCTCCACTACTGAGTAGTAGAAATAGCATCCATGTTAGCCAACGGGATTCCTCCTAATGCATGGGAACATTTCACTGGTGTTCTTGCTTTGGATCTAAGACAATTCAGGATAAATATAAAATTCAGAATACTCTTGGTATGGTTTTATCCCAGGTTAACTTATTAGCTAACCGTTTGTTCATCCTGGTGGCTGCATACACTATTTACTTGCTACTTTAAGGTAAATTGAATGGAGTCCACGAACTTAAGTTTGAAAGATATTATCAACAGCTAAGAAACTGAAATAGTTAATCTCAATAATTCTTATAAAATGTTCGTCTGTATTCCCTTTGGTTTAGGATTATTTGAAGATTAAAAAAAAAAGTGACATTCTGCAGTTTTAGATCACTGCTAAACATATCCAAAGTCTTCAAAGAATTTATGTGGGACAGAGAATTAAAAAGTTAGTTTAATAGAATCTAAGAATTTTGAAAATCCAAATAAGATGCATTCCTCATTTTTAGTAAACTGTATATAATTGTTGCAAATATCTAAAACTGATGTAACGGGGAACTAATACATTTTACATAGCGTTAGACTTCAATTTTCCATCATATATTTTTATTTTTGATGGTGGGAGATTGTTAACAGTCAGTCCCTAATGTAACCCCTAATAGTATCTACCTACTGATAGTCATACCTTCATGTAATCCCTCTCGTTGAATCTGGGTAGGATCTGTGACTTGCTTCTAATGAAATATGGCAAAGGTGATAGATATTACTTCCATGATTATGTTATGTTATGTAAGACTCTGTTTTTACAGACTAGACTAGATAGAGTTCATCTTTGTGGGCTTGATGAAATCAGTGGCTCTGTTGGAGAAGCCCTCATGGCAAGGGACTGTAGGCAGCACCTAGGACCTGATGGCAGCCTCCAGCTGACAGCCAGTGAAAACCAAGGGAAGTCAATCAATCATACAGCCTCAAGAAAATGAATTATGCCAACAACCTGAATGAACTTGTATAAAAGCCACTTAAAGTATATCTATATAAAATATAGATATTAGATTTTATTAGAAAAATATTAGAAAATATTAGATTTTCTCTGTAAAGTTTGGTAAATTATAAATTGTGAAATAAGTTTATTTTATTTTTAATAAAAATAAGGTTATAATTATACTAGTTCTAAGAATAAAAATTAATCAAATGTTAGCTGATAGATTAGACTTATTTTTTCTCATACTATTATATTATAGAGGTATAGGATTTCCTACTTCATGTTTGAATTAAAAGCAAAATTAAAACATTTATTATGTTTTAAAAGAATTCTTGGGTTTCATCAATTTTCTCCACGATCTTTCCTAATTCTTTTATGGTTAAGTCATTCTATCTTACTTACTTATATTTATCAACTTTGTTTCTCTCCCTTTTCTTCAGTTCTTAGCTGGTCTAGCTAATAGACTTTCATTTGTCATTGAGTTTGTTGTGATCTGAGCAGTTCTTTCATATCACTTTTATTAACTACATGAAATATTGAATCTTTTGCAATATTCACCCTTCCACTTAGCAAAAGTTTTATTTTATTTTTCCATTGCAGTGTTGAATTTCCAACAATTTGCAGAACTACTCCCTATTCCATGGCAAAAACAGATTATAATATTAAACCTCAAATGTGAAATCTGCACGAGCAAGGACTTTTCTATCTTGTCTATAACAGTCCCTTGTAAGATCTTAATGCTAAAACCTCAATTTCACTATGAAATCTGCTATATCTTCTATTTCTAGACTCATTCAGTCCGCAATTTCCTCTTTCTAAAAATCTCTAATGATAATTCTAGTCCTCTGTGAAATTATACAGATGTAGATCTGTGAACTAGACTCTCTTGTTAAGAGTTTTCATAGTGGGGAGGAATTACTTGGTACCTTCTTGTAGTTTCAATCGATCTCATCGAGTGGCCTTTATGAACCAAAAGAAGGAAAAGCTTTAATATTTTATTTTCAAATGCAAACTAGTAAAACCAACAAATGTATGTATCTATTTGTTGTTTCCTGATAGATATAGTTCAGATTTATTATATTTATAACTCTATCAATGAGTTAAATCAATATAATGTATGCATCGAATATAAAGTTATTCTGTTTCTTCTGCAATCTTTCTCTTTGTCTCATTTCCACATATGCTTTCTTCTAGTGTCTGACACAGTGCCTGACACTAAATAACTTCTTAATAAATAGTTTTTGAGTAGAAGAGTCAAATATTCCCAAGCAAGAAACCTCATAATAATTTTCATGTTTTAAAATACAGAATGATATGTAAATGTTAGTTGTAATAAACTTCGTTATGCCACCTTAAATAACTGCAAATGTAGGTGTAAAAAATGTCGCTGAAGAGAAGGACTCCAGAAAAAGCTATGCAGTTTATACTGTATGTTTGAAGGAGGTCAGTGTGACCCAACAATGTGGAGTATGTTTGCATTTAGCAGGCAAGTGACAGGCATTCACATGGAATCAAAGATTTTTTTCAAACACTACAGACATGAATAGATGTGATTTCCAAATGATCAAGTCTGAGCAATGGCAAGGCAAACTTGATTACCGCTTAAAATATCTGGTTCTGGCTCTGGGAAAAATCCAAGGCTTCCTAGTAGATAGACTTACAATGTATACAGTTCATTCGTTTCGCTGATTAGAACACAGCAAGGCCCAAATCAGAATCTGAATTCCTGTGGAGACCAAATTATCTTTACTTTATACCATGGCCAATTCTTAACACCAAACAACAATTCTAAGTTGGTTTCAAAATGATCTGAGTGAGAAGAGGGCAAAGTTTTAAATTAAACCTGTCATTATAACAGGAGAAACAATCACAGCTGTAACAGTTGTCATCCTGGGCCCTGAAGACTTTAGCTGCAATTACAGCTAATCAAAAGAACAAAACAACACATTAATAATCTTTTAAGTAACGTAGTAGGATAGTTTTTTTGTTTTTTTTGTTGTTGTTGTTGTATCTTGTTTTTTGTCACAGTTGAACTGGAAATACATCCAAGGGAGCAAAGTGACATCTTTATTGAAATCTAATTCTAACTCATTAGATTTGCTGTTAGGATAAGTAAAATAGATTCAGTTGTCATATGCAAAATGAAAATGCCAGCTACATTATTGACTATAAGACAAAATAAAGAACTACAGACCTGGATCCCAACAAGCACGCATTATACAGAAAATTTCAGTCCAGGAAGATAGTTACAGTATAATGAGTCTTATTATCTTTTGCCTCCATGTAACATGGTAATAACTATGGAATGTTTTTTTCTTTGTTTTTCTTCTTCTTGTTGTTGCCGTTGTTTCTTTCTTTTGTTTTTAGTTCAACTGCAAATGGATTTTTCTCAGCAAGTAATCTGAAACGATAAATTCTGGTTGTTTTATCAAGAAAGAAGAACATCCCTTGTTGCCATTGTAAATTTAATATATTACAAATTTAGTATCCCTAAGCCAAGAGAAAAGCAATAGTCTGACCCACTATTTGTCATTGTTAGACTACTAACATTCTATCTTTTTCCGGAATATCGACAAATACAAACATAAATACTGACAAATATAAAGCAACATAGATCAACTTAACTCATTTAAAATTTTTGATTATGAAATATAAAGACAAATAAAAAATACAATAAAATTTTTAAATAAAATTTAAAACTTTACATTAAAAATAGTCAATAAAATAGTCATAGAAGTGTAAAGTTTACTTTTATATTACCAACATTTATACATTATATTTAGATACTAAATTTTCACTATTAAATAAAATATCTAGTTATTCATTGAATTACTTTCTAAATGAATGTTTTGTTGTAAGTGAGCATTAGCTAAAAGTTCAATCTTTTCTGTTAATAAATGAATTGTCTTTGAAGTTATCAAATGTGTACCAGGCCTAATAGGTTCTATTATAATTTTTTCTGGTCCAGGAAAAATTTAGTTTTTAATGTCCCTTTAGTCTCTTTAATCTAGAATGGGCATCATTCTTTCTTTGTCTTTCATGGATTTGATATCTTTGAAGAGTATATGGCAGTTATTTTGTAGACTGGCCCTCATTGGGTGAGTCTGATGTTTTCTCATGGTTAGATTTAGTTTATGCATTTTTAGCAGGGATCTCAACATCGGTGGTGTTGTGTTCTTCTCAGTGCATTATATCAGGAGGCGCATGAAGGGAAACATTTTAAAGAAAAAGAAATCATTCTGCCATCTTGATGAGTAAGTTTTTCCATGAACATGTTTTCATAATTTTTTCATACTTATAATCACAGAATTATATAATTTTTGTTCTGCTTTCCTTTCTACCATTGTAGCATTTTTATGTCTCTGTGTAATTTCATAATTTTAATTTATTAATTGTATAATATTCAACTAAGACAAGAATTTATTTAGCCAATTGTCTTTATTATTGGACTTACAGGTTGTTTCAGATGCTTCACTATACTTTTTATTAAGTGAATAAAAATCATATGTGTTGTACACTGTTGATGGAACTATTAGGTTCAAGTGGACAAAAAATTATGACAAAACATTATGCTAACATATGTGAAGTTCTTCTCCATTCTCAAGTCTCCAGCAATAGTCCCACTATTCTCAACCAACAGATTTACAAATAGAAGTTTTGCAGCAAAAAGGATCTGGTAGAGAAGAATGGTGAGACCAACATGTATTCATTCACAATCCTAGAAAATAATTTTAAATGTAGGCCTTGCTGACAGTGACTCAGTTATGTCATTTTTGTTGATGGGCTATGAAATGTTTTTGTATGTAAATGTGCTTGGGGGAAATGCAATTTCTAGTGGCTTAAATGTGCTTAAAATTATTTTTTTTTAAAGGAAATGTATGGAAAATTTAGATATATATCTAGGAATTTTACTTATGCTTTTGCCAACTTTTACACTAGAAAAGAAAATATCTAAGAGACCTTCCTGTATATTTACACAGATGGAGAGAGAACAGTGTTTTACATAAAGCAACTATTGTGCATGCAACCAAAATACTGTCAAGTGATCAGAATTAGAATGTCAGTGTGATGTAGTGAGGCCTTACAGATCCTGCATACAGTGTGAGATGTTCCATTAGTGCCAGCAGTGGGCCATTTGAAATACCTCAGACACTGAATCCTGAATCATAATGCCAAGCAGCCTAACACAATGCCAGACTCCCAGGACAGAAAGATGGAGAAAAGTAAGAAGAAAAAAGGAAGAGGAGGCAGAGGTGAAAGAGGACACTGATGATCTCTTCTTAGGCTATGTAGTTGCCTAGGTTCATGGTGATTAATTATGACTGCATTTCTAAAATTTGTCCAGCCACCAACCTAAAAAGAGCCTATCAGAGAATCAACTGCTGAGTGAGAAGAAAAGAATTAATGCAGCTCTTTCTGGTTACATCATTGCTTAATTTGACTCTTCCCTGTATCTAGTCAAATCATAATTATCTGCTCTAATGGGCCTCAGAGGAATGGGTGGGAATGGGTAGCTACGACACAGATAATACTAAATAGCAAAGAGTGCAAAATATTTTCTATTAGGCTTTTGCATATATTATATGCTTAAGAAGGAAGTATGTTTATCTTTTTAATTATGTTTTGCTTGGACTAACTTTTTTAAATTCCCATGCCAATGAAAAGCTATTTCATATTATACAGACAGCAGAGGAAAGCAGCCTAGGTTTTAAAATCTTCAAGATAAAATTCATGAATTTGGTTAACTATAAACCCGAAACATATTTTTCTGAAAACGTGTCCTCTCCAGTGTTCCTGTGCCTCGGTTCAGGTCTTCACTACCTCTTAACCAGACTCCCCATTATTCTTCTACTTTCTAGTCATCCTCTTCTTCAACCATGAGCCAGAGAGCACAGTGGTTGTGGAGGGTTGAGAGAGTTGAGTTTCCACCATTGTCCTGACTCACTCATAGTCTAGGATTTGGAGAGGGGGTGTTCCCTTCCACATTGCCAGTAATCCTTCAAGGATTTCATACTCTGTATTAAAATACTATATGAGTATTTTAATCCACTGATAGAATAAGTCCAGCTAGTACAGTCCAGATGACAAATTTTTGCTCTAATGGTCTACGGATAGATATATCCAGGTAATGACCATGCCAATGGGTGCCTTTCTAAACAGCAATGAGAACAGACAACATGGCTGTGCAGCATAGGTGAATTGTAGTGCTCAATCTTGGGTTGATGTTCTGAGGCCTGGTCTTAACTTCTTGGAGCTGAAGAGCAGCTGTGTTTGATTCTCTACACTAACTCCATTAGTCTGCATGTGGCCAACCACCCACCCAGCATTCCTATCCCTATCACTGCAACCATCCCATTCCTGTGATCAGACACCTATACCCACCCTTACAGCCACCTCATTTCTTCAGTCAAGTACCTCTTCTGTCCCTGATCTCCCCCAAAATAACAATTTATCCAAGCCTCCTCTCCTATAATAACTCATCTCAGCTAAAGTGAATATTACTGTGCTTCTGCTCTTTTGCCCAATTTAAAGTTTTAGAATAAATTTTATTCCTTGCTTCGTTCAGGTTCTGCTGTTGATTCTCAAGAATCTTATCTTCTTTCAACAAAATAACCTTTTGCAAAAGCAATTGTTTTGACTTTCAAAAGTATTGATGAGGCAGGGAGATGTGCTTCACAAACCTATTTGGGAAGAAAAAGAAATACCAACCTTTCTTTTCCCTCTTCATGTTTCTGGTATAACCATTAAATTCTCATCTGGTAGGCAAATGCTAGCTCTGTTCATCTAGGAGACAAGAGGTCAGTCACAAGAAAGTTTAGAAAAGAAAAGCGTGGAGGGAAATGTTTAATCTGTTGTGTCAGTAGAGGGATTGTTCTAACACAGATCTCTTCATGTTATTTTCCTGCTCAAAACCCTCAAGTGACCTGCCAGCATTGGTAACATTAAGACTACATGTCTTATAGTTCCGTAATTTCCAAATGACCTTTTTAGTTCAGTTTGTGTCACTCCCTCCTCTAGGCCAAATACAACAACTATTTTCCATTCTCCATAGGTGTAATACATTCAAGATAATATACTTTTAGGATAATATTAATGTTGAAAGAATATGGACTCGTAAGGCTCCTGGCCCACATCAACCAATATAATACCTTGGTCTAGTATTCAAAACTTTATTATCCTTAAAAAAGATAGAACTGGACACGCACCCTACCCTTTCAGTCTGTTTCTTTACGGATTCAAAAAAACACTGTGTGTTGTCCCTGAAAATTGCTTAATAATAAAGTGCCACCCAAAAGTGTCTGCGTATATGTTTTCTGAGTCTGTGGTTATAATTAATGTGGATCAAGAGTATTATTACATTCCCTTCCCCATACTCCTACTCTACACAAAAGGGAAGATGATTTTTTATTATCTATAAATTCATATTTTTTCTTTTATTTTCTTTTTAATTCAACAAAACCATTGGATCGCCTATAGAGTGCTATATTCTAGAATGTGTAGCGAGTCAGGTGCTTTCAAATTTTTGTGACCTAAATCCATAGTAAGAATAATTTTTAATTCTGACTTATACATATGCAAACATAGTTTCCTTTTTATATGTGCATATATATTTAAACACATATATGCATATTTTCTTTATTATGTGTGATATTCTGATAATTTATATTCTATTTCTTTTCTATTCTTTTTCTTTCTTTTTTTTTTTTTTTTTTAATTTTGAACACTGGTTGCAAACCATTATCTAGATTTCATGACCTGGCCTATCTGCCTCCAAGGGACCACTGGCAGTGGTCCTAAATGGTTCTGGACCCCAGCTACTCTGGCTAGTTCCAAATGGTTGGTTTATTTGGTACAAATGAAGAGATTCAGTCTCAACACTATCATGGTACAATTTAGGGGCAAAACTAAGTTAGACTTCTTTCTTCTTTTCAATCCTACCCTATTGGCTTCTCTACAAATTATATTTCAAAATGACCACCTCTCACCATTTCCACCACTGCCACTCCAGTCCAACTACCATCTGCTCTCACCTGGACCGCAGCAAAGACCCCTGAGTGCTCTCCTTTTTACTGAGTTGCTCACAAAGGGGCCAGAGTGATCTCGTTACAAGGTAAGTTTTATTTCTTCACTTGTCACTGAGTAAAATTTCTTATTATTATTACATGTAAATCAAATCAAATCAAATTCCATGCCATACATCTTCCTACAGTGTACCACTTGATCTGTCCTGCTACCTCTTCGATCTCATCTTTTAGTTCCTTTCCTGCCACTCCACTGTGCTCACAGCCCTCCAGCCTCAGACCAGCCACTTTATTTTTCTTCGGTTAATCAAATCCTCCCACGGGGCATTTTCAGTTATCCAGAATCTTCCTCCAAAACTTCTCATACAAAACTTCTCATAAGTGATTTACTTATGCATCATGCTCATGGCTTATTGTTTATTTCCTATCTGTAGAATACAAGCCCTCCCAAGGGTAGAGATCTTTGTTTTGTTCACTGGTGTATCTTAAGTAGCTAGGAACAGTGCTTGACACATTTCGGGTATTTTTTACATATTCGTGGTTGAATGAAAATATATTGGCTCTCATCGTTAATACTATCAATAACGCCGACTACTCTTGCCTCTACACACATACACAACAATCACAGCTCTATTTTTCAGCATCAAAGTATACCAGTCATAGATGTAACATTATTTAATGTCAACCTTATAATGTAATAGCGAGAGGAAAAAAATAATAATGTTAATTACCTTTGTACTGGGTTAGTCAGTAGGACTTTGGTAATAAATGTTTCTCAAAAAAATTCTTCTTATAAATAATAAAGTTTAATATCTATGTTTCAGACTTTGTTTCCACTATAATTCAACTGAATATTTATAATATATATTCAATGCATGTTTTACAGTAAAGGAATAAAAAGTGCCTGCTTAAACATTTTGGAAAGCTATTTCTGTACCACTAAAATTACACACTCAGTGGTCCAAAGAGGGCCAGTTTGCTATGTGAGGTCTTTTCATGACCTCCTGAAGCATTCTGGTTTGGCAGTTTACATTTAGAATATTCAGATGAGCTCATTCAAGACCATGTAGGTGACAGTTTTGATTATAATACTGCAGACCAAGTAAGCACAAGAGTTAACAACATGGGAACTCTTTAACAATAATTCTCTGCTAGTGTTAACAATGTTTTCCCATCAGTGCAATAATCTTCAACCGTGTAATCAGTTAGAATTTAATTTAGTACAGGATTAATCTAGAAGTCCGAGGCTAAGCATTTCTCTAGTGTAACATCACTGAGCATTAGCCAAAGTTGGGCTCAAGATTCAGAGGTCAGAACAGAGGAGAGAAGAGAGGGTAAGAAAGGACTGCCGAAATAAAGATTGGTTCATATGAGTTTGTCTGCTCTATCTCCTCCCATCTATAAAATTCTGGAAGACTAGTTTATTTTGGAAAATTAATCTTTCCTTTAGTACACATCATATTTTGCAAAAAAAAAAATTGTTTATATAAAAATGTCTATACAAAAATTGCCATGGTATACATTACAAGTTCATATATATTATATAAGGCATAAAGAGAGAAATAAAATCTGGTTCATATTTCATCTCTTGGGCAGATCCCAACATCCACCCTGCTGAGAAATAGGCCATTTGATCCATGCTTTGGAAGCAGTGAAATTGGTATGACTGAGATTTAGAGAAGTCCTCAGATGGTCATGGACTAAAGCATTATTATTCCACATTAGTTAGTTCTTTCTGTGGATTTTGTTTAATTCAGTGGAAAGCTATCCTTAATATAAAGTGGGGAGGGACATCGGTGTAACATGCTCTCCTTTATTGAAAGACATTGCATTATCGATTAAGAACATAAACCCTGGGTTAGGTTATCTGGGTTCAAATCCCTACCCTGTCACTTGCTAACTAGATAAAATTGGTATGTTACTTAACATTTCTCTCCCACTGGATTTCCCTTCTAAAGATAATAATAACACCTTCTTTATAAGGATATTTTAGGATTTAACTTAAATAGTACTACATTAGTCTCTTCAGGTTGCTGTAACAGAATACTACAGTGTGTGTGGCTTAAACAACAGATATTTATTTCCTCACAGCTCTGAGGGCGGAAAGTCCAAGATCAATGTGCTATCATAGTTGGTTTCTGATGAGGCCTTTCTTCCTGGGTTGCCAACAGCAACCTTCATGCTGTGATCTCATATAGCCATTTCTCTGTGCACACACACGCCTGACGTGCCTTCCTCTTCCTAGAAGGATTGAGTTAAATCTTCACCCTTATGACCTCATTTAAGCTTAATTACTTCCTTTAAGGCACTATATCCAAATATAGTAACATTGGGAGTTAGGGCTTCGACATATGATTTTGGGAGGAACTCAATTCAGTTTAAAGCAAGTATATATATATATAGTGCACAGCACATAGTAACTTCACAATAAATACTAGTTCTTATTTTAAAATGGTTTACTTTTCTCTCAGATATGTATATGAGTCTTAGTTTCAACATTCAGCATTTTAGCTGGTTAAAATTCCAGTTCATAAGTAAAGGCAAATTTACATGAGCAAACCCCAATGAATGCATTTATTTAAGTGACGGTGAGTGTCATTTTATCTCTAGTGGGATGACTTGAATACAGACATACACACCTTACCCATTAATTTAATAATGCCTTTTAAAAGGCACTTGACTGTAATCTTGTACAATCTGTCACTGCTCAGTGTCAGGAAACCACAACCTGTGGGCCAGACCTTCTCTGTGGCTTGCTTTTGTACAGCATATGAGCTAAGAATGTTTTTTCATGTTTTTAAAGTGTGGCAAAACAAACATACACACGCAAAAGAAGAATATATGGCTGCTACCGCATGTGGCTCACAAAGCCGAAAATATCTACTATCTGCCCGTTTACTGGGTCTGCTAAACTCTATTTCATGGAAGGAGTTTAACATGAGCCCTCCCTTCAAGTATGTTCATTTTTGTAATGCGAACACCTCAGTTTTCCTCCACCCTGAGCAGTATTACTTGTTACCCTCAGCATTTTCTTTTCTTTTTATCTTATTCTGGGAAGAAGTAGTTCTACGGTGTTTAGAATGTCTCACCAACTTCTGGGAAATGTACTGAGTATAATTTCAATTTCTCTAGTTACTGTGACCTAGTGGTGGCCTAAGAAGGGAGTCAGGATCGTGGTTACTTTTTCTACTTGATACTTCTTATGGTCAGGCTGGATATGTTATTTTTTGCTATTAGTCTGTTCAGCTTTGAAAAACCCCTCTTCTGCCCCTTAATCTCCCATGGGCTGGGAAAAGGAGAAAAAATAAATCACTGTTAAATAATATTTTCTATCTATCAAGTTATATTAGATTCTTTTAACACATTAGCTTCTTTGATTCTAATAATATAACTTCATAGTTAAATGTCCTTATTTCTGCTTTACAGTTTAAGAAAAGGAGCCTCAGAAAGGTTAATTTATTTGAATTTAATCTTAAGTCTTTCTGGGTCCAAAATTCAAGGCATTTCATCAAAGAAACCAAAAAAATCTGGCTGACTTGAATTGTAAGTAACATAAAGGTAAACAAACTAAAACGATGCTTTTGTAAATAAAGTGCCCAGTGTCGAAATGTTCCCAGACATCTGTTTTATTTTCTTATCATTTCTTAGCTGTGTTCCAGGTAGTTCATTTGTCTGACAAAAAACTTCCAAGTTAATAAGGTGCTGTGATAACACTTTCCTTATTCAAATATATCCTTGGACACCATTCATTTCATTTAATATATTCATTCAAAGGTAAATATTGAGAAAGAATGTACACTTATGTTTCTACAGAAGGTCTGAAAATGAGTATGATCATGAAAGTATGACATGTGTATACATATATAGTGTTATGAACCTACATACTTATATATAGTGTGTATATATAGTGTATATAACACTATATGAATATAACACTATATATATTCAAATACATGAATACCTATATATAACGTTACATACATACCTATACATATATATAGTATTATGTTTTTAACACTATATGTTATGTTCATAACACTATATATATGTCGGTACGTATGTATATGAATGCACTCCCCACACATATACACAGTTCAATCAAGTACATTGGATACTCAACTAGAGCATTTCTGTTGCTTCTGTTTTATTCATCCAGTCTTTCCCCTGAGGCAGGTTTTAAGTTAAACTCCTGGAATACATTTGACTTCCATGCCTCTCTAGCCATCTAAATAACATAGGACCTTATGCATAATTCTGTCTGTCTGAAACAAACAAGAGAAATTGAATCATTCTGAAGACACATATTCACTAGAAAGTAGGTACTCAAAGCATAGAATTTAGTAAACAAATTATTTTGGAGAGTTTTTAAAAATTACCTAATACCAAGCTACCTAATTGGCTAAATATTTTAATTTCTATTTCATTACTACATAGATTCTGCATATGAATGTTTTTTCACAATAAAATATCTGAAATAAAAAAACAAAAAGCAACCTCAGCACCATACCAAATTAGAGGTTCAGCTTCAGGCAAAGTCTGACAGTCTCACCAGAGCAGGGGAGGAAACTCGGGCTTGATGGGATTGAGACATATGAGCAAAGACAATGGGGCATTACATTTTCCTCCCCATTGTTTTTCAAAATCAGCTTACCACTGAAAGTATGTAAAATGATATTTATTGAGATGGAAATTTACTTTTGCTCTCTTTGCATATGTCTGTCCTTCTGAGGAGCAGGTGGGATGCATTGTTCTCTCTTTTCTTAGGGGAAGGTTGGGTTACAGATGGAAAGCAGAAGGTAGTTAAACATATTTCTTTCCTGGACTTTAGGTTCCAAAAGCCAGAGCATCTTTAGAGTGCTTTGCTAGGGCAAATCAGTAGGGTGGGGTGAGGAATCATCTGAGCTGCTAAAAAGAAAGAAGATCCTCTTAGAAAGAGATACAGAAATTGATGAATTCCCCAAAGAGCAGTGAGTGACCTTTGCCTCACCCAAGGGAGGGCCCCTAGAGAGGTAGAAAGGATCCAGGGGCAAGACTACCTGTACCCTAAAGGAGGATGTACTCTAAAATCCCTATCTCTCAGCCCCAAGAACATTCCCAAACCAGCTGCGCACATGGTCCCACTCTTAGGAACTAAGAGGATAGTGGCTATCACCATGACAACTTAAAGATAAGAGAGTCCTTGCCCCACTTTTTAGATACTACAAGAAATTCTCATATTCTTGTACAACCCAGAGAAGGAGAGAGCCCTCCAGTAATAATTGAGATGGTGTTTCTAAAACAAAATATTTTGATTTAATAACAATAATAATGGTTTATTTTCTAATGCTGGTCCTGTGGACCAGTTTCATACAAGTACATCGCTAGGGAGAGTTGTCTCCACACATTCAAATCAAAAGGCTCTTCCAACCTCTGATGCGGTTGGTGATGCTGTGAGCCAGGGCCGCTGTGACTTATGCCAGAGAAGGCCACTGCTGCCTGACTGCTGCAGTTCACATCTCAGAGTGGCCCCCAGGCTGCACCCATGTCCTCCGCCTGGCGTAATGAAATAACACCATCTCCTTTGAGTCTTCCAATTCTCCGGTTACATCTTCAATATGACTGCAAAGGGGACTCTTTAGTACCATCATCAGCCCTAGACTCTAAATTCACAAAAAAATTTCTAGCTTTTCCAGATCTTTTAAATAATATGTGCAAACATTTGTTCCAATGTCCTGCTCAGTGGACCCCCAGAAATGTTCCCAGGTTCCCATACAGATACTTATGTTGTGATCTGCAACTCTTCTTCCTTCTCCTAAAAAATAGTTCCGTGTATTCACCTGGCTATTTTTCGTGCTCTTATAGGACCCCTTCATCACATCCAATGTGATCCAGATTGGCCAGTTATAATTCATTTTTCTTCTGGTCTCAATTAATTAACTTATGAATGGATGTGTGACCCCAACCAAGCCAAGTAGAATCTTTCCTGGGTTTTTTCTTTGGAGTTTTGGTTTTGGTTTTGGTTTTGACTGTGTGTGTGTGTGTGTGTTGTGTGTGTGTGTGTGTGTGTGTGTGTGTTATTGGAACTAAAAGATCCAATCCCGCTATGGTTAAGAAAGCTATAATATGTACAACTTGTGAGCTGTTAGTGTTAGTAGCTGTAGGGCCAAGTCTCTGCCACTAGGAAGAAGCTGCTTTCTGTAAAAGAGACGGAAGCAGAGGCAAGATGTGGGGAGGCACCCCAGTTGTTCTCAGGCCTGATTTTATCCCTTCCCTTCTTCTAAATTTTAGTAAACTTAATCTTTGGATTCTAGGAGCCTATGAGGTGTTTCGATTTGCACTTTTGCATTTAGAACCTTAGGATTCTTGATTTTCCCCTGCTTTTTCTTCTCAGCTTCTTTCTTGTTCTAGGATAAAGCCCTAAACAGACTCAGCAAAGTAAGTTTTCCTGAAAAGTGAAGAGCAGAGGAAATTTGGGGGCGGGTGCAGTGAAGAAAGGTAACCCAGGGGGGCATTAAGGCTCCCATGGGGCAGGGCAACAAGGGGAAAAGGGGGCCCTGAAAGCAGCATCAAAGACAGAATAAACAGTCTGCCGCTTTCAGAGTTCTGCCTGAGGCGCCGCTGCTGTGCTGCAGGAAAGTGATTTAATAGTCTTTTTGTTTGCATGTGTTATTTAAAAGATCTGGAAAAGCTAGAAATTTTTTTGTGAATTTAGAGTCTAGGGCTGATGATGGTACTAAAGAGTCCCCTTTGCAGTCATATTGAAGTTGTAACCGGAGAATTGGAAGACTCAAAGGAGATGGTGTTATTTCATTACGCCAGGCGGAGGACATGGGTGCAGCCTGGGGGCCACTCTGAGATGTGAACTGCAGCAGTCAGGCAGCAGTGGCCTTCTCTGGCATAAGTCACAGCGGCCCTGGCTCACAGCAGCACCAACCGCATCAGAGGTTGGAAGAGCCTTTTGATTTGAATGTGTGGAGAGAACTCTCCCTAGCGATGTACTTGTATGAAACTGGTCCACAGGCCCAGCATTAGAAAATAGATTGTAGTCCTTTATTGTTATTAAATCAAAATATTTTGTTTTAGAAACACCATCTCAATGATTACTGGAGGGCTGTCTTCTTCTTCGAGTTGTACGAAAATATGAGACTTTCTTGTAGTATCTAAAAAAGTGGGGCAAGGACTCTCTTATCTTTAGGTTGTCATGGTGATATCTACTATCTCCTAGTCCCGCTCAGCGGGACATGCATGCAGCCAGCTTAAGAACTTTCTGTTGCTTAGAAGGACAAAGACACTTTTCTAAATAAATATCAGGATTTAAGAACTCAGATACAGTCATAATCACAAAATTACTTCTGAAAGTATTATTATCGGACTTTAGTTTTCCCATTTATAAACGTATACTTGATCAAAGCAGATGAGTGGAAAATCCAAAACCATGAAGAGAAAATAAACATTAACACTTGTGATATGTATTCTTCCAAAAACTTCTTTTCTACTGAGATTTTTTATATATATAGATAGATAGAGAGAGATAGTATTCAAAACATTAAACCACCTGCATAGCTCATGTATCAACCTATCAGAACAAATGCTGGCTGATGGTGGAGAAGGGTCTCGAACTCCACTTCTCAAACCCCCATTCCAGGCTCTACCTCGTAGTTGCTTTTGTGGAAGTTCAGGGTTGCCAAATTTGGAGGAAGCTTGTATATGTTGTAGTGATGGTGCTCTTGGTGCAGTGGCTATTTATCAACTGATGTAGAGGTCCTTTAATAGTTTCATGACTGCTATGACTGTATGACTTTCTGTATCAATATGTTCTGATGGAGCTACTAGCCTGGGAGATATAATTCCTTATAGTTTGGTTTCCTTTACCTAGCAAAATCTTATGAACATTTTCGTATGGCAAATTATATTCCCACACATGAGAACTTTCTAACTGGTCTTTGGTGATGAGCTACAGGCATGCCAAGATGTCGATCTCCTCCCCTCTTGCAGTGACTAGGTGGGCATGTGCCACCACCATCCAGAACCAGTCACCTCTGGCCAATTTGACTGTTTCCCATAGTATGTGATAAAAATGCCGTCATTTTCTTCAGGTGTCATGATGTGAAAAGGTTTGGGAAGAATGATTTTATAACACGGCTTCTAATGGGAACCATCAGAAGCCATTTCTAATGGGTTTGTAATGGTCCCATTCTATAGCTATAATGTGGGTAACTTAACTAGTCCTTTATTAGTGGTCTTTCATATTTTTCTCATTTTTAAAAATATTTTATTATATTCTAGCGAACATACATATATCTAGTTATTTTTAAAGACAAGTTTCAGAAGGAGGAATTTTGACATATTGGGTCCTATGGACACAGAGTATCGAATTTCGCTACCTTCTAGTACTACCTAAGAACACAGGCTCTATATCTAGTCTACTAGTATGTGCATCTCTGTTCCATCGCCTTATTAGATGTGTGACTCGGTCTGTGACTCAGTGCCGCTGTGCCTGGCTGAAAACGGGATGATCATAATATTTATCGCACGTGATTGTCATGAGGATCGAATAGAATGCTTAGAACAATTCCTGGCTCATCGTTACCACCCATTAAATATTAGATATTTTCTTTGGTAGTAGTAGTTTTTGTTCTAAAGTTTATTAATTTTCAATCCCCAGATATACATAAAAATATATTTTCCTACAGTCCCAAAGGCATTGAGAATTAAATCCTTTATAATCATTACTATAATAGGTGGATAAAGATTTTTCTTTTAAAAAAATGAATTACTTCTGATACTGAATTTATGAGATTACAAATCTTTGATAGACATATGTTTTTCTCTTTTGTTCATTTTCTGTTTTTCTAATTCAGATATATTTTTTAAATAATTCAGATATATTTTTTCTGTTTTTCTAATTCACATATATTTTATAGTATGTTTTTCTAATTCAGATATATTTTTTTAAAAAATGGGGGGAGCCCTAGGTAGCCTATTACTCTATTCTGGGTAAAATAAAAAATAGAAAGGACAAAGTAATCTGAATGTCATGGATATGGTCTCAGTAGGGAATTGTGGTTTCACATCTTTGGCTGTCCAGTATAAACACCTGAGAAACTTTAAAAGCCACTGATGACTGGGCCACACCCCCAGAGATGGTAATTTAACCAGTCTGATTTAATTATCTGACATAGGGATTGTTGAAATCTCCCCAGGTGATTCTAATGTGCAGCCAAGACTGGAAACTGGTGTAGGTGGGTACTGATTAATGTGGGGTCAATTGGGTGTGTCTGTGAAGCCAGGCACTACAGAGAATGACTTTCATAATCAGCTGACTCTTAACCCAGGCCAGCTGAGTTAATTGCCACAGTATAAATTGACTACAAAGCCTTCTGACTAAGACTGAAACCAAAACATCCAATCCTTCTTATGCTTTGCAGTATCTTGAAATTTTTGCTCTGGATAGTTACTTTTACTTTCTTTTTTTTTTTTTTTTTTGAAAATCAACCTAAATGTTACACTTACATTTGGTCATAGAAAAGATCACAACATGGCAGAAATTTTATGTTCTTGATTTTGTTTCTTTTGTGTTTTACTGATACTGAGAAAGCAAACAAGCATCAAAGGATTAAATATGTACAAAACAGATTGGATAGCATGCAGCCTGCATATGATAAGTTTGATCTTTTGTCTACTTTGAGTGTGTCTTGATATTTTAAGGAAAAACTACTTCACTTGAACTAAAGACCGTAAACTGGATTTATCCTGAAACTAGAAATATTCACCTACGGTGTGTTTTCAAGGGAAAGATTTAAGAGCACCTTCAAAGAAGTCAGAAACTTAAGAGAAAGACAAGATGCTGATGTGTTAGGAAAGTCTACAATATTTGCTTCTGTGGTTTTGAAATGTAAATAGAAACAGCTATGCAAAGAAGTTCTATAATTAGTTTTCATCCTGATTCCAAAAGTTGCTTATTATAGAGTTTTTAATAGTATATATAAAAACCACCATTTAAAACTCTTGGTTTGAATTTGGGCACTTTAATGAAAAAAGTAGTATTTTTAAGCTTTGTGGTGTCTCTAAAGTCATGTGCTGAATAAGTAGAAGTCCCCTGTTGTGCAAAGGTTTTTGGAAATGGTGAATGCTATGGTAACTTTCTTCTCCCCAGGCATAATTTTCTCTTTAAGAGTCAGAGCACGAGTTTAAATCAGAAATTAAATGAATTACTGATCTAAACTGTGGGTGCAGTTATGGACAGACACTAGTATTTAGACCAAACAAATAAGCTCTTTAAACATAGTGACTTTAACCAGTTGTTCTTCCAAAGCCACAACAGAGAACAATCTTGCTCAGTTAACCATACCTCCCTGAAGAAACCACTGCCTAGAAGGGTGTCTTTCAGAATATATCCAGCAGCATGATGGAGCAACCACATCCTACCCTGAAAAGTGAATCCTCATAATTTCCCCTCAATCCAAACTGCCAGTCAGCATCGAGTCCCTCTCCGGAGCTCACCAAATGTGCTGTTTCATTGTTTGTTGATCCACTTTGGCAAATTCTTTGTAGATCTAAATTGTATGGATAACAACCAAATGTGGAGAAAGATGTGGAATAAGCCTCCACCACCCCAACCAAATTTTATCCAGGTCAAAGTAGACCACCTGGAAATAAGAGAAACTAAATCATGTCTGTAATTGAAAGAACAGACTATTATTGATGAATAGCAAAGAACATTAATGGAATTTTTGTGTCCTCATTTATGATTCTGCTTAAAAGTTTCAGAATTTTTTTTTATTTATTTAGTTTATAAGGGTGACATTTGTTAATAACTTCATATAAGTTTCAAGTGTACAATTACATAATACATCATCTGTATATTGCATTGTGTGCTCAATACCCAAAGTCTAGTCTCCCTCGATCATCATAAATTTGACCTCCTTAACCCTCTTCATCCTCCCCCACTCCCCTTCCCCTCTGGTTACCACTGTTCCTGTTGTCCGTGTCTATGAGTTTGTTTGTTTTGTTTGTTCATTTGTTGCTTTCTGTTTTATATCCCACATATGAGTGGAATCTTATGGTTCCTGTCATTTTCGGTCTGACTTATTTCACTTAGCATGATACTCTCAAGATCCATCCATATTGTCATAAATGGTAGTAAGGGAAAAAAATAATAGTAATGGTGACTGATAAACCGAATAAGTGAATCAGATCCAACTACGATTATGTTACTCTTTACATACCAAAAAAGAAAAAGTTCTGAATTAGCCTCTTGGATACTAGATAGGAAACCTAGCTAGTAGGTTTCCCTTGGTGCACCCCCTAATTTGAAGAAATGGTAATGAGCTTTGGAGCATGCCTTATAGAAATCAGCCAAATAACATGAGTTCTGGTCTCCTCCTTCAGAATGCTGCCTTATGATCACTGTCCCCTGAACTAATTTGAACCTATTCAATAGGAACAGAAAATCTCCCACCAGTGGTTCTTAACCTTTATTATTTCTCAGAATTAACTGTAAAGAATTTTTAAAAGTACCCATTCTCAGGGCTGATCCCAGAATGTCTGAATCAGAATGGTTGTGTATGTTTTGGGAAAATATTCATAAATATTTCTGATTTACAGCAAAGTTGAGCATCTCTAAATCTAGGCAATTAGAGAAGATCAATTGTCCCACAAGAACAAGCCTGTCTAAGGGTTCGGGGACTAGAGGTTTTTTCAGGTAGGTCCGGATTACCTCAGCAGTCCCTTCAGGGGACCTCAAATCATTCAAAATGTTCTAATGAACAGGATTGGTTATAGAAAGGACACTCTAATTGTAAAGGGTACTTGAACATCAAAGTTCTGTGCAATTGAAACCTTTATTCCAACCAACTTTTTCCTGCAAGAATTAAGTTCGGAGTTGAATTTCATTTTTATTTTTTGCAAATTTTACAAAAAAATATGGTAATTCTTTTAATAAACTTAGAAAAAATTCTATTTTCTGTAATATACCCTACATGTAAATATCTCCCTATTTTTATATTTTTCCTGTTAGAAATCATTTCCAACAATGTTTTTATTAGAAATTTTTTGCCAAAACATGATCATACAGTTCACAAATTTTGCATAATTTATTTAGTTAAAAAGAGTGTATTGGGAAGAAAAAGTTATATTGTTGGACTAATATTTATTGAGCTCTTCATATACATCATTTGAATAATGAATTGATTATTGATTATTATTCTTTCCATTTTGCTGTTGTAAAGAAATAAAGTTCAGAAAAACAGAAATCTCCAACACCATACAGTTGGTAAGTAATAGAGTTTTGAACTCAAGTCTGGCTGATTCTGTAGCTTACATGTGTTAAATTGCAT
>NW_006439192.1:21347704-21350948 GCF_000325575.1 Pteropus alecto | reverse complement strand
AGAAGCAAATATCCTTTCTTAGTCCTTAAAAACATATTATTTAATAATTTCTATCCTGGAGAATTATTCTACGTTCACAGCATGGCCATAAAATGACACAATTGGATATCTAATAAGACTTTTTCATTTCTCCTCTTTTCTTATTTTTCAAGAAGGGATATATAGAGACTTCAAGGAATCTTCAAGGGAGTCGAATTTTTAAAAAATTGACAATCTTCTTAACCAACTAAGAAATAAGACAAAAGAGAGTAAGGTATATGGATATCAAATTATTACCTTTACTGTGGACAAAGTTTAGGCTGAACGATATGAGAGGAAAGGGGGGGTCTCTTAAAATTAAGCCCCAATTTTAAATAGGCTAATCCATCTAGGTACCGGCAGCGTCCACAACACTTGGTTTAGAAGGAACAGAGATAAATGAATGCCTTCTATATCCAAGGTTTCTTTTAAGAGAAAACGAAGAGGAAAGGCTAGGTCTCTCCAAATTCATTTAGATAAGTTAGTTCACCAGGAGTTGAGAAAGTCCAACATTGCTACAACTATGACCTGGAAAAAAAATCAGAAGTAGAATAAGTTCTGTGCCAAGAACTTTTTCATATGCTTAATAAAAAATGTGTAAGGAATCATGTAAAGTTACACTTTATTCACTGAGTTTAACAAAGAAATGGAAGCCTGGCTAAAGAGCTACCGTATTTATATATTTATAGTCCATTTTACTAAAGAGGAAAAATTAAAAGCCTCATGTAGAAAATCATTTAATAGCAATATTCCTGGTATGTACTAAAAACAAATATTAAATTTGAGAGTTAAAGGGGACATGAAATACTATGATATAGTATCAGAGAAGTTAATCGGGACATTTCTGCTACTCTTATAAAAATCCCATGCTTACTTTTTTTCTTCATCCTTCTTTGTAAATTTTGCTTTGAATTAAAGTATCTTTGAAGAAACATTCTTCACAACAGAAACCAGAATTTCTTTTCACCATAAATCTTCAATTCTATAGTAAGATTTGAGACACTGCAGGAAGGACAGTACCTTTGTCTTAGTTTTAAGTATTCTTTTTATCTTCTTTAGTACATTCGAAGGAATATTTCCACCACTTATAATAGTAAACACATGCAGTATTTGTTCAGCTTATAGTCAATTTATGCCAGGATGCAACAAAATTATTTCAAATATAAATTTAATTTCTTAAATAACTTCTAATGAATTTTTACTCTTTATGATTTTTTAGCTTACACTTTAAAAAATGATGTGTAATGTTAAGGCAGATTTCTGAATAATTTGGGCCAAACTTCTTATCTCATTTTTCTAAAAAGTTTTTATGTCAGATTCCCTAAATCTGAGCCAATATTTGTTTGATTTAACAATTAAAAAATGAGAGACATACTAGAGCTGGAAGCCATTGGGTCTAATGCCCTCATTTTGCAGATAAAGAAACTTGGACTTTAAAAGATTAAGTGATATTACAAAGATCGCAAAATAACTTATTTGGTAGAGATGGAACTGGAGCTAAGTTCTCCTAACCCCTGAAAGGACTTTCAACACCAGTTGCCTTATTTTTCAGTTTACTTTTATACTACTAACTACTAGTTTACAAATTTTACCTCTTAAGGTCATATTTCTCAATCCTAGTAGCTTTGTTTTTCAGTTTAATTTGATGCTACAGTTTTTTTGTTTTGTTTTTTGTTTGTTTGTTTTAAATCTGGTGCAATTCTACAAAAGGAGGAAAATGGATGTTATTGTTTTTATTGTTTTATACCATAAAAAGAAAAAAATCACATGATAAAATCTTACAAAACATTTGCTTTATACCCTTTCAGCTCTAATTTTAATATGCAGTTCCAACTTTGTGAAGGAGAAACACAGGCACTTTCTATTCCCTAACTGTTTTGTGCTTGGGTGTGTTTTCCCTGTCTTGCTATTTCATTTGGATTCGATTCTCATTACCCACATTTTGCAGGGGGCCCTTCACCACTTCCAATGGGACTTGTCAGACTGGGAGAATCAGCTCAGGTTACAGAGTTGGATACAATTATGTTTATTTACTCTTCTTTGGTAAAAAGCTAAAATGTCCCTGCCTGTTTATTACATTAGAAGATGTTTAAGTGCATTTTTTACTAAGAAGCCCTTGTTTACAATTTGGCTTCAAGTAACTGCAAAATCTCTGGGGATGATCATGTCTGTTCTTGGAGGTTCTCTTTGCAATTTGATTATGTAAAACAAATCTGCTTCTTCTCTGGATGCACTTGCAAATCTTTCTTCTTTCTTTTGTTCCCACTTTATTTAAAAACCTGCTCAACTGTTCCATATCGGAAGAAAGGTTACTTTCTCAGTCAAAGATTTTCGCATTTACAAGGGCTAATTAGATGGTCAAATTTATCTTTCAAAACTGGAGATTGGGTTTTGTCCCTCTCAGCAATGAACTCCATCAATACGATGCAGCCATTATATATTTCCAACAGATAAAAATATAAATAAGGGCATAGGTGTTTTTAAACATCTTGATGTGAAATAAGCTGTAAAATGCAACATAACATAGCATATGTCAACGCAGTGGGAAACAGCTTCCAAAAGAAGTGAGCCTAATTTTCTGACCCACTGGTGTGAAAGTGACTAGACTTGGATGAAGCACAAAGAAAGCCATCTGAGGATCTAGCAAGCCAGAGAGAAGGGACATTTTGATAATCCAGGAGTACATCCACTTTGATATGGGACCCACTGAGTGGAGACGACAGAGGAATGCTGGAAACAGACCTGCTTTCCTATCAGATTCTTCTCACTCCATTCATGGCTTCAGTGACAATGCCCCACGCACTTGAGCGGAGGCTGAACCAACATGTTACAGGATCTCAGGACAAGGAAAGTTGGAGTCATCACCTACATGCAAGATCCAATCTACCTAAAATAGTCACATCACTGAAGCAGGATTACATTTTTTAAATTGAATTATTGATTCACGTCTCCATTCCTTCCACATGGGTGGACCCAGCCTAGCAATTTGAATTGGCAATCTAAAATACTCTTTCTAAGTGTCTCCTCTCACCCTATTTTTTCACAACCTTCAGCCAAAAAAGAAAAATAAAATAAAAAGGAATTTCTCAAGAACTGTTAGGGAGCCAAAATGTGTGCTAGATGCATTAGATTTATGTCAGATATAGGTTATAAGGGAAACAAGAAATCCAAGAACAGTTTAAAAATCAGATCAGGCCTAAAAGGAAGCAGTCTTTGTTGACACCTT
>NW_006439192.1:21324799-21347692 GCF_000325575.1 Pteropus alecto | reverse complement strand
AGCAAGGATTATAAGTCACTTATTCCCCAATTAGATCTCATTTACCCTGACAGCACAATAAAGCCATGTCTCCACACGGCAGTAAAATTCATATTCCACTGATTAGTCAGGTTCTTTATTGCTGATTAGGTTTCCTGAATAAAGAAAGTTTAGTAGTAGCCCTAATGAAAAAGCTTCAAATGTGATGGATAGAGAGTTTGAGCCTTGTTTAATAGAACTATTTCAGTTTATGTCTTCGAGACTTGCCAAATTGAACTTGAAATAGAGTTTCAGCATATCTAACCTGGCTATTTTCAGGACAGACAAGTTATTGGGCCTGAAGCTCCACCAACATAGCAGAGTCATATGTGGAGGATTAATAGCAGCGCGACATATGGGAAAGGTCAGCAGGTCTGGACTATGGCCCTGACCTGTCCAGAACCATTTACTTCGTTCCATGATGAAGAGAATTTCCTTCTCTTTAAAATGGGAAGTTGGCCTAGAGATCTCTTCCAAGTGAAACCACTGTGGTTCTAGAAATAAGACAAACGAAATGTTCTAATCACATTAAATCTGGCTTCTCTCCTGAGGTACACTTCAGCCAAAACAACCACAACACAAATAGTGCATGAGAAATGAGTGCTTTAGGTGCTACCTCTTATCAGGCATCCCTTCCCTTCCTACTGCCAACAAGGTTCCTATGATTTGCTATTCCCATGGCCTCAATGTCACAGAGGCGATGCAAGAGAGAAAGGCATGTAGACAGAGAAAAATAGCAGTTACCTTCTCTTTAGACCCATGATAGCACTTTTGAAAAAAAGAGATGAGCTAAAGAATGTTCTTTGTAGGCAAGTTTTCTAATTTTGAGTGTGAATTTATATTATGTGAGTAAACCAAATTCTGTTAAAATCAAATCACTTGGTGAAAAAAGTGAATTCCATTAGATAAAATTTTGGTGTGACAACTATACAATAATTAGAGATATTTCTTTGTGTTACTTAAACTCCATAGGCAATATTACAAGAGGGTTTTGAGGAAGGCAATAATAAGGTGAAATAATAACCAATGATTTTAGAAGTATACCATCTAATGTCTATATTCAAAATGAAGTTTTACTTTCAAGTTCTAAATGTTATGTGCAGACTAAACATCTGTGTCCACAGGACTAAGAGGACCATTCTCAATCATCAAGAGGCTTCCTGAAGAAGTGGGTCTTAGCCATAGCTTAGAAAGTTAAAAGCAGGTGAAAAATTGTTGGGAAAAGTAGAATGGAGAAATAAGAGACTGACTAAAGAGGCAACTCCAAATTACCATGATTATGAGGCTGATAAGGGATGGGCTGAATTACCATGGGAGAATAGGAGATACATCTGTATAAGTAGGGCTTTCCACGCTATGGAGTGGAAAACCATTTTATTGTTCTGCTAATAAGTTAAAATTCTCATCACTTACAAATTCCTTTGGATAGCCTTTAACTTCTTTCTGTGTGTATATGACAAATCATTCCTCATTTCCACTTTTATCAATAATTACTTTGTCTCTTATATTAACTTCAGATAAATCTCTAGTCACACTGATATTTTCAGAGCAATTTTGCTTTTTAAAAAGGTCAAAAAGTAGTTATATTTGCTAAATACAATCATTCTACATATCTCAACACTACAAAAAATTACTCAGTAATTTGTATAACAATAATGAGCATATATGTTAAAGTACATTGTAATCTTTTTTTAATAATATTTTTTTATTGGTCAAATATTTATTTTGATTGAAAGTAATTAATATGCACTCTTCACTAGATTTCTTGAGAAAAAGAATAAGCAATACATCTCTGATCTATAGCTCCTTCCTCTTCACCTGGTTTGGTCTTGCTTTGAAAACAGGTAAAGAACATGAGTTCTTCAGTAGCCCTGATTATGTTCTTTAATAATTTTTTTCATTTGGAAAATATAAATTTAAGTGATATATGAAATCTCTTTTGGAAATGGCCGAAAGACTGTTACTTAACACGATTTAACATGTTCAGTGTTTGATTTTTAGTGTATATTTCATATCTCATAACAGAAATATCTTATCTGTAGATGCAACAACTGATCATATATATATTGATGTTTTAATAATAAAAGTGATATTTGATGCAGTATATATCTTCTCCAAATCATTTTTAAAGTAATATATTTAAATTATACTCATTTTACTAAAAGATTTTACCTGTTCTTTGAGTGAAACCCTTTAAAGGACAGCTTTTACTAAAAATAAAATAATATAGTTATAGAATTAAAATTATAGCATATGCTATTACAAGTTTATAATACAAATATAAATATAAAAAAAACAATAATTTCTTTTAGAAGGACAATAAACGTATTTTAGTTTCCTCATTTTCTATATATATTAGAATATATTAATCTAATATCATTTTTATTTAAACAGTATTCAAATAGTTAGTACTCTAATGGATAAATTAAAAAATCTCTTTGACTAGTTATTTTGTCTAGGAAATTGTTCTAGTTTTGTTCAATAAGCTCTATACGTACTATGGCTTTTAAATGATATTGGAGAGAAGCAAAATATGCCACCCGAAAATGTACACGTTAGGGATGTGGATTATTTTGAACTGAAGGCAATCAAAATCCAGCCAACCAAGGAAATTTTTTGCTTCCCTTCCCCTACCTAAAAGAATTTAGATAGGGGACCTGGCTCAGAAGGAAAGCTGTTATGAGAGAACTTTTTTCTGAATGACCTCTCTGTATCGCAGGGCAAACATTTAATTACCAAACATCTGTTTTTACCATCCTTATGAATCACCCCTCCCCCTTTGATACCCTAAGCCCCTAACTCATCCCTTAGCTCAGGATGGCATATAAGCCTCAACTGCCCCACTTGCCACTTGGTCTCGTATTTTTATGGAGCTCCTGTATATGTGAACTTAATTTTGTTTTTCTCATGTTAATCTGTCTTATGTCAATTTAATTATTAGAGTTTCTCAAGATAGGAAAGGTAAAATGGCCACAAGAATATTTTGTCTAATTTCCTCCATGCTCTTCTAAGAATTTGCATAAAAAAACAAAAAACAAAAAACAAAAAACTGTTTCCACATAGAAGCAGTAATATTACTTGCTAATAAACTCCAAAGCTTCAGATATTTATTTATAGTTTGTTTACCAAGGGAAGAATCATGTAACTGTTTCATCCTAACCTACATGCATGGTAGGATGGGGGACTCACAACAGTTCGGCAAGAATGCTCCATTTAAAAAAACTTAAAATTGAATTCCTAGAAGATAGTCCTACTCTCAGATAAACACTACCTACACACAAAGACTATTGGGCTGAGAAGATCGCGTCAGGAAATTTTTAGCAAATTATCTGCTATTTCTTACAACATAAAACAGCAACGTGAATGTATATCGTTTACACTTTTCTTCCTTTGTAGGAGAAGAGAAATCCACATGGTCTTACGTGCAGTTGGGGAGAGAGACTAGGCACGGAAGGCAGGTGTTCTGGAGGAGGCCCACCTGGGACAGCAGGAGATTATTTCTATTTTTCTCCAGGAACAAGTGTTAGTGTGAATTCTCTTCTCTGTCATTCCATTTTCTTCCTTTCTTCCTCTTTCTTCCTCTAAGTGACACAGGAAAAGAGAGGAGACAGGAAAACACTGACTCAAGTGAAGAGTGTGGACAGCGGGCCTCTGAACCGGTTTACAGCCAGTACGTGATCGAAAGAGAGCAGCCCCCTTCCGTGAGGTCCCGCCATTCCAATCAGGTGCTGACTGCTCTACAAAGAGGGGAGCCAAGGGCAGCGTGCCACAGATCTGAGTGGTGCAGGTCACCACCTGAGCCCTAGACAAATGCAATATAGGCAGAGCTCCTTCCTGGCATTGCCCAGCTTCCTCTGTGAAATCTTCTCTCTCTCTCACTCAGCACAAAACACCCCAATGACAGTTCCAAGAAAATCTACTTTCCTCATCACCAGGACCCTAGACTCCCAATTGCCCTCTTCCCCTTTTTCATTATAAAAATTCCATTCAGAGATCCTATGTCAGTTACATGTTCAAGAAATAACAATAATTTGCTGATGAGATTATGAAAAATAATCTTTAACCTTTTAGTCAATGGATGTTTGTATCCTAAAAGACATTTGGTGTTCAACTCAAGAGATATTCTCATTTATACTATGTGGGGGAGGGGGGAGTGGTACCTCTGAGCAGTGGCTTTTATGGCACCGGAATGTCTCATTTATCCAGAATCTTGTAGAGAATTAAACATAGTAAAATAAACCAACTTTATCTTATTTAATCATCACAAAATCGTGATGTAGGTTTTATTCTATTTTTTTTTTATATAATAAACTGAAACTCAGAAAGGCTAAATGACTTGACCAAAGTTTGGTAAATACATGTTCCAAATACTATATATGGTTTTATGCTTCACCACATCATAATTTTTAATGTAAATATCCAGAAGTATTAATTTTGAAAGCAAGGGAAGTCTTTTCTATATATGATCTTAGAACATAGGATTCTATACCTAAAATAAAAGGTGCATTTAGGCTAGAAAGACCTGAGTTTGAATCTCAGCTAATTAGTTCCAAAACTGAGGGAAGGGGCTCATATGTCCTAAGAATCATTCTCACTTGTCCAGTGAAGGGTAATGGATGCTTAAATGAATAGGTGTATTTAAAAACTTCATGCCAGTAGATGTAATCCTTGTTTCATGTTTCATATTTTTGAGAAGTGGGAAAAAAAATATCCTATCTTTGGAAAATTATACTCAGATTTCTGAAAATTGGAATCTGGGTCTGCCATCACAAGCTGTGTGACTTTACACAAGTTACTTGACCTCTTCATACCGCAGTTTCTGCATCTGTACAAAATGAATAAGAGTACAGCCTGCTTCCTAGGATTGTTATGAGAATTAAATAAAATGATCCAGATAAACTGCTTTGAATAGTGCCTGCAACATTGTAAGCCCTCAATTAATATTTTCTATTATTACGGTTACATTAGTGGAGAAGTTAGAACAGAGAGAGCTACATCTCAGAAAATGCTGGAGAAAGCTAAAGTGCAGAAAGGAGCTGTTTTCACAAGACAGCCCTCAAGTGTGAGTAGGGCCACAGAACTGGAATGTGAAAAGGGAATAGACTGAAGAAAAATCTGCAGAATAACTTAGTGGTTGGTTATACAAAATAACTTATCTGTCTGCCCAACTCCATTCACGTAGCAGTGGTTTTGTCTGCCAACTAAACCAAGTGTTTTGTCTGGGAGTTTAGAACTTCCAGAGTGAGAATCAGCCCACTGGAATATTCCTTATATTGAGAGGTATAGCCTGTCTGCATCACTCAGGGAAACTTGGCAGGACACAGGTCCAGTAAGAATGCACAGATATATTGGCCAGCCTCTCATTTGGGGAAGAGGCAAGAAGAGCAAAGGAAAACAATCTGTATTAATCTGGACACCAATTCATTTAAACATCTATTACTCCTTACTGGACAGATGAGAATGATTTCCAAAATATTTGAAGGCCTTGAACTTGGCCTTAGAGATTTGAAAGGACAACCAAAAGATAGCAGATGTTTAGGAGATAGCAGTAATACAAAGGGACAGAACCAAGACAGATGGATGGAACAACTCACACTGCAAGAAATGAAGCTAACTGAGGGGAAAGAAGAGAAGATTAAAATAATGTAATTAGTAACCTCAAAGAGATTCAAGAAGAAAAAAAAGGAGATTCTGGCAAAGAGATAAGATATTAATTGGCTTCTGTGGGAAAGGAGCAAATAAATAAGAAAACATTTATGAAAACGAAAACCATAATAGTTAAAGTTTAAAAAGAATGGCATAAAAGTCAGTAAAAATCAAAGTAAAGGAAATGCTCCAGAAAAGAAGAAAAAAACATAAAGAAATTTTAAAACTTAAAATATGATCTAATAGAAGACTCATCTAATAGAAATTATAGAGAAAAAATAAAAATAGAGGGAAAAATAATCAAGGTAACAATTGAAAAAGATATACATCTTCAGATAAAATGGGCTCTCTAACTCCTGAATAAGATAGAAATTAATTCAACCTAGAGATAAAAAATGTAAATTAATTTTACAGAACAGAGTGTAAATGTCATTAATCTTCAAAACGTTAAAATAATAAGAGCAAAAGGTAGACTACAAAGAGAAGAAGCTGAGTTGGAGGGAGACACAGGAGCACAAAGTCCTCTTTTTATGGAGCAAGATGACAAGATGTATTCCTGGTCAAAAAATAAAGAGTTAAGTATATTATTCGATGCTATAAATACAACTAAATTTTAAAAATATTCTATAAGAGATTGTAAGAAAGAAAGAAGAGGAGGTACCTTAAATGAACTAAATTCCCTATCTTCATACCATATAGTTGGTATTTAATGTTGATCAATCAGGAAACAGAAGAAACTGAATTAGGATCATAACCTACAAAAGAAATAAAATTTTTAACACATGGTTAAAATTATTACATCTAGAAAGGACTTGAGGATGGGAATGTAAAGACAATTTAACATTTCAATTTATAACTTTCTCCATTAGTGAGATATTTTATGCTCTCTGTGGGGGACTAGATTTAGAATAAATAAACAAACATGTGTAAAAACAAATACTTGCAAAATTAATTTAAAAAGTTAATGTTCTAAATTCTACTACCATTGCAATGCTGTAACACAGAAGCCAGCAACTTTTTTCTATAGAAGAATATTTATTATAGTAAATATTTTAGGCTTTTCAGGTCATACTGTCTCTGTCACAACCACTCACCTCTATCCTTGTAGCATGAAAGCAGCCATAGAGAACACTTAATGAGTGGACTCAACCATGTTGCAATAAAATCTTATTTATGTATATTGAAATTTAAACTTTATGTAATTTCCTCATGCCAAGAAATATTCTTCTTTTGATTTTTTTTCTAATTATTTAAAAATATAAATCCTAACCTTAGCTCATGGGCTACAAAAAAAAATAGACAGTGGGTTAGATTGACTTGGATGCCCCATTTTGCACAAAAAGAAAGTGAGAGGTAATTTTTCTTCTGGCCACCATGCTTTCCCATGTCACTCATGTGGGACTAGACCCTTTTCAATAAGGTAAACATTTCCCACATCATGATAGTGCTGACTGATCACTCCACTCTGCGGCAACAGTGGAGAAGTGATGGCTTTCTACTCAGGCAGTAAACTTCAGTCCCTGGCTCGAGTTCTTAATTCAGATACGTGAACCAAATCAACTCAGGATCTGTGATAAACCATCTGTAAAGAAGAATTCTCTTTCTCTGGGATTGCTGAACTATAAGGACAATGTAGACCTAGAGCTACCTGTCACCACTTCAATGATTACAAAGGATAAACTTCTTGAGAAAGATAACATGGTGGTTAATTTTATGTGTCAACTTGGCTAGGCCATGGTACCCACTTTTTGGTCAAGAACCAGTCTAGATGTTACTGTGAAAATATTTTTAAGATGTGGTTAACAATTAACTCACTAGATTTTAAGTAGATTACCTTCTGTAATGTGAGTGGGCCTCACTCAATCAGTTGAAGACCTTAAAATTAAAAGGAATGAAGGAAGGAATTTTGTCTCCACACTACCTCCAGGCTTAAACTGCAGCATCAACTCCTCCCTGGGTTTCCAGTTGGCTGGTCTATCTTGTAGAATTCTCGGTGTATCTAACTATCATCTGTCTGTCTATCGTTTGTCTGTCTGTCTCTCTCTCTCTCTCTCTATCATCTATCTATCTATATCTATCTACCAATCTCTTATTGGTTCTCTTCCTCAGAGTAGAATCAATAATAGAGGGGAGGAAAACATGTTTTTTCTTCAGTTTTTGAGATATAATTGACAAATAAAATGGTAAGATATTTAAAGTTTACATTGTGATTATTCAATATATGTATACATTGTGAAAAGATCCCCCATAGCATTAATTAACACATTCATCATCTCATTATGTGAGTTCATTTAAGTTTGACTTTATTAGCAAACTTTAATCGTACAATACAGTGTTAGAACTATACATTAGATCCTTAGACCTTAGTCATCCTATAACTGCAAGTTTATACCCTTTTAACAACCTCGCCCTATTTCCCCCACCACCTAACCCCTAGAAAACTCTATTTTACTAACTGTTTATATGAGTTTGACTTTATTTTATTTTCTACATACAAGTAATACCATTCAGTATTTGTCCTTCTCTGTGTGACTTATTTCACTTAGCATAATGCTCTCAAGGTCCATCCATGTTGTCGCAAATGGCAGGATTTCATTCTTTCTCAGGACTGAAGAATGTTCCATTGTATATGGAACATCCACTCTTTATCCACTCATCTATTGATGGACATTTAGGTTGTTTCCATATCTTGGCTTTGTGAATAATGCTGCAGTGAACATGGGTGTGCAGACTTCTCTTCAAGATCCTGTTTTATTTCCTTTAGATATAGATCCAGAAGTGAGATTACTAGATCATATGGCAGTTCTATTTTTTATTTTTTGAAGAAACTTTATACTTTTTTCCATAGTAGCTGTACTAATTTATATTCCTGCCAGCAGTTCACAAAGGTTCCTAGGAGAAAAGGCATTTTTGATGATAATTTTGAATCAGATCATACTTCACCTGAAGCTTGAATATCCCTTGAATGTCCCAGTTGGAGAACCTATACATTTCTTTTCTAAGAAAAATAACATTAATTTGATTTCTGTTACTTAAAACTGAAAGGTTCTTGTTTAATATATAAGTAATCCAAGCCAAAAAAATTACTAATGGTATTGTGTTCTTTCATAAGTATTCTTAAAAGTACTGAAGGTATTTAAGTCAGAAAACCATTCATAAGAGCAAAAATAACATTCGTATACATATATAGATATATAAACACTGCTTCCATATTTGAAGCTGCCAAAAATTCTAACCAAATATAACAGGTACCCCTAGGCTTTAATGCATGAGAATTGTTTCAATTCGTTGCTTTTCATAACAAAGATTTTATTTCCCCAGTTGATCAGAGAGCACAGAAAAATCTGTTGATATTCCCCTTGCTGAGTTTTAAATAGCCTGAGTATATGTGATATATCTTTTGTAGTGAGTAGTTTAGAGAAAAAGCATTGCTTTTAAATCTCATGCATGCCCCAAATGTAATGTGAAATAAATTTCACTGTGAATGAGCTCCTGCCATGTAAAAAACTGAATTGTAATATGCAAGGTTTCCCCAAGACAGGCCATTTTTTGTGTGTGTGTGCTCTTAAAAGCAGCAAAGCTAAGAGGGTTGATAAATTTTAAATCTCTCTAGCAGATTTCATGTAAGGCAGTGAGTTTATATCTCCATGCAGTTCTAGTAGCAAAAACACAAGTAACTCAATCTTGTGTTTCCCAGGAACTCAATTCCATTCAATTAACAGGGTATATTTGACTAGACATAGGAGTGTTGTGGAGAAAGAATAAATCATAAAACAACCTTGAGTCTGCCCTCCAGGAATTTGGATTTAATCCCTGAGAGGAACCCATTTTCAGAGAGTGATCTCTGAATTTTTCCATCTTGTTTTTGGCATGTTTCAAAATAATCAGATTGTAATTAAAAGCTTCAAGTCAATCAAATCTCTGTTCTGTTGCTCACTGCTACAAGAAGAGCCCAAGCGTGTGTGTGTGTGTGTGTGTGTGTGTGTGTGTGTGTGTGTGTGTGTGTGTTTCTCTCATCTCTAAAGGGTGAAGAGTCTTTTTTGAACTCTAAAAGAACGTCTTGTCTTCTCTAGAGATCCTTCTGGATCTCAATAGGAAGAAAATTGAAACAATGGCATCAGTTGTCATTTCTTGAGCACACACCACATGTCAAGCACTTCGCCAACTTGTCATACATCATCTCCTTTAATTTACACCATAATCTCAGAAGTAGAGGTCTTGTTATTTCCAACTTAAAGATAAAGAACCTGAAGGTCAGTGAGGTTAATTAACTGAACTAAGGTCACAAAGTTCTGAAACAAAAAAGGCAAACTCAAACCTCGAGCTGTCTGTCATCAAAGCCCCTGTTCTTTCTACTAGGCTATCCTTGCCTGAAAAAGTGTCCCCAGGGTCTCATATTGAAGTTGTGAAATAGTACTTTAGAATATATACAGATGTAGAAGCTCTGGCTTGCTTTCTTCTTCCACATTTCAGATCATTCCCCAAAATACTAAAGCTTACTCTGTAACCTGAGAAAAGTCTTCCCAGAGGCACTTCACCTGCAATCAGCTGAAGAAACTAAAGCATTCCATACACCATGCCACTCTTAACTAAGACCTCAGAGCTCGTCCCTTCACCATCACCAGTGTTTCATGGCTGAGTAGAATAGTAACCAGTGGACCAAAGGGACAATCATGTTAACAGATAAGATTTCCAAATATCAGCACCTGAATAACAGTCCCGTACCAGGACTGGGCTGCTTTGCATGCCAAATATAATTGCAATATATAAAATAAAGAGCATACAAAATGTTTTTTTAAGTCATTTGCAAATGTAAATGTAAATTAAGGTCATAGACATATGAACTGTATAAATAAAGCATTAAGACATTCACGTTTTGTCTCTTCAGTTTCAAAAATTTTACAACTGTTCTTAATTGTGCATGAATATTTTACATGTGTATTTTGAAGGAGGTAGTGTATTATCTCTCTTAAAATTCTCTGAATGGTAGAGTATAGCAGGAATTTTTTTTCTCAAATGCATAAACTTTCCTGAAACATTAAACCTTATTCTCAGAACCCAGTGTTTTAGGAATGAGGTAACCCAGTGTCATTTCTTAAGTGTATCTTTCTCTAAAATAACTTGATTGGGTCCAGAAAATATTTACATGAAACATTAGATTTTATAAATTTTTCTGTTTTTTTTTCCCCCATGCTTTTATCAGTTACATGGCGCTGAAACTGGGTGGTATTATTGGTTAAAATGACAGGAGAAGATTATTATAATGTTAAATTCCACTATATTAAGCCATGCATTTTTTTAATTGTGGCAAAATCCTCATAACATAAAATTTTCCATCTTAACCATTGGCAAGTGTACAGTTAAATAGTATTAAGTACAATCATATTTCACTCACACTATACATCCCCAGAACTCTTTCTACCTTGTAAAACTAAAACTCTGTACCCATTATACAATAACTCTCAGTTTCTCCCTCCCCACAACCCCTGGAAACCACCATTCTACTTTCTGTCTCTGAATTTGACTACTCTATGGACTTCATATAAGTGAAACCACACAATATTTGTTTTTTGTGTGTGTGTGACTAGTTTATTTCATTTAGCATATTATCTTCAATTTATCCATGTTGTAGCATGTGTCAGAATTTTCTTTCTCTTTAAGGTCGAATAATATTCCATTGTATTTTATGCCGCATTTTATCCATTTATCCATTGAAGGACATTTGGATTGGTTCCACCCTTTGTCCATTATGCATAATGCTGCTATGAACAGGGGTGTACTGGTATCTCTTTGAAATCCTTTTTTCAGTTCTTTTGGACCTATACCCAGAAGTCCAGATGTGGAAGTGCTGGGTCATATGGTAATTCTGTTTAATTTTTTTTCCACAGCAGCTAAACCATTTTACATTCTCACCAGCAGTGCACAAGTGTCCAAATTTCTCTGTACTCTCACCTATACTTATTTGTTTGTTTATTTGTTTGTTTTTTGGTAGTAGCCTTCATGCTCTAATGAGGGTGCAGTGGTAAATCATTGTGCTTTTAAATTCCAGTCTTCTAAGGGTTAGTGAAGTTGAGCATCTTTTCATGTGCTTTCTGGTCATTTGTATATCTTCTTTGGAAAAAATGTCTGTTTGAGTTCTTTGCCCATTTTTAATCAGATTTTTTATTTTCAGTTGTTGAGTTTTAAGAGTTCTTTATATGTTCTGAATATTAATCCCTTATTACATACACGTTTTGCCAATATATTCTCTCATTCATTGGGTTGCCTTTACACTCCGATTATTGTGTTCTTTGATGCACAGAAGTCTTAAATTTTAATGTAATCCAATTATCTATTATTTCTTTTATTGCCTGTGTTTTCAGTGTCACATCGAACTAAATTTTCTTCCAATTGTTTTCACAGTTTTAGATCTTCTGTTTAGGTTTTGACTCATTTTGATTAATTTCTGTATATTGTGTAAGAAAAGTATTCAACTTTATTCTTTTGTATGTGGATATATATCTCATTGATTGTCATTATTCATGGTCGTTATGTTCTATACAGTCACTGTGAACACTAAATTAAGGTATACTGAACCACTGCTCTAGGGAAAATAAAAGCTTTGTCTTCTGGGAGCTTCTGTTCACATTTTTGTCAGATGATCAATATATAACTTTGTTTTACGTGCGTTCCTTTTTGAAGATTCCCTAATTAATGTGTATTGTTGGTTTATTAATATTGAGTCCACAGCCATCAAAACAGTACTGTAACTCATACCTGAAGGAAATTTATCTAATATAAGGATTTTCTCTATAAGATAATACAAATTTGCACTTAAAAATACTAGGCAATACTTCAGCAATATGCTCGTGGGCCTTTTTAAATTGCAAAACTGCCAACAAAAAGAATAAAATGTAAAAAAAAAAAAAAAAGGCACTAAATAGACCACCAAAAGGGTACTTACTTACAATATAAAAGCAGAAATGAGAAGGCTGTGTTGCCTTGTTCCGCAAATGACCGTAAAAGCACCACAGTATTGATTTCAGAGTCACAAATACATGTTAGCAAGTAGGTGAATTCACAAAAATTAAATCCACTAATAATGAGAATTGTCCAAATACACACACACACACACACACACACACACACACACACACATATGTATTATTCTACTTTGCTTCAGGGGTCCTTGTCTCTGGCAACCATTGGGAGGAAAAATTACATGTACATAAACTGTGGAGAATAAAGATGGATGTGCTAAGATCTTTGTCTTCCTGTCAAAGAGTTCAATATAATTCCTTCTCCCTGCCCCAAAAACCAACTTACTCTATCTCAACCATAGACATAATTTCAGAAAATATTGAGAAAACATGTTTTTACTTCAGAAATTATATTCTATGTGGTTATTTTGTCTAAATCATTGAATTTTCTAAACATAGGCCAGGTTGACACAAGTATCTAGACCACTTAACAAATATCTACTTACTGTGGAGATAGATGCGCCTGACTGGCAAAATCTCATGTCCTTAAATGTTTACAACATATGACTCTGATATTTTGGCTGGCTGCCATGTAGCTTACTGTAAGGTGAGACTATCTGAACAACTACTATGAGTTCTGGTCTGCTTGGCTGCGAGGTGTATCACTGCAAATTCACAAGGATGCTGCACTGCTACATTCAATTCTGAACCACACTTACTTGAGAGTGCACACATGAGGCCTAGCAATTCTGAAATACTAAGATCTCAGTCTCTGTGAATTCAAGGCTGAGGGCAGACATGGGCTTGTGGGGAATCTAAGGTAAAGGTAACCTTGTGAAGGCTCTCAGTTTCTTCAGGCTGCTTTCTCCTGTCAAGATCTCCATCATGCCTTTCCAGGCAAATGAGTTGATTTTATTTAAAAGTAGAGTTTTCTTTTTGTTTTACTTCATATTTCTAGCATACACAATGATGTTAGTGAATGCCTATGTATGTATCAAGAAGGCACAAAATGTATTCACATTGTCTTTTCATTTTTTTTTTCTTCTCTGTCTAGATATCAGGACTATAGCATTACTTTATTTGAGATTTCTGACTCTTTCTGTAGAAATAGAGTGTGTCTTTAGATGTTGTTGTGGGTTAAATTGTGTCTCTCCAAAAAAAAGATATTTTCAAGTCTTAACTCCCCAAAACCTGTGAATGCAACCTCATATGCAAATAGGGTCTTTGCAGATATAATCAAGTTGAGGTCATACTGGTTAGGGTGGTATCCTTATAAGAAGAGGGAAATTTGATATTATTGATGTTCTTATAAAAAGAGAAATTTGGACACAGAGACCTATCATAATGTCTTGGATTTTGCTCATTATTATAATAATATCTGCAACTAGATTCAGACCTGCATCATTAACTCATGACTCCAGTAATGAAAAATTTCGACCTCCCTTTTCCCAAATGCACCTCTCATACATGTACACACAGAGACACGTACAAACCTAGAGCCATGTTTGAACCTTGATCAAGGTATTAGACATGTGTGAAAAATCCATTAATTAATATATTTGCCACTGAATAAGGTCTATTTTTCCCAAAATTAATATGTGTTTAAGGTACAAGTATTAATAAAGGAACGGTCAGCAGCCAAGATGAAATGTGGGGAGGGCGCGGTGCTCCTACTGAGAGCAAGAAGCACCATACACATTCACAGCAAAGATAGGAATCTCAGAGCTAATTGGTTATTTTACTTTCTTAAAACTAAACAACAAATCTAATTTCACGAAAGCTGATCAGAGATAAAATTTGTGTTATTTAACATTTTAAATTAAAATAGGTAACTACCATAATTAAAAGTCATAGTTATTACTCATTTATCCATTAGTAGGTACATAATAATTATGAATGATATATTTACTTTTCTGAATGCCAGAGCACGACATCGAATTTTCTTCAAAATGACTATTTTATGTATACTTACTGCCGCTTTTTGGTAGATTATCTTGATGAATTATGGTTACCTTAAGAAGAATCCAATGAACTTTACTTTATATCACCTTACTTTTTAGTTACCAAGATTTATTGAAATGTAGTACCACCTGTGCTTTTGGTATTGCATGTATGGTAGGACTTATTTTAAAATTAATTTTTTTGCATTTCATTGCTAGATATGCTCCAGTATTCACTGACAACATGTTTTTTAGCCGTGTTACTTTATAACAACATTTTTAGTTTTTGTATAATAACATTATATAACCAAGCCTTATGAACTCTTTCTGATATATATAATTTACTTACATATAATTTATATATACTTTTCTACTTCAAAAGTACTTTAAAATTAATTCAATCCATGTATGATAAAAAGTACTTAATAGTTTTTTCAAAAATCATCCTTGCATAATTAAGAAATATCTTACACTTCGACTAATCTTAAAAACTGTCGAATTGATATACTGAATAGTCAAAAGCTCCACTAATATGGTGGCCATTAACCACATATGACTATTAAACTTAAATGAATGAAAACTAAATAAAAATGAAAATTCAGTTCCTCAGTCACATTAGCTATATTTCTGGTGTTCGATAACCACATGTAGCTAATCATTACCTAATTAGACAGTGCAGATACAGAGGATGGCTATCATTGTAGAAAATTCTACTGGACAGTGCTGGTCTATAGCATTAAATGTTAGAATTTAAAGTTAAAAAATAGATCTTTAAGAAGAATATGGCTGTGTCCCATTTATGTATTCAAATGAATAGAGTTTAGGGCTCACTACAACAAAGGCCAAAAGAAAAGGGAAAATAAAAGATCTAAATGTTTTTGCATAAAATACTATCTAAATGTCTTACATCATATTGCTTTTATTTCTTCAGTTCTAGTTTACTAAATTCTCATTTGAGTTTATATACACATAGTAGCTATATTTTCCATTGGTTTTTCTGCTTATTTCAATCATTTGCATGCTTTTTATCATATACCCAGCCTGAGTGACATAGTGTGATAATCCTTAGTTACATTACTGAGAGTGTTCATTTCAATTAGGAATTTAGCTAGCTTTCTGCAAACATTCAGACATAATTTTAAATTTCATCGTACAGAAAATAGTAACATGTGAACGTTACATATAATCTGTTTTCATTCATTTTATAAGTAAATGCTAGGTGGATATCGAGATAAAATATCCATAATTTGTACAGTAGCATTACATGTTTTAAAAATTATATATAAAAATTTATAATTAATGTTTTATCATTAGGGCATGTTAATTCAAGGTATACATTAATTTTTATATGAAATTTGAACCTACACTCTGGAGAGAGGAAAGGAAGACTAAAAAAATTCATGCAATATAACACCTCTGTTAGTGAAAAGTAAATTATTAAAACAGAGGGAAAAGAGGTAAATATTGGCCCTATTTAAATTTCCCTTTGCTGTCACTCATAATTTGTAGCTTTTAGTTTCAATATGAACATTTGATAAGAAAAAATGATCAAAGTATGCCTTTAATGATTCTTAGATGGCATGTCACAAAAATTGCTCAGGGTCAGTGCTCAAACACCATAGGGGAAAACTGCTAGCTGTCCAGGGAGCTTCTGACTAACAAAATAATAGTTTCAACAATGGGGTGCCTCCAGCCAAAAGCAGGAAGAAGGATTTCCTAGAGATTATTGTAGTGCTGCACACTCTTGGGATAGAGTTTGACTTTAATAATGCAGCAAGTCTGTTTAAAACCCACAGCAATGTCCTAGGGTGACTGGCCAGAAAAATATTCTCTGATAGTGGACATACAGTTCCCATCTCTTTTCCCAGTGATCAGAATGAAAAGAATTTCACTTCACTATTTTTCAGCAGACAGTTTTTTGTTATTAAAAAAAAATACATAAGTCCAAACTGTAAAGCTAATTAAACTTATGTTAATTTAAGAGAACAAGCTATGAGAGATTGCCTAAAAATTATAAGAATGCTCACTTAATTATCTGTCACTAACCTACCCATAGAAGAATGCTAATGCTCATTGCAGCACAAGTAAAAATAAACACAGCTCATGAAAATAATAAATAATAGGAGAGGGACTAGCTGGGTATCAATTATCAATATCTTTTCAAACTCTGTTTCTACTTTTTTAAAATCTCTTCTGATTTTTTTGACTTCTCCAGCTATTTCCTCTGGAAGATTCAAAAAACAAAACAAAACAAAAGATGAGCAAGATAATTTAAAAGAAAATATATGTAAAAAAGAGAGAGGAGTTAGTTGCAGTGTAAATTTTATGTAATCAATAAATTATATATGTGTGTATTGCTATTTTATCATAATTCCAGCACCATGCTATGTCCTAACGAGACACTAGTTTTAGCAGATTAAACCTAATTACAGTGAAGATATATGTGACGGCTTAAATAATATCTGGAATCAAATAGAGCATTAGTTAATTAATTAGACCATATGAATAATTACATAATAAAAAGTGTATTTAATGCCACTTTTTTTTGTCTGTATCATGTAATAATAGTTCAATTATAGTTTAAAGAAGGGAGACAGTCACAATTAGCTGGATTCACCTTGATAAAGGAAATAATTCATTTTTCCTTGATGGATTATTCAAATACACAGATTAAGCAAGAGGAAGAAGTGTTCTCCAGAGTTACAAAGAAACTGAGTCTGAAATGAACATCTCAGCTCAGAAGACAGTTCAGGCTCAGTTAGAGAAATAGGATTTTGCACCTGCATCGTATAGTTGTGGAAAATCAGGTTATGAAGATCAGATTGAGGCCCATATCAGGGACCTAAATATACCTTCGAAAGCAGGCAAAACTTTCTAAGTTAAATGGTAGTTTAGACATTTGCATTTGTTCTCTGTCACACTAGGGCGTCAATAAAATAAAAGCCCAGAAATACAATAAGGAATATACCTGAACTATGAAAAATAATGATGGCAGGTGAGGGTCAGCAATGATGAATGATCTCAGCATATTTCCGAAGGGGCAGGTGCATGCCCAGCCTGCTCTGCTGCTGTGCTGCTGAGAGGCTAGGGAACAGGTAAAGGCCTGTCCATCTACGAAGCCCAGAAAGAGTGCTGGGCTCTGGTCAGCAGCTACTGTTGATGTACAGCTGAATAGACAAAAAGGTTAATCAAATCAGCATTTATACCCTTTAATCCTTATTCAATATGAAAAACAAATAAAAGCTAATGTTACCTCAGCGACAACTCCCACAAGTTCTTCTCAAAAGAAATTGAAGTGAATGTCTGGGAAAGCTGACGCTCACTACACGGATGTTGACACTCTAGAATACATCTTTCTTTGTTCTGCAATTTGGGGCATTTGCAGTCTAACATCCAGCTCCTTGTCCACTCACTAGAAAGAGGACCTACTGATCAGCATGCCGTGCCTCCCTTCACATACCTCCACATCCTAGTTTTTAGTCAAATGGGAGACCAAGCCAGAAAAAAAGTTATAGAGCAGCAAATGATGAAATTCACACCAGATTCCTGCACATCTATTCGACTGTGAATGAATTAATTAGCAGAATTGCCTGTTAGTGTCTCAGCAACGTTTCTACTCCTTTTGCCTAGACTAGAAACCTGGAAGCTACATTTCCTAGAGTGACTCCGTAGGAGACACCTAAACAAGATCTAGAAGGCATAAGAGAACTAGAAACCATTCTCGCTCTTGCATTAGCAGGAGGCAGGAGTTTCAGCAGACAGCGGAGGACATTTGCTAACGCCAAGCAAGGGTTTTCTTGTGAGTCACACTGCTCTGGTCCCTGCATTAGCTGATTTCCTGAAGACCAGGAACAACTTCCTGTACCAAAAATGCCGCTCCAGCTTCCAATGATTTTGAAAACTTCTGATTCCCTGTGCTCATTTACTTCCTGTAAAAAAATATCCAGAGTTGTTTATTTTTTTGGAATGAAATTTTACCTATTCAGAGCTGTATGAAGATACTCGATAAATAAAGTAAAACAATTTTTTAAAATCAGCATGAAAGAAAAGCTACCACTGGGGTGAAGAGAACTAATTTAAAGAAAAAAGAAGATAATGAAAAAATAACTAAAAATTTGAATTAGCATTCAAAGACAAATTTTAAAACATAGTACATTCATAAAATAAAATTATAGATAAGAAATGAAGAATAAAGACTATTTAAATATGACATCTGAAGTAAATGACTTAATTGAAGGTTAAAAAGCAAATGTGAAGAAATCTAAAACAAAAGTTTAAAGCATCAGGATTGGCAAACATAAAAGAAAGCAGAAAAATATAAAGAAATGAAATTATCAAAGAAATGATAAAAGAGAACATCCAAGAACTAAAGTGCACAAGTATTCAGGAAGAAAGAGAAAACTGATTTCCTAACCCAATAAACAAAGAAAAAAATAAACATTTGTTTTTTTTTTTTAATAGGAAGGCAACTTAATTTTTTTTCTGACGATTTGACCCTCTGGCAATCACCAATCTGTTCTCTGTATCTATGACTTTGTTGCTGTTGTGTTTTCTTTAGATTCCACATATAAGAGAGCTCTTACAATATTTTTCTTTCTCTGTCTGACTTATTTCACGTCATAATGCCCTCCAGGTCCACTCGTGTTGTCCCACTGGCAAGAATTCATTCTTTTTTGTGGCTGAATACTATTCCATTATTTATCTATACCTATATATATCACATATCACATCACGTTTTCTTTATCCATTCATCAATCGATGGACACACTTATGTTGTTTTTATATCTTGGCTGTTATAAATAATTCTACAGTGAACATGGGGGTGCATATATTTTCTCAAGTTAGTGTTTTCATTTTCTTTAGATAAATACCCAAAAGTGGAATTGTTGGACTACCTGATAGTTTTATTTTTAATTTTTTGAGGACTCTTCATACGATTTACCATAGTGGAAAACATTCTCACCAACAGTGCACAAGGGTCCCCTTTTCTCCACATCCTCTCTAACACTTATTTCTTATCTTCTGGATAATAGACATTCTAACAAATGTGAGGTGATATCTTATTGTGGTTTCGATTTACATTTACCTCCTGATTAGTGATATTGAGCAATTTTCATGTACCTTTTGGCCATCTGTATGTCTTTTATTTATTCATTCATTCATTCATTTATTTTTGAAAAGTGTCTATTTACATCTTCCATTCATTTTTTAATTGGATTGTTTGGGTTTGGGTTTTTTTTTTTTAACCATTGAGTTTTATGAATTCTTCATATATTTTGGATATTAGTCCCTTACTAGATATATGATTTGCAAATATTTTCTTCCATTCTGTAGGTTGTCTTTTCATTTAGTTGATGCTTTCCTTTGTTATAAATAATCTTTTTATTATGATGTAGCCACACTTACTTATTTTGCTTTTGTTGCTTGTGCTTTTGATGTTGGATTCAAAAAATCATCGCCAAACCTGTGTCTACAAGCTTACTGCACATATTTCCTTCTAGGAGTTTTATTTAGATTTTACATTTAAGCCTTTAATTCATTTTGAGTTAATTTTTGTGTATGGTGTAAGATAGTGGTCAAGTTTTTATTCTTTTGCATGTGGCTAAGCAATTTTCCCCAAATTGTTTGTTGAAGAGACTGTCTTTTATCCATTGCATATTCTTGTCTCCTTTATCATAAATTAATTGGGTATATATATATGGCTTTATTTTTGAGTTCTCTATTTAGTTCCATTGATTTATGTGTCTTTTTTTATGTTGATGCCATACTGTTTTAAATACTGGTTTTAGTATGGTTTAAAATCAGGAATCGTGATATCTCCAACTTTGTTGTTCTTTCTCACAATTACTTTGGCAACTCAGGTTTTTTATGGTTCCATATAAATTTTAGGATTATTTGTTCTATTTCTCTGAAAAATGCTATTGGAATTGTGATAAGGATTGCATTTAGTCTGTAGATTGCTTTGGATAATATGGACATTTTAACAATATTGATTCTTTCAATCCATGAGCATAGAATATCTGTTCATTTATTTATACCTTTAATTTCTTTTGTTAATGTCTTAGTTTTCAAAATACAGGTCTTTCATCTCCTTGGTTAAATTTATTTGTAAATATTTCATCTTTTGATACAATTATAAATGGAATTTTTAAAATTTCTCTTTCTGACAGTTTGTCATTAGTGTATAGATATGAAACTGATTTTTGTGCATAGATTTTCTTCTGTCCTGCAACTTTACTGAATTTGTTTATTAGTTCTAACATTTCTTTAATCAAGTCTTTAGGGTTTTCTCTATATATAATACAATTTCATCTACAAGTAGTGACAGTTTTATTTTTTCTAACTATAATACCTTTTATCTTTTTTTTTTCTTTTTTTTCTTTTTTTTTTTTTTTTGTCTAATTGTCCTGGCTAGGACTTCCAATATTATGTTGAATAAAAGTGGCATGAGTGGGCAACCCCACTTGTTTTTAATCTCAGAAGAAATACTTTCAGCTTTGCACCATTGAGTATGTTAGCTGAGGATTTATCATACATGGTCTCTATTATATTGAGGTAAGTTCCCTTTATATATATTTTGTTGAGAGCCTTCAAATTTGTTAAATTTTAATGGATGTTAAAATTTGTCAAATGCTTGTTCTGCATCCATCAAGATAATTGTATGATTTTTACTCTTCATTTTGCATTGCAGATATTGAACAATCCTTGCATCCTTGGAATAAATCCCACTTGATCATGGTGTATGATTCCTTCAATGTATTTTTGAATTTGGTTTGCTAATATTTTGAGGATTTTCACATCTATTTCATCAGAGATATTAGCCTATAATTTTCTTTTCTTGTATATCTTTGGTTTTTGGTATCAAGGTAATGCAGGCCTCTTAAAATGAGTTTGAAAGAGTTTTCTTCTCTTTCTAGTTTTTGGAAGAGTTTGAGAAGGATTGGTATTCATTCTTCTTTGAATGTATGGTAGAATTCACCAATGAATTTGTCTGGTTCTGAAATTGTGTTTCTTGGGAGGTTTTTGGTTCAATCTTCTTACTAGTAATAGGTCAATTCAGATTTTCTATTTAATCATGACCACTTGATTAAAAGAAAAGAATTAAAAATAATGATTAATTTAAAAACATTTATCTTCTCTTAGTTATTGACCATCTAGACGCAAAGAACTATTACAGGACACAAAACATTTATTTTGTAATAGATAGACTGTTTAAAATCCAGCAATAAACTGTATTATAAAATGAACCACAGTAATATTTAAGCAAAATCAAGTTACTCAAGATTTAGAACTCCTTTCTATATTTTTTATTAAGACATGGAACAGTTTTAATGTTTTCAAAAAATCAAAAAAATATTGCTAAGGAAAGATAAAATTATTTATAATTGAAGCTTGGGCACAAATTCAATCTGTTCCTTTTTACTTGTTAGTGAAATGAATCATATTCATTAGGACAATGTTAGTGAACCAAAGGCAAAGGAAATGGATGTTCTTTACCATGAGGGCCAGCATACTGCGAAGAGGAACATTCAGTTGAAGATGGCATATAAGTTTCATCCCACATACCAACTCCAGACTATTACCGTGACAGTTTGTAAAGCTTTGCTGAAAGAGATTTTGAAGTTTACTCTTGGCTCAGTAGAAAAGTGTCATTTTCAGTTAGAAATTCTCCCTTGTATTATAGAATAGAAAATAGATGCATGTGTCGCTTACCTTGCCCTTGGCCATATTGATATAATCTGCCCTTAAAATTCCTTCTATAGTCTCATGTTAAGCTTATTGTTAACATAATTAGAGGGTAACATTGGAAACATATATATTGTCTATCTATCTTTTTTTTAGAATGATTTTGGTCTTTCGATGGTAGCTATAGGCAACCTGGACCTCATCCATTAAACAAAACAAAACAAAAAAGATATTGAATGTATATATCTGGCATTAAGTAATGGGATATCAGGATAAATAAAACACAGTTCTTGTCTTCAAGGAGGTGACAGTCTAATATTAAAGAGAAATAAATGCATAAAAAGTAGAATGCAATGTGAGAAATATTGCTAATTATGTTGCACGGAATGTTATACTATAGCAATGAAGGGCAACTAACCCTGATAGAAAGAGAAAATTTCTTTAAAAAGAAAGAAGGTAAGAAGAGTAAGTCCATATTTGCCAGGTGGCAAAAGATTATAAGTGGTGAAAGAAAGGCATTCTGCATATACACCAGAAGGAAATCCCATGTGTAAGAGTGTAGAGGTGCTAAAGAATACAGAATGTGCCTGCCTGGAAGCTGTGAGAGTGGATGGTAGCAGAAAGTTGGATGGAGGAGGAAAGAG
>NW_006439192.1:21232248-21324614 GCF_000325575.1 Pteropus alecto | reverse complement strand
AGGAAAAAAAAAAAGCTATTTCAGACTATAGGAGGCTTATTCTCTGCTAGGGAGTTTGAGCTTTCTCAGATAAGTGTGAGACCATACATTCCCTCAGAGTCCTAGTCCATGGGCCTTGGCTATCATAGCAATCAAGGAGATAGCCACCTGTAAGCCTCTTGGGTATAAAACATGAAACTGTGCATTCCATTCACATTTCTCTCATCCTCAGGTGTTCATTACTCTAGTACATAAAATAAGCTGTCTAATAACGTTGCTTTACTAGGTGGCAATATCACTAGGAAACTTGAAGGGGTTTTTTTTCTTACTTGATCTTAATCACCTAAAAAATCTTTCATTCCTTAAAGAAGTAATCTTCCCCACCCCCATAAGCATCCTGGTTAATATCTTTTATTCCCAGTACATTTGTTCTTCGATTTCCTCAAGACCTAATTTCTCCTTACCTCTGAAATCTCTATCGAGTCTAGATCCTATATGACCACATCACATCAAACACTCCCCCCAGCAATGTTCTTATCTTTTTTGTCTTTTTTCCTTTTTTACCACTCATCAAGACCACATTACAACCTTGGACCAACCTAAGATCTTTCCTTATGTTCCTACATAAGGGGAAGTTTGTTGGGGAGGAAATCACACCAACAAACAGATATAATAGAGTGATGCGCTAGAGCAGTTTATCCTTTTCCTGAGAGCTAACGATTATATAAGCAGGAATTTTGTGAGCCATTTGTTAGACCATTAACAGTAGCCATATCAGGTGCGTTTACACCACCAAAATTGGCAAATGCCACAAATTAGGGCATTTGATTCCTCCCCACATACACACAAAGAGCCAATTTAGCAGCACATCACTAGCACTATTCTGTTCTCCAGGCCACGTGAGTCCTCGTTTCCAAAAAATTCTTCTTAGTTCCATTATCCATCTTTCACTCCATTCTATAGGAGACTTACTTTTCAAAACTTCATTCTCCTCAAAACTCTTATTCCAGTCCCTTTTACAGTCTCCTCATATTTCATAAAGAAAATAAATGTATCAGCCAAAAATTCTCTCAGCATCCTGCCACACCTCCTACACTGCAACTTTCCCACAGTCTTCCATTGGAACCCTCTCTTCTTTCCTTCTTGTTACAATGTTTTCTCCTTTCACTTGGATTTCACTCCCTTCTGCCTCCTGAGAAAATTTTGCTCAACTACCTCTTTTCTTTCCTGTACATATACTGGTTTTTTCTCATTAATGTGTAAACATTCTCAAATTTCTCTAATGAGAAAAAAAAATGTCTCTTGGCTGCCTGTAGTTCTCCAACTGTTATACTCTTTCTTTCCCTTAGAACTGAGCCAGCCTTTCTAGAAGACACCTCTCCACCCACTGCTTCTCCTATGGTAGGTAGCTCTGTAGCCAAACCGCTAAGGTTGAGATCCAGTGTCTATTGCTCACTACTTCTGTGACCTCAGACAAGTATCTCAATCCCTCTGTGCCTCTGTTTCTTCATCTGGCAACTAGGAATTGTAATCTTACTTATCTTAATAAAGGAGTTGATACAGTTAAAACACTTAGATAAGTTCCAGGCAAATGGCAATGGTTATCTCTGCACTACTTATCTAGTTAGCTCACTGACCTCCACTTACCCATATCATCAGTGATCCTCATGTTGCTAAATCTAATGTACATATTTCCATCTTTATGTTATCAAACTTTCCTGCAGCATTTCACACTTTCTACCATTTATCCTTTTAACAACTTCTATCTTTGGTTTCCATTCCATGCCATTACCATTTTCTCCTGACCACAAATGTTATGTTCTTCCCATTTGGAATTGCTGGTATATCTATTTATGCTATGTTCTTCCTTGACTCTGGGCTCCTTGAAAATGTCCTAACTCAATTGGTACATGCGCATGCACACACACACAAACACACACACACACACACACACACACACACACACAAGGCTTTTTAAAATTAATAATGATTATTGTCCAAAACAAGCCTTACTATATGTCATTTAAGCTAATATAAAGTCCCAGTTTTCCATCCTGCTTGATGTTACTAACATCACTCACAAAACGTTAATGTGGCAATGAGAACACATGTTACAGGTCATATCCAGTTCATCCTATAGCAAATATCCTCTTAGATAACAATGGACACAGAATCATTAATGGGTCAGGCATCGTGCTCCATCCCTAAGGGATCAGATTATGAGCAACATCATATTCTTACAAGAATGGAAATGTCGAGGGTGAGAATGTCTCCAAAATATTTCCACCAATCCACATTTCCTAAACAATGCTAATTTCAATAGTGCAAGCTTATATCTAACATCCACTATATTCGTCCATTAAAATTCATTTCTAAGGTAAATAATGCTAAGTAACAAGACCCTCTGGTGTTGACGTGAGATAACAAAGCTGAAATACTTATAGGAGCTGCTTCTGCAGAATTATCTCCTTCATTATACACTAGCTGAATACTCTTGAGGTGTATGTTTCTGATTAGAGCAACTAACCACTCCAATCTAACAAAGATAATATCATACTGTCTCCAGTGAGGTTTTGTAGAGTAAATTACAGGCATCATAACAAGACTTGTCATATCTCTCTCCAAAGTAAGCCATTCTTCTTCCTGCCTCTCCTTCAGCCTCTCTTCTCCTTGAGAACTCCCATAAGAGTGTCAGATCTCAATTTAGATGTGACTTCCTCTCTAATGCTTTCTCGTCTTCAAAAAAGTCCAGTAAGTGACTGACTGTGACCTCTGCAGCACTCTGCCTCAATGCTGTTGCATTTTATTGAAATTGTTTATATGCTTATCTTTGTCTCCTTACAAGACTTTAAGTTCCTTAAGAGCAGGGAGTGGGTCATTGTCCACCTCGTTACCACCAGGATTGCCATGTACCTGGTATAAAGTCGATGCTAAGTGACTGATCCTGGGATTGATGAAAGGGAACAAGCCTAACAGCAGCTTATATTGGAAAGTTGCTATTTTATTCACATTGAACAAACATTTTGAGTGCCTATGATGTGAAAGAAAATATGCTATCATCTGGAAATATGGAAAGAAATAAATCAGAGGCCCTGATCTTACGAATTCAGATTCTAGTTCATTACATAAATACACAAAATATGCATTTGTAATAGAACATTGATAAAGTTGTGCATGCCCACTTCCAGGGGTAAAAACTGACTGGTCAATCAATCAGGGTAACACCAACCTCTTGTTCTTAAAATTTATTCTGTTACCTGGGCCCAAGTCAATCAGTTTTGACATTATCCTGGTAAGACATTATATTTTTTTTTAAAAAAAAGGGCACATGACCCATTTTAGGTCCAAGGGGACACAAGGAAAGTTTTTCTGAGATTTCTGGAAAAGAAACTTTCTTACTCCTCTAAAGCTCCAAAACGAAACACTTTCTTTTCTGGTCTGTGTGCTGTACAGATAAAAGCCTGGAACCGCAACAGTTTGCTACCATGGAAGCAGTTTAAGAAAAAATCTAACACCATAGAAAGCAAAGAGATAGAATCAGTTCCTTCACATACAAGGATGAGCTGCCGAATCAAATCAATCCCATTTTCCATGATTTATAGCTGAAAGCAATTAATTATAAGTGTGAAAATAGGACATGGAATCCAGATTCCAAGATTTATATTTCATTTATTCTTCTGTATGCACTGGTTAATAAAGCTGCTGTTTTGACCAATATGGCCAGTAACTTAAGCTAGATTAATTGCAATAAATACACTCAGATACTAAAGTTCTTTGGTGGAATTAACCAAAGAGCAGTAGTTTGGGCATCAAGTAAACACTCAACCTGGTTTGAACTACTGGGCATCCCCTTATAAGATATTTTGTTGTAGAAGAAGAAAGAATCAATAGGAAAGAAAAATGATATCACATGAATCTTAAGGAGGAGATTGTAATGGAATAACTAACCGTCAGTGGCAGAATGTTGCCTTCTGTAAAATAGAAATTCTATACAATTCATAGAATGAGGCGCAAAAAATTCAAGAATAACTGTAAAATCACTGCAAGATGATTAGGAGCCAAATCATTTTGACAGGATTCAAACATATCTGCTACAGAGTAGCCTATCCTCAAGTGCATGAGGTTTAGCTAAACTACTTACATGACTTCAGTTCGAATAAAATATATTTACACGTGCTTTGAGAAGTTTGAACACATATTCTCAGGCTTGTTTGTAAAATTTAACATAGCAGCAGCATTCAGAAATAAATCCTAGCCCTACAAACGGCATAGCAAAGAATGAACCATATCTCATTACTTCTGCTATTTCTGTTTGCTACATTATCCAGAGTAACCAAAAAGAAATAAAGTAATTTAACCTTTAAGAATAATCAATTCATTTCAATAAGTTTCCAGAACATTTTGTATGTGATTATTTTAGAATATTAGAGTTTAGCAATTACTCCACCCATAATAAATAGCTGATTCTACAGCCTCAGTTCGAAGTTTTGAAAAGATTATTCTTATGCACTAAATCCCATTGCCAACCACACTTGCTATGTTAACCTAGCAAGGGGGGTAGGTGCATTGTGAAATAAGGACAGTGCATGCTACAAAGAGTTGGTGAGCTCTGGCAAGGAAGAAATGATGGGCTCACATAAAAAGACTGAGAACAGTCTTAAAGCAGAGTTTCTCAGTCTCGACAATATTAACATCTCGGGTCAGATAATTTTTCTTGTGGTCAAGTTGTCCTCTGCATTGTAGGATATTTAATGAGTGGCCTTCACTCACTAGATGCTAGTAGCCTCCGATTATACAATCAAAAATGTCTCCAGGCATGGCCAAATGGCCCATGTCTTGGTTGAGAACCACTGACCTAAAGTAAACTAATTTTCCCATGAAACAATGATAAATCACTGCTCAAAGAACATTGACTAATTTTTTACAGTGCTTTGCAAAGTAGATACTACTTCATCTTAAAGGGAAACAGAATTAGTGTAAAAAGAAGCTAACAATGAACCAAGGCCCAACAACAATTCTAAATTCAGATGCTAAATGTACCTGCACTGTGCTAGGCTACACACATTCAACAGTGACCAAGATATAATTTTTGTCTTCAAGAAGCTTCTAGCCCTTTGGCATCTGGCTGAGGGGTGGTATGGAGACAGAGTGCTGTAGAAAGGCATCAGAAACTTTTCATGCAGCCTTGGGGTCGGGATAAGAGGTGACCAGAGAAAACCTTCCAGAAAAAGACCTGATGGGTGAATTAGAACTAGCCAGACTAAGGGAGGTCAAGATGGGGTTTGGAGGTGAGAGAAGGGATGAAGAGGACTCTAAGGAGTAGAAACAGGATTCACCGAGAGTTAAAAGTGAACACGGCATAATTCAGTATATCTGGAGAAGAGGGTGGGAAAGAATTGATTGCACTTTTGAATGTGTCTTAGGGCAAAACAATGCACTGAAAATAGTTCATTTTTTTTCTAGGATCCTTATCATGTGTTGGAAAAAGCTATAGCCTGTCTCCAAATAGTTGGCTGTATTCTACAATACCTGTGCTTCCAAGAAAATCCCAGTCTACATTCCTAGACCAGCCATGGTATTTGTTTGATAATAGGATTTATGCTGTGTTCTTGATTAAGCATTAAAAATAAAATAATAAGATTGTCTCAAACTGTTGAAAAGAGGAAGTAGTAGGTACCCGGTAAGTATTAATATTATTCATTTACTTTTATTCATGTTATTTACTTACCTTCTTATAGCTCAGCTTTTTTTCTTTTTTCTTCAGAATATTCCCACACACATACACACAAATCTGGTGGAATAAATATATAATTTTATGAAACCACAAAGGCTGTCTAAACTCTGTGTTATTTATATTAATAAAAAAGATGCACAAGGGGGCTAAGAGGTTTATTCAGAGCCTGAGGGAATTGGCTCACCAGGAGCTTCTGTCTCTCAGGCTTGTTTTACATGAACTGTTCTGAGAAGGCAGACCTTGGAAAAAAATACAAAAGTAGACAGTTATTTACAATATGCTTCAATTCATGTGGAAAACATTGTATGTATGTTTCATGAGCATACTTTGTATATGTATTTAAAGTAATTTGCTTCAGATGAGAGCAAAGAAAACATTTAACTGGATCTCAAGATGTCAACGAGCCAAACCTTCTTCTCCGGTCTTTCCTTCACTGTCTTCAACTTGTATTTTCAAGCTATAAACTTTATAATTGTACTTAATGGATTTGGGAGACTAGAGAGATGTAATGAGGTTCAAAAAATGCACTGGCATGACAGTCAAGAGATCTGGCTCTCTTGATACTTTATAAATAGCAAGACTGACATTGTGTTGCCATAGATAAGTCACGTGAATGATTGGTGTATGTCCTGGCAGCCTCAACAGGCTGTTGTAGAGATAAAAATTATAAATTCATATAAAAGTGTTTAAAAAGTGAGATGAGTAATGAAAATATCTTTAGGTGTGATGTTTGCATTTCATGGCTCCCATATTCCAAGCATCTACATTTTTAAACATTTTTAATGTTCTCTTTGCTTCCTTGAAAGAAAGAAGAGCTACAAGAGTAGGATTTTCAACAGGACGTTAACTTGAAGGAAGCTCAGCCTCCTCTTGATTTGTTTTCCCCAACCTCCTTCTCAGACACAGGGCCACTATTTTCCTAATGCCCCCGATTTTTGGCCCACCTCCTTCCTCTATAGAGATCAAAATCATTATAACGTCAACAGTTGTAGTTTCTCCCATTAAAAAATAAAAGTCATCAAAAATCCTTCTTTGGCTTCACTCTTCTCTTCAGCTACCAACCTATTATTTTTTCTTTCTCTTTTACAATTAAATACCTTTAAAATGTACTTATATATGTGATCTCTGTTTCCTCTGCCTTTTCCATTAACTTGTCAATCCACACCAATCAGTAAAGGCTGTCCGTCTGTTTATTAATACCCTTTTCACTAAACACCAACGGTAATTTTCACTCCTCAACTCACCTGACCTCTCCACTTCATTCAACACTGTTGCCCTCTCATCAACTGGAAATCTTTATTTCTGTCATCCATAGGCTTTCTTCCCCTGCAGCACAGTCATTCCCCATTTCAGTATGGATTGGATCTGGTGACTCACTGCAAGAGGACAAAATGTGGCAAAAGTGATATAGATGTTCTTCTGAGAACTGGTTTCAAAGACACTGTAGCTTCTGTCTTACACACCCAGTCTTACTCTCTTGCTTCCTCTGAAGGAAACCAGCTTTCGTGTTCTGAGCTATCCTAGAAAGAGGCTCAGGTGCCAAGGATCTGAAGGATCATCCAGCCAACAGCCAGCAAGAAACTGAATTATAACAATATGAATGATCTTGGAAATGAATTCTCCTCCATCAAACCATCAGATGAAACCACATCCTTGGCCTACAATGAATTGCAGTCTTGTGAGAGACCTTAGGACAGTGGCAGTTGGCTCAGCCATGACCGGATGCCTGACCCACAGCGAGATAGTAAATGTTTGTTGATTTAAAATGACTCTGCATTTTGGAGTAAGTTATTATGTAGTTTTTATTAATGGGCAGTTTCAAATGTTAGAGTAGATTGTTCTAAAATATAGCACTTTTCTTTCTCATTTTTTTTTTGAAAAAGTGATAAAACGAGAGTAGGAGATGGGAAGTCAATATATCACTTTTACTGATAAAAGCTAAGCTCCTGTGAGTGGCTTAGTGTGACAGCCAAATAATCTTTCTAACTGAATCTCAGAAGTAGGCAGACTTAGACCCTATCTTGGGCAGCGCTGGATGGAACAGGCATTCTCATGTGGCTGGAAAGAACGTGCCTCTAGAGAAAGATTCAGTCTCTGGGGAGAAACACAAAGCAGAAGTTCCCTGCAAACAGCTAACATTTCCAAAGAAAAAAAAGGACAGAGCAATCAAGTCAAGTTTTCCATTTCAAATTTACCAGTCATGCCAGGGACAGTATGAGTAAAGGGGCAGAGAATAAGCTTAGGAGGCCACACATGTGAAGATCTCTGCACCTAAAGTAAACTAAATCACTAGTGGTTAAGTAGTACTCCTTGTCTAATTCGAATCATTACAAACTACCTGTGAATATCACTGTAATGGTTATACCATATCCATCATGTGGTGGTACTCTAATTTATTAAACTAATCACCTCTTATTAGAAATTTAGATTATTTCAAATTTTAGTATTATAAATATTGCTGCCATAAATGTCTTTTTATTTCCTTAGCATAACTCCCCCAAAACAGTTACTAACTCAAAGGTCATGAACATGTAAATGTTTTCTCTGTATATTGCTAAATTGCTTTCAAAATGTTTGACTAATTTCTGCTACCATCAGCAATGTATAAAAATGTGCTTCTGACCCTTGAAGTCTTGGATGTCAGCCTTTATTTGATAATTTCACTAATTTGATAAGTGAATCACATCTTACACTTACTTTATTTTCAATCCCTTGATTATAAATAAGGTTGAAAACTTTTCATTGCTAATTGGCCATTTGCATTCCCTTTTCTCTAAATTATCTGTGAGTGAAGATGCTCACGGCAGCATCATCCGTCTCTGTCCACAGCATCATCCTTCTCTGTCCACAGCACAAGCGCTCAATTGCCCACTAGCCTGGAACAGTGCAATCTCACACAGAGAAGGGCCTAGGGAAAGGGGTACTGGGTGTTTTGAGTTATTTTTAATATTTTTATAATTCCTTTTATTTAAATTTAATTTTTCTAGAGTGTTCCCTACTAGATGACTCATAATAATACCTAATTAGAGTGCTTACAGTGTATCAGGCATTGTTCTAAGGGCTTTGTATGGATCAATGCATTGAATCCTCACATCAAACCTATAAAGTAGCTACTATTTTTATAACCATTTATAGAAGAGGAAGCTGAGGAGAAAAGCTGTGGAGTATCTCTTTTGTCCGCGATAAAACAGATAAAAAGCACCAGACCAAGGGCCTAAACTCCAGCACTCACATACCAGGTCCTCTGAGCTTATCCATAACCCATCCAGCATAATACTGTGGTTAATCCCAGAGGATGGTGGACTTAATTTTCTCTAACAAGTCATTCTCAATGAATAATGTGTTTACACATTAAAAAGGGTAAGGATTCTCTCTCATTCTGAAGTTTTAATAATAAAATAATTGTTTTCTAAATTAAAGAGCTTTATTTTTTTTATTATAAGGGATGTGTATATTTTGATGTTTAAAAAGTTCATGGAATGAAAAAAACAGAGAAGAGAAATATAATCTTGGGAAAGGCACAGTATAAAAAAGAGTAATCTGAAATTCTAGTTTCACGTTGTTATAAATCTGATGCGGGTGAGGAAAGAAATTAAATCATAAAATTCTACTTGTTCTAAAGACTTTCATATCACTCTCTAATTGTATATATTATAAGGTAACATTTATATATTACCAACAAAACATATATACTGAGGGAAATTAATTTAATTATTCCGGTACAGCTATTTTTATTCAGTTATAGAAAGGAGTTTTCACTTAATTAGAGAGAAGAAACAAAGCATTTAAAAACAGCCCTGATACCTAAGATATCTGTGTTACTTCCTCTAATTCCATTTCCCCTTCTATTTAGAACTAATTTGTTCCATTTATATTAACAAGAAAGAACTTACTACTCATTTAAGTTAACAAACTTATGTAGTAAATCATGGGTGAATACAATTTAGCTATGCACTGCATCACTAAAGCAATGCCATTAAAAAACTGATGACTTCCATTTTATAGAATGCTCTTAAATTTATGGCAAATATTTGAGATCAATTAAAATTGATTTTTGATTGATGACATACAAAAGTAATACAATTTAAAACTAAAAGGAAAAATGGCAGTTTTTAAATGTCCTATTCATCTAATTTTTAAAAATTTAAATGGTAATTTTTAAAGCCTAAAATAGTCTTTATTTGAAATTCCTCTTAAATCAAACATCGATTATTCTTCTAAAGTCATTAATTATCTCATGCCTTAATTGTCAGTGTTACAAAGTGAGAATTGATCTCAAAGATATATTTTCTGGTCTTAAATTAATACCTATTTCAAAACATTGTGAAAAATTATACTTTACAACATAGAGGCATAATATATTCAAGTGAAGGCAAGCACTACATCTTTGTCCTCATGTGTAACGATGAGCCTGGATCACAGTAGATGTGCAACAGAGAAACATTGCATGTGTTTTCTGTTTAAAAGTAAACATATTAGATTGGGAACATTTTCTGTTTTCATGCCAATGTATCATTAAACTTCTTTTTTACTAAGTATCTAAAATGCATGGCCTTAAGAAAAACAAACAAACAAAAATTATCCATTATTTTTACAACAATCAAATGATTCCTCTGTACTTCACCTTTTTATGACTCCCTTTGATTAAAAATTAGATATGTGTTTAAATTCAAGCTGTAGTCCTTTTTTTTTTCTTTCTCTGCTCTTAAGGTCTCTACCTCCACCCAGTGTAGTAAACACTGAGCTACGGTAGAATTGCATGATACATAGAAAATGGCAGAACCAAGTTATATCTTAACTTTATCTCTTATTAACATGTAACTCTGAGCAAATTACTCATTTGCAAAAGAACATGGCATATATTATCACCTCATAACACCACTTAACAAAATCATAATACTACCTAACATAATAATATTTAATAACTACCACAGTCTTGTCTATTCTTAAGTAGTCTGTAATGTCTTTTCAACATTATTTTTACTTCTAATTATTCAAGGTAATCAAAGATGTGTTTTTCAAAAATAGACTTCCACAAAAAATAGGAAAATTCTAAAAATATTCATTGGAAAAGCCTACAAATGTAAACATTTTTTAAAAGGTTGAAAAAGACTTGAAATGTTCTAAAATAGATGACACGTTGATGAGATACTATGCAACAGTGAGCAAGTCCCATTTTTCTATTTCTGGTTTTATTCAGACCCAGCCGGAGAATATAAGAAAATCAAAAACTAACATGATTATACACTATAGCTCTATTGCTAGGTCTGAAGACCCTTTGATATGTCTCTTGTTACTTAGAGAAAATAGATATGCCCTAGTCAATTTTACGCTAGCCTGTAACATGATGTGGGGAGGTGCTCTGGCTTATAATGTCAGCCTATCAGCCATGGAAGACACTCTGTGCCAGAGCCTAGGCCAGGATGTATGACAGCAGCCATGGCCAGCCTATGCTGTGGAATAATCAGCGATGGGACTGTGCATATCCCATTTGTTCTTTGCTCGCTTCCCTCTGTTACATTTACACCATGTGTTGCTTACTGATGGTATCGAAATCAAGTTGTGTAAGCCCTAAGAATCATGAATTTTTCAAAGCTGGATGTGCACATTGGCACAAACCAGAATACTCTAAATACCTTGACTGACAAAAAATAAGCCCTAACCAATATATGTGTTTTATCAATTTAGCAGAAGCAAAACTACATATGTTCTAAAACTATTAAAATCATTTATCAAAATTGTTCAAAGTAAAGCTAAATTAAAAAAAAATTAAAAAAAAACAAAAAGTAAAGCTAAACTAAACTTATGCTTTATTTGGTTGAAGTCCCTAGATAAACCAATGATAATATACTTGGAGGAGTTTTGGGAGAGAAGGCAAGCCTGCAGTCTCAAGCTTGCATGAGAAACTCCAAATGTTCACATCTCTCCTTCTTTCTTCTCCTAGTTATACAAAGGTTTGAAGCATCACTAGCACCTGCAGGAAAGACTCTGCTCGCTCTAAATGGAATTCTGTCACATACCTTTCTAACTTCTCCAGGTTCAAAGGCTGAAACCTATCAGAGTCCAATGAGATTAATCTCTTCAATGAAGTCTTTTAAGATTTTCTCAATTGGAATGCTCTATTTCATGCGGGGATTTATCAAAACATATTATCAGTACCTCTTGTGACATATTTTATACCACATTAAAACAATATTAACCATGTATGATGCATTAACAATTCGTGAATCCCTACCAGGTGCGGAGTTCAGCTGAAAATACCAGAACCTTCTAAATGAGAGGGGCTTCTCCTCACCAGATTTAATTCTGGCAATAAGCAGTTGCTGGGAATTCTCCTGACCTCCTTGCCTTCTCAGTCACTAGATGTGTGGGTAGAAGTGAACTTAAGCACCATGTTTTCATGCAACAGTGTGAAAAAGCAGGAAGCAGGTGACAGCATAAAAGAAAAAGTCTCCTTGTCCCCTTTCCTCCTTATTGGGAGGCCCTAGCAGTCTTCCCCTTATAGCTTCTTGTCCAGTGGAGGTCATGCCTACCTCTAGAACATACCTTTAGTACAGGCGCTGGGTCCACTTACCCTAGGATCAAAGTATCTGGACCAAATTAGAAATTTAGTGGCAGGTCAGGGGTAAGATTCTTTGGGTAGGCAATGTATTGTACCTTATTTAGATGGACATACATAGTACAACATTCCTATGAAGCAAGCAATGATTTCAGCGTTGTGACAAAGAAAAAACTGAGTTTCAAGGGCATTAAGTAACTTGCCCTAGACCATACAACTAGAGAGGAGTAGAGCGAGACTGAAATTCAAGTTTCTCTCTCTATAATGTTTCAGTCTTTGTATTAAGTTCACATATTATTTCCCTTATTGACTGCTAAATAATTAAACCGAAGTGGATATGTTTGCTTCAGCTTCATATGTATACATATTTATTGTATAAATTAAGAAAATAACTCCCTCAGCTCTATTCAATAGGATATAAATTTTCATAAAGATATTGAAAAGATGTAGAATTTACAATGGAAAGAGAAATAGAATATCAAAAAATAGTAGAATTGTATATAGGGTAGATAGGGAGCAGTAGGACTTATAGTATTTTAAAATACAAGGCTATATACTAGTTATATGGCAAGAAAATTATTACTATTAATAATGAATGACAATAATACACCAGCAGTTATTGCAATTCTCACAAATAGTCTTCTTTTTTCTGTTAGCCTAATGATGTAGGAAACAAAATATTATTTATTCTAGTTTCGCTATTGACTTCTCCATTTCACTGGTAATGTGTCTGACAGGTTTTATGATCACTCCTGATAACTAGAAGACACCAACATACACCTAAAGCAGTGGATAATTCAGAGATATTTTACAGTAGATTGTTTTTGAGGTAGAATTGTTTTGCTTTTGCTAATGTCGAAATACAGGAGAGAGTCCCTGAAGGAAGCCGTTATTGAATTGATTCTCCTTTGTATAATTTTAAATTCTCACATTAACCGTTTGATTTTGTCATTTTTCTTACTGCTCGGCGAGGGCAAGTAATGTGGTACATTAAAATATTATGTTCAAAATTGTCACTGCTATTAATAACTGAAAGCATTTACCTAACCATTACTTGTGCAATTATTTATATTTTTTTAAATAAGATGTCTCTCTGTTGAATGAGCACTTATGACATCATTTTCCATCATTAGAATTAATTAAACATCAAAACAAAACAAAACAAAACAAAAAAAGCCCATGTCCTGTTTTACTTCCATAAAGTCTCAGATTCAAAGCTAGGATTTATGTAGAATTTCATTTAGAGATATATCTATAATCACTGTTTTTCTACCTTCAAACTGAGCATAAGGCTTCAGACTGCAATATTTTACACCCACACATTACAGCTGCCTTATTTCCTCTATCTCTTTTTTTATTCTCATCTTACCTTTAATTAAAATGCATTAAAGAAAGAAAAAAAAAAGAAACAAATGGTGGTAGAAAGTAGCATTTAAATGGAAACGATTGCTCTAAATGTTCTGTTTGGGAAATATATGGCATGGTGTGCAGCTTTGCAAGGTGTCAAAGACTATGCACAAGATAAGTATTATTTATTATGATGTTAAATGGAGTGAAAGGGGCTGTTGCTGTGATCTGACTTCAAGGCACAACTTCTCAGACTATGAGCTAAAGTGTCTCCTGAATTTTTCATTTCGAAATTATGTTATAAAATTTAAAAATGCATATAACATTGCGTTGGTTTTCTATTGCTGCTGTAAACAATTACCACAAACTTAGTGGTTTATACAATACGAATTTATTAACTTCTAGAGTTCAGAAGTCTGAAATGGGTCTCTGGGCTAAAGTTAAGGAATCAGGATTTTTTTCTTTCCTGGAGGTTTTAGGGGGGAATCTTCTTTTTTCTTTTTCCAGCTTCCAGAAGCTGCCCTTATTCCTTGGCACATAGCTGCCTTCCATCTTCAAAGACAGCAATGGCCAGGCAAATCTTCTTCAAATCCTATCGCTGACTCTTCTGACGCTGACTCTTCTGTCTTTATCTTCTGCGCTTAAGGAACTTGGTGATCACATTAGACCCAAGTAGTCTTTCAATCTTAAAATCAGTAAACTCAAATTTACTGATTTTAAGATTGAATCCAAAATAGTCTTTCAATCTTAAAATCAGTAAATTCAAATTTAATTTCATCTGTAACCTTAGTCCCCATTTTCTGTGCAATTTCACATATGCAGAAGTGCAGAGATTAGAACAGTGGACATTTTTTAGAGGCCATTGTTCTGACAACCACACACTCATACTGATATATCCCATTCTAATACAATTAGAAATGCAACTATTTAGTAATCAAACATTTTTGCTCACTCATAGATGTAGACATATTTAAAGGTCTATAAATGATGCATATTTGAGTACATATATGACATATGGTATACAAATGAATCTCACTTTTATAATTAATGTATGAAGATATAAATAGCTTTTATAAAGCAAGTCATGTCTAAGTACAAGAACAAACATAAGCCTTTCAACTCAAGTGCCCTAGTTTTTGCCTTACGTCAACTTATTTTTTCTAATGAAAGGTTGGCCAGCAACCTCTCCTCCAAAAAACAAAGATGTACTCTTACATTTGTGCAAACACAAACCCATTTACCCACATATCTAATCAAGTTTCTGAATTCATCTTGTCTGAGGGAAGGAAAGCTTTTTCATCCTTATTTCCAGGGGTGCCACTTTTAGTTGTTGCTAAATCCACTCCCACATTGTTCCCTGGACTGGAGCCATTCTAATCCCAATGCCTAATTCTGATAAGCAGGTGCGGTTAAACCTGCATTTCAAAGTCTGAGTACCCTATCTCCCTCTAAAGATGGGCATATGCCATGCATGCTGGTTCATATCCAACTGCACGTTTACATTCTGAGAATCTCATCCTTCCATCAGCCTCTGTGCAGTGGGAGATGGACTCTTCTGGGCTTGGAGGTTTCTTACTTCTCTTTCTGGGAACTAAATTCATGCACTCCTGACCCTGAACTCAAAAACTGGGTCTCTATTCCCCATGAATACAAAGACTAGTTTGAACCATAGAATATCACCAAGGAGACACTTGGTCACTTTTCCTAGCCTCCTTTCTGAGGGCTGTAGGTCTAAATTTCTACCTAGAAGGGGCTTAGAAATGGCAGACTGATAGGAAAGGAGATGAGATGTAGGAACATACTTTGATGCCGAATTTGTCTAGTAATCACATTATTTTTATTCATATTATTTGGAGTGGCTTTGAAAAGAGGCCAAAGACCTCAGAAAGCCCATGTTCCCATTCTTATCTGTCTTGTTACACCATCATAAACCCCTGGTGCCAACAATTGGATTTAAAGTGTCCTTCGTATCTTTTGTTCCATTAAAAATTCATGTGAGTACTTTATCTCTCAGATTTCAGAGCATTCTAACAATATTGGGAATTGTTTTTAATTGAGATATAATTGACATATAATACTATATTAGTTTCAGATATACAGCATAATAATTCAATATTTGTATATATTATGAAATGACCACCACAATAAGTATAGTTAATATCTATTTTGTTAATCTTATTCATATTGAGAAACTTGATTATGACAATAATAATTTATAATACAAAGAGTTTTATGTGTACTAAGCAGCTATCTTAACACTTGACTTATAATGTCTTATTTAATCCTTACAAACCCCATATGTGCTATTTTTATCTGTATATTGAAGATAAATAAACAGAGATTTAGAAAGATCATATAATTTACACAAATTCTCCAATTCATTTTTCCTGGACAATGATAGAGTTTTGAGACTTGATCATTAAATTCTGGAACCCAAGTTCTAAATTGCTATGCAATACTGCTTTCTGTACCACCTAAATTACAGTCCCGAGGGGATTAACCAGAAAACTCCCATGAGTCATAATATGTGACAGTATCTTGACTATTCAGAGAAACACTATGTGTAAAAGAAAGAGCCTTAAAAGTGTTCATCTCAAGCCTGGGCATGAGCACTACTTCATGCGAGTGTGGCTGGAGACAGTCATTTCACCTCACTGGGCTTCGCTTTGAGGGCATAGGGATTGAACTCTGATATTTGAAGTTCTCTTGAGTATTACTATCTTATAATGTGTTAAATCTCTTTGCTCAACAAATAATCAGTGCTTAATTTCTTTCTTTTATAAATGCAGTTTTGGTTTTTTTTTGAGAATATAAGATGTCCTCAGAGTAGCTGTGATCATGAAGTAATAAGCCTCTAATCGTCTCAGTATTGCGTTGGATGTGTTCTTTTTGTAGCTTCCATACATCCTTGGTAGAACTAACCAGACTAATGATATCTATATTTATGTATGTGTGGCTGACAAGGCTGATTTCTTCTTTGGCTCGTGGACATCTGTTTCTGAATCTTATAATGTTACCTCATATATTGATTCTAGGAATATTCTAGGAATCTTACTGCATGTTTAGTACATTAATTTTAGAATGTAGTATCTTATATATTCAAATTAATTTCTAGCATGGCTGTTGAGAAAATATCATATTTATTACATAGTGAGTTTCATTCTATTGGTAATGGAAAAAGAGTTACACTGGCAGAATTCACTCTGTCTAAATAATATGGTCACCCTAAAACAGCTGAAGCATGCTGAATTTTTTAGGCAGCTAAATTCACTAAAAATTCTAATGTTCTGAGAATGTAAGTTACTGCAATAAATATTTACTGAACACTTATTATGTGCCAGACTTAGCTCTAGGCACATGGAACATCTCAATGTACAAAAGACAAAAATAATCTTTGTCTAACATGCTTTATGTTTCAGGGCAGAGCTATGCATTCAGGCAACCTCAGGTGAAAGACTTCATTAAAGAATGCGTTGTGCAGGAAAGAGACAATAGCAAGTTGTCTTTCCCATGGTCTTGCTCTTTCTTATACCTGCTTCTTTTTCAACTTCTGTTACATTTTATAATTTACCGTGTGTGTGTGTGTGTGTGTGTGTGTGTGTGTGTGTGTAAGTATTTAAATGATCAATCATCCATCACTAGAATGTAAGCTCTAAGAAGGCAGGAAATTTTATCTATGTTGGTCACCGCTGCATCCTCATGGCTTAGAAGTGCCTGGAACATAGCAGATTCTCTAAAATTATTTATTGAGTGAATGAACAAATGAACACTGCCGCTTCAGCCACTACTGGCTGCTCTCTTCCTGGGCTCCTATGTCATGCATTAGCCAGTCTCTTAGTCTAAGTCTTTACTGGCAGCTGCTCAATAAAGGGAAGTATTAGTATTTTGTCCCTTTGGCTCTCATAGCTTTAGTTTCTTCTTCTGTAAAACAAGGATAATAAAAATTTTATTATTTATCTACTGCTGTGTAATAAGTTACACCAAAATTTAGTGGCTTAAACAATAAAAAATAAAACAGTAAAAATGTATTATTTCACATGATTTTTCTGGGTCAGGAATCTGGGAGTGATTTCGCTGGGTTACTAGAACCAGAGTCTACTAGTCCAGGTTTCTCATGAGGCTGCAGCCAGGAACTGGCTAGACCTGCCGTCATCTGAAGGCTTAATTGGGGGCTGAAGGATTGCCTCCTGGGTGACTCACTCACCTGCTTAGCACATTAGTGCAGGTTGTTGACAAGAGGCATCAGTTCTTCCATATGTGGTTCTTTTCATAGAACTGCCTGAGTGTCCTAATAAACATGGCACCTAGCTTCCCTCAAGGCAGAAGCCATGCGGCTTTTATAATCTAGCCTTGGAAGTCACACTCATCATTTCTATAATATCTACTAGTTACACGGGTCAGCCCTATTCACTGTGAGAGGAGACACAAAGGCACAAATACCAGGAGGTGAGAATCACCGGGATTGTTATCTTCAGTTGGCTACAAGAAGATACTTAGTAAGATGGTTGTTGGTATTTAAATAAATCTATATGCAAAGTACCTGGTATGGTGCCAAGCACATGGTAGGCAATGAGAACATGTCAGCTTACTTGGTTGCTCAGGCTTTGCTGAGCTTTCTTCGTAATGATAGAATATTATCTCTCAGTGCTCTCTGTAGTAGTCTGTGTTTATCTATGGAACTCATTTCTCTTTCTCATTTATTCATTCATTTATGTCTGCTGCTCTAGATACTGCGGAACTATGATAGCCTTATCCACTTAAAAACATAACTTCTTGACACTAAACACATGGTAAAATGACGACTCCCAGATTCTGTCCTACCCTGTGGTGTCAGAATGAGTTATTTCTTGGCATCTGTGCAATGATACTATCTCCTGGATTTACAGAGTACACCTAGTGTCTGTCAGTGGTAAGTTGGCCACCTTCTCCAACCCGCTCTGATAAGATTGACCTTTTCAATGTCATCTTCTATGCCTCCAATCTTCTTTCTCACAGAGAGAAATCTATCATCCCTCATCTTGGGTGTAGCGGAAGCAGTGTGCTACAGACCATGCAGGTGGCACACAATGAAAACACCTTGAGTGTGGCTAATACAGAAGTGTGTGCAAATAAAATAGATAAGGAAACAGATGAGAATAAGTCTTTGACATAAGACTAAAAACCAAGGTGGGATCATAGGAAAAAATATAAAAAGGAATTTTATCAAACCTCATTCCTCTTGAATCTTTTTAAATTATAAGCTTTTATGAAGCACTTTCCTATAAGCATTATTTTGCACATTTAAAGAAACCAATTATAAGCTTCCCCTGAAGATGGCACCTGTTCAATTCTGTACCACTAGCACAGATGCCACAGGAGTAAAGGCCTCACTCCAGGAAGTTAGCAGGAGATTAAACTTCAGCCAGAATGTTAGGAGAAGCTGGTAGAATGAGTCAATACCAACCACCTTGTTTAATTTGATGGTTTCCACACACGATCAAAATTGTGTTTTTTCCTAACAGTAGAGCTATTGCCTCCTCTGCTTTCTTTTATGGGTTCCCTGTAGAATGTATGTTATGCTCCGATATTTTGAATTGATCGTGCAGGTGCTATTTCAAGGGTGGCAATAAACCTAATGAAAAGCTGAGGCTAGTGAAAGTGACTATTAACCTTTCTTCTAATATGAACGATTTATTTTGTCTTGTGGCACAAACTGATTCCCATCATGATCCACTGATAACTTAAATTTAAATATCACCTATACACAAAGAATGTAGAAATGAAAGAGAAGTTGTTTTCTGAATGTTTTCAGGGAAAACTAAAAGGAGTTATCCCTCATTATGTCCAGATACTTATTACAAATTTTGCCATTAAGTAATTCATAGGTAAATAAATAAAACCTTTTCATTATCTGCCATGTAGAAATTAACACATACAGACTATCATATTTCTTATTTATTTAAAAAAGTAAAGATTAATATGGTAAAAAAAAAATCTGAAGCAATTTTAAGATCAAAATGATTCTTGCCAATGCGTGGTGAAAAAAACTTAAGTTTAGAATTAGATAAACCACATTTACTGTCCTGTCTTGGGCAAGTAACTTAATTTCAGCCTCAGTTACTCTGTCTACGAAAAGAACTAGAAATCCCTACACTTCCGTTCTGTGAAGTTTAACATCTGCAAGACCTAGAATATTAGGTAAATATTGAATACAATGTACGTTCTCTTCTCTCTTTATCTGAATTGTTCTTATAACAAACACAGTTTGTCTATTTGATTTTTTCATTTCCAGGTCTAAAGAATCCCAGGTTTTAATTGTCATTTGCTACAACAGATTTCTTTTGAATAATGCATTAGCAAGGTGGAAAATGAGTTACTCAAGGTCTGGTTGGAAACTATATCTCAAACTTCTTATTGTCATCTTAAAATATAGATATAAATTATATTACAACTAGTTCAACATTAATAAAAACATTTATAGCTGTTCTTTATATGGTAGTCTTTTCTGTGTGCTTTGTAAACTGTTAATATCTCAGGTAGGAGTGCAGGTAAATTTTATTTTGTAGTAAAAAAAGTCTTTATTGCCAAAATGATTGGTTAGACAGAAAAAAACTATAAACCATCTAACGCAAGACTTGAGTAAGAAAATGATTGGATGCTTCTTTTAAATTCCCTATTGCAAACAAAACCAACATTTATGTAATATAAGAATCATGTCTTGGTGTTAGACATTATCCATCATTATATACATGGTTTTAAGTTTCAAAAGTTAAGGTTAAAAAGCTACTCAACAAGGACCAACAGGAACATGACCTATGAAGTTAGTTTGTACTTGGAGTTATTTACAAGTCAAAGGGAACTTTGATTTTCATGGGTTGAGAATAAGTAGACATCTAAATAGCTTAGAGCAACATTGCAAAAGTGTGTATATGCAGTGTTAGTATACTTTTTTCTCCAAGTAAAAAAACAAACCTCATATTTCTTCATATTAGGTTTTTGGGGGGATGGGAGGAGGAGAAGCAATTCGTTTAAGAATTAAAAAAATAATGTGGAAAAAACTCAAAGCTCCAGAAAGCTCAAGAAATGTGGTAATAACAGTCTCTCTAAGGGAAAAACAATTGAATATTTTACTGAAAACTATTAAGATGGATAATAGTTGTAAAAAGACTCATGCTTCTGTACATTTAATTAGCTTAAAAATATGAAAGACAGACCCATAGATGTTTTTATCCAAAAAAAAAAATCTCTCACGTGTTAAAGAAAATGATCCATATTCAAGGCCATGGCATACATATGTTAAGTTTGAAGATATTCCGATGTGTTTAATGCAAATTCTTAAAGTAAAAGATATTCAAAGCATTATATACATCTCATTCGTGGCATCTGTTTGGATTAAGCAGTAAAACAGAAAGCCTGCTTTGTTCATTATATGAAACATAATTTTAATAAAAAATGAATAAAAACTACTAATGGACCCAACTCAGTAAAATTTCCTTTTACACCAATCCTTAGTGGTCAGTCTTCCTGAATGGGGGGTGTTTGTAGGTGCCTGGAAGGGAGTAGAAGACCGTGGCCTTCCTTATGGATCCATAGATAACCCTGTCACGGCAAGCTGGCATGTGTTTGGTTTCCCACTAGATTTGCTTGCTCAGCTGATTCCACATATTCCTTTCTCCCTAGATTTTCTGTCTTTATTGGTCTGAAACACTTCTCTTACCTATAAAATATTACGACCAAAAAATAACTTTAAATACAAAGATAGTATGGTTTTTGAAGGAATGTCTTGGGAGGTGCAACAGGCCGACTTAGCAAAATGTTTACATAAACTAAAAAAAAAAAAAAATTCTTTTTTGAAAGTGGATTGATAACTTAAAAGTCTGGGTGCATGTAGGCAGATTTCACAAACTTGGCATTGGGACTGCTAGAGAGGCCTATTTTGTTGCTCTTAGCCTTGGTTACAGTAAGAATATACTTAGGTATTTTCTTGCTTGAAAATTTCAATTTTCTGAGAGTTATGAACATAGAGTCATTGATTTTATATGACCCAGGCTTGACTCTGCCACTTTCTTTGTGACCTCTGACACCTTTCCCTCTAAGTCCAAGTCTTCTTATCTGTAAAACAAAGTTGTCCTTGTACCTATTCCTCATGTTGCAAGAATTAGATTAGATTTGTCCAGTACAAAGCACCATAATTGGTGCATATTCAATGCACAAATATTTTTTTGTTTGTTTTTTACTATTATTCTCAGTAGATATTGGTTTTATTCAGTTTCCTGAAGAACTCTGAGGAGTATTCTTACCTTCACATCAACACCTTTACTCTGTGCAAACTGCTCTTTCAGATTCTTGTGAAAACCCAACAAATGAGATCTATGATTCCTAGAGCTTCCTCTCTAGTAGGGGTAGATGTGCACAAAAAATACCTTTAAAACAGCAGTGTGGATGATCATTGTTAGAGCGGAAATATGAAATTGTTAACTTTAAGAGGAAGACTGAGACGTATAATTTGCAGGTCCGGTGCAGAATGAGAATGCGGAGCTTCTTGTTCAAACTTCAAGATGACAACAACAGAGCAGAAAACCAAGCACGGGTCATTTCTGATCATGGGGCCTGCTATAACTTCGTAGGTCACACACTCATGCAGCTGGTCCTAACCGGATGGGCATATTCATTTCATGCAAGAAAATTGGAGAATTTTTACTGTTGGAAGATCTAGGAGCTGAATTAGATCTTAAAGGATGAAAAGAACTTTGAAAAGAATGGTTAGAACAGTTCAAACAAAAGAGAAAACTTGTGGCAAGCCCCCTTAAAGAAATTTTAAAATTATTTTTAAGTGAAACATTGGAGCGAAGCGACTTGGCAATCAAAGAAAGACTAAGACTGATTTTGAATTTTTTTATTACGAAGAAGCACGAAAGGATTTTGAGATAGTAACAAGATCAGATCAATTTAGGAAGGTGTCTCTGGTGGTAGAGAAAGAAAAAGATTGATTTTATGAAGAAGACTCAGGCAGCAGAAACTTTGTAGGCGAAAGCGACTTATGTCTTAACTAGAAAGTGGCAATACTCTTCTTTTTCTCTCTGTTTCTCTGCAGTCTCATGAATACCTTTTCCCCACACACAAAGCAATGGTCTGTTTCCGTTTTGGAAACATCTTCAATTATCCAATGCGGGCCAAAGGAAAACATAATGGAATTTTAACTAGATTGCTTTTTCCTTTATATACAGCTTTTCGAAAACACCTCCATTCTCATTGTAGATGAAGAGCTTGAAGATGCCCAAATATGCATTAAAAATTTATCATCTTTTCTTGGCTTTTCAAACAGAATTGTCTTCCAGAAACATCATGTCATTTTGTATTCCAGGCAATGTTTTGAAGACAACATGGGGGAAACCTTTACTTTACTCATCGCTGAATAGAAGTGCGAGTCTGTGCACGTTCTGTGTGTCTGTCTCTTGTCCTGACAAAACTGTCTTCAACAGTGGAAAGTTAAAACCTTCCTTCCTTCCCTGTTTTTCTCATAATAACAGCCTTGAGTCAGAGATATATGTTCGGCCTCCCAAAAATGCTGCTGTCATGCAGAAGGAGTTCCTTTTGTTCCCTAATTTGTCATTTCTTGAAGAAAGCTAAAAAGTTAAGAATGGCAAGGATAGAACCAGCCATCCTCTGAAAGTAGAGAAGGTACACTCTATTTCAGTATCTACAAGATACAGAAGAGAGAATTTTATATATGTTGCAAATTCCAATGAAACAGAAGGAAAGGATGAATATTTTTTAACGTCAACGAAATAAGAAAATGAATTAAAATTTTTAAGAAATAACTCTCTTTAAGGTAAAAATTCAGAACTTTTTTTTTTTTTTTTGCTCTTCCATTAAATTTTTACTGTCTCTGTTAAACTAAGCAAATGACTTCAGTCTCTTCAAGCCTCACATTTCTTACCTGTGAAAGATTTGATGCTCAATAATGTCCCTTCAGCATTAGAGCATCAGCAGTTACATTCGCTGGCTAGGTGATTCTGTTACAGGTGCCTTCCTGATGGAATTAGATGGGAGGGTCTACACTCCTGCACAATTTGTGCTCATGGAACGCCCATATCCTTGAGTGTGGCACTTACATCTCTAAATGTCTATCTTTCTCAGATGAGAGCTGTTACCTTTGTTATTTTCTCCAGGATACTGTGTAAATTACAGGCAATGATTAACACTCCTCTACCCATGAGTAACCAGTGTAGGGTTGAGTCAGCAGCTACCCGTCAAGCTCAATCAGATGGGCAGAGTGGCACATTCAGAAGCATTATTTCCAGGGCTCTAAGGTGGAGCTGGTAGCCCATTAAATTAGAATTCCCTCTGTAGGTCTAGTTCATAATGCTAACCAGTTGTTAATATTGTTTTCTTGTTTTAGTTGCTTTTTAAAAAAATACGACCATTAATGTCTTGCATTTCTAATCTGCTACACACACACACACACACACACATACACATACACACTACAAGAATGTCTAATATTTGCACTGAAATTACATTTTCATTTAGAATATGCACTGCAGTAGGAGCTAAGCTGAGTAGCCCCTGGAAAATATCTAGAGTCTGGATTGTGGAAAAGGAGCTATTATTATACAAGACAGTGAAGTAAATAATGTGGCAGGGAATCTCAGATGGCCCAGGAAGCAAAGCCTTTTCCAGTGACCACACAGGTGAAGTGGGTGTGGGCGGTGAGAATGTGAATATGACAGAGCCGTAGGCATCTGCTGTTTTGCTGACAAAGGGGTATGGAGTAAAGGTGGGCAGTTTCCTTAGAGCACTTTCCACTCAGTGACTTTTGGGTAACACCTCCAAGGATATGCCAAGAATAACACTCAACTTCTTTCTCTGAGCTATAAGAATGAAGCAAGAACTTGCATCGTCATGGTGCAAGAATGCTGTAATTAGTTGTTTAAAATGCTACTAACCATGACACTGGTGATTTACTTTCTTTAGATTTTTCTGGTTATTGCAATATGGGACTTTGAATATCTACTGATAAGCAATAACCATAGAACTACACATAAGTCGTGCCTTAGTCTATACGCTCACACATATTATTTCCCCCTTTTTAATGTATATTGTGAACAAGGCTCAAAGAAGTTTATGACTTGCTCCAAGCCATTTAGAAAGAGACAGAGCTAACAGATCCTGTGGCTTAGATCATAAGTCTTGCTGCTTGCATTATAACATTTACCTCTCAAGTAAGTGTGGTTTTCCTAGAGAACAAGTTCATTTTTAACCATTCACATTGGCATTTCTGTATTATTCTTCTTAAAAATCGTATATGTCAGTTTTAATAAGTTTAATTAGAATATTATGTGCACATGTGAGCACAATGGAAATTTCTCTGTTGCTTCTACTCTTTGGAATTTCTCTTAAAGATACATTTGTACTTGTAATTATTATCATTTTCTTTCATGTTGTCTCTTACTATTTCTAGTATGGCTACATAGTACTAAAAAAAAAAAAAAAACGGAAATACAAGAATTTTTCTAATTCAAGAATTTGAGACAGAGGGATTAATGGTTCAACCCAGAGAGTCACTGATGTTTGGTGAACTAAAAATGCACAAAACACAAGTAATGACTTTTAATTTCAACTCCATTACCAATTCAACATGGCAATGGGTAGTGGGTAAATTTGAATTGAATTTAAGGATTCTTAAGTTTTGTTTTGTGTTGTGTTATTTTTCTCATATGGTTGTATATCCTTACGCTCCTATTTTTACAGAAGTTACTACATGTGGGCACTTTCTCATTCGAAAATCACGAGCTGCCTAGAGTACTTCCCTCCTTTTACCTTTACCATCTTGTTGTAGGGAGTCATATTTCTTACAGTTTGTGTCTCTCTTACAGTTTGCTTCTAACTGAGTAGCAAGGCTGAGCCAAATTCAAATGCTAATCAACCTCTGTGGGCATGTGAGGCTGCAGATGCTGGCAGAGTCAGACAAGGACTGGATTCCTTTTCAAAAAGCAGCTAATAAATGCTTTTAGGATTTCTTGCTCCCTTTCTGATATAACACTTTATAGTCCTTTCAATTTCATGAGCTTCTTGGGGCTCACTCAGTCTTAGTGTGAAGATAGCTCAGAGTTCATGATCAAGTCCAAGCAGAAAGTCTTAGAAGAAACCAGTCTGAGTCCATACGTTTTTCTTTGTTTGTGGTCACCATGGCAATGTTATATAAAAGAAGAAAAAAGAACAGTTTAATTTATCAATAACTTCCCAACATACAAAAGTGCCTCAGTGATAGGAATAGAAGTTCCCCAGTCCTACTATTTACTAACACTGTGATCAGGATCAAATGCTGAAACCTCTCTGAGCTATTTTTTTCTCATGTAAAATGAGGAGTGCATAAAATAACGCACATAAAATATGGGGGACATATTAAAATTTGAAGATTTTATTGAAGTATCAGAATATTATTAAGCTTTTTATAAAGTGGCCATGTTAAAAAAATTTTACATATAAATATGGCAGCTTTGACTGAATGATTTCAAAATAAGAAGATACACGCTCTACAAAAATAAAGTTAATGGCAGATGGTCTTTATAAATGGCATTTCTTTCCCTTTAAATTTTTTTTCTGTTGTTTAAATTTTTTTTTTTTCTTTTTTACTCTTTTGATGACATACATGGAACCAAGGTCAATTTTTCTTTTTGTCTAACAAAATCTGCAAAATACTTATGCATTTTTTCAGTCAGGTGTGTTTAATCGAACAGTCTAGGTTTTTTTTTTGGATCCCTGCTCTTACCAGAAAACTCATAACAGAAATATAGCCCCGGGGGGTAGATATTCAAATTGATATATTTGTTGTAGCTCTCATTGCTGATCTGAGGTATATAAAATGTATTAAAAGGCTTCCCTATGCTCCACTCACCCTTTCATGACCTTTGCTCAACCAGTGTGCAACAGCTGGCTGCCCTGAGGGCCAAGCAGTTAAGCTACATAAAGAAAGCATTTTTTGAGGCGGGTGAAACAAGGTGTAGAACTCAGGCTCTTGGTAACCTGCGGACTTATTCCAAGACTGCATTGCTTAGGAGGCAGACAAAATGCAGTTCTCTTTCTCCTCTCTTAACTCTGCAGGCATCACTGATAAGAACCTAATGAAAACTGCCTTTTATTACTAGAGAATGTTAGCATGGATCCAGAGAAGTGAGAAGTCAGAGGGATCAGACTGGGTACCAGAATGGCTCTCTCTGATACAGGAACAATTCTGTATGTTTTGATCCAGTGTTGGCTGTGTTTTGTTCTTCGTGTTGATGGGATCTGAGGGAGAGCTGCGAATGGGGCAGATTCAGATGAGGGAGACAAGATTTATTTGTCTGTTGTGGCCTGTTACTGATTGGTGCAAAAAAGCTATTGAAACCACCCCTCTGATGTGCAAGAAAAAACACACACACAAACACATAAAAAAACAGCAAATAGTCTTATATTGGATACTAAAATAACATGTTTCACACACACACACACACACACACACACACACACACATCTGAATAGAATTAATTAGCACTCTTCATTTTCACACATGTTAAATGGTCAAATTAAACTTCGTTTAACCCTTAAAAGTTCAATTTATTTCCCAAGCACATTTGAAAATTTGAATTTCTTATACAGTAAGAGAATGTGTTTTCCGCTCCTGTGAACATTAAAATAACTAAAGAGAGAGGGGACGGGGAAGGAAGGAATTCTTTGAATCAAATAAAATCTTTAATGTCAATTTACTATACTTTGGAGAGGTCCCAGGTTGAGGGAGAATGGAAGGTTGAAGGAAACAGGAAGAAAAGCAGAGACCATAAAAATGCTAGACTGTAATTTCTCAATCAAAGTAAAACATAATATTTAAAAGCTAAAATATATTATCATGTGATACCACTATCAAAATCTTTGTAGACCCCTGCACATACCTCTATTCCAAAACACATGAAACTTTAATGTATAGAGAAAAATAATGTAGAAAAATGAAGTTGCTACCTAAGAACTATCTTCCTTTTTAAAAATCCCACTTTTAGAGAAGACTAAATGACAGCAAATATACAAACATCTGGAATCCGGTGATTAAACAAATATTTCTTATTTTAATCCTTATACACAACATCGTGTAGTCATCTAAAAGTGTACACTGACAAAAACTCTGCAGCGTACACAGCATATTTCCTCTTTGGAAGATATGTTATCTTGTTCTTTATTTTTAGAGACACAGGCTGCAGAACTGGTTTATGATCATGACTCGGAAAAGCTTATCAAGATATAGCCTTGTTACTACACCCAGGTTTTGGTGCAAAGCACAATGTTGAGGCTATACGAATAAGATGAATAAGATTCTCTCAGCATTGCAGGGTGAAAAACTAGACAGACTATACTGTTGGGTGTATCATATCCATGAGGCATGGCATCATGACAGCTCCTCAAGTTGAGTCAACAGATGCAGGATGTCTGGAGAGGATCTGGAGCAAAACAGAGCAGTGAGGGATCTCTGAGGGTTTGCTTCCGATGTCCACCATGTAAAACATTCCCAACATAAGACATGAGATTCTTTCAGGGATTTTAAACAATGTGTGTATCTTAAGTCCCTAGTTTACTACTGAAGAATGATTTGGCTTCTGGAAGTAATTTAGTGAGTAAATAGAGGATGATGATCAGGATAAAGACAGTCTACAATTTGGGGTTTGACTTCATGACCCAAAATAGCAATTTCTTGGTAGCTTATAATTTTTGCTTCTAATCTTGAATTGGATAGAGTACAAGTATAAAAACGTAAACGGCCATTTTTTCAACATTCTAAATATTTCATCTGAATTTGAGTAAATTTTTGGATTTTTATTATGTTAGGAAAGATAATATCTTAAATCAATTGTCTGTATGCCTACTCATTAGACTGGCACAAAGAATCTCCAAATTTTTCATATCATTTTATAAATTTATAACTTTATCACATGTATACATATATATGCATGCAAATGAATTATCTATATTTACGTATCAGCCATAGTGATTGTTGTAATATAATATTTGAAGTTTAAAATTTTATATTTGGGCAATATCACATTAAGTATGAAAAGTTATATACTCTAGTGTTTCATTTTTTTGCTAAAGAGAATATAGAAAAAATCAAGTCAATCTTTGATAGGTACAATAGTGTTTTATTTATGTACACAAAAGGATTTCATTAAAATCAACAGACGTTCATAGGGCAAAAGGTTATATTAAAGCTACTTATATTCTTATCTAACATTAAAAATGTTTTATCATGATATTAAGTTTCACAGAGTTGTAAAGCAGCAAGTCTTTGGAAAATGTTAAGTTTCTGAATAATAATAACCCAAGAAATTACATATTATTTGAGGTTTGGAATTGAAATGGAATGCACAATTTGTAACAACCACCTGCAAATTTGCAAAGCTACTACACAATCATAAAATGTGTTAACTATCTGAAAAGAAGTACTTCAAAGATTAAAGGACAAACTAAGGCAGGTATGTTCTTTTCCAAGAAAACAAAGATAAAACTGAAGTCTGTTTTATATATTTGTATTGTAGAATTGAACTGACTTCTTATTTTCTGAAATAATGAAATAGCTTGTGGAAGTTAGTGACTATCATCTTCCTGTCCCCTCAAACTCGTGCACACACACACACACACACACCCACACATTTCTTCAGAAAATGCATAGAGCTGTGAGGACTTTTCTTAATTTATTTAAAGAAATTTAAACATCTAGAATCCATAGTTTCCATCCATTTATATGTAAACCTTCACATTTTATGAAGTTAGCAGTTTTGCTAATCAAGACATCACATAATGAAACAGTTGGTTTACTGAGCACTTCGGGGAATGGAGCCATCGTTAACTGTACTGAAGAAAGAGTACATAGATTACAGATTCCCATTACTGTATATATTTGAGAAAAAAACAGGTTTTTTAGATTATATTTGTTCAACAGAATATATAGTATTGAATATAATCATAAAAATATTAATATGACATAGTAATTTGCTAGTGGAAGGAAACACAGAATTTCATAAAGTAAGGCTGTTTATTTCAGAAAGAACTCTAAGATAATTCCTACAAGTCTTTAGTGACAGAAACTTAACATTTCCCTTGATAATTATCCCTAAAGTCTAACAATAGCTCTTCAAGAGCTTTTGTTTTATGTGATAAAATAATTACTCCAGTTTTTACTAGTTTTTCCCAGAAGAGAAAAATTGATTCATATTTTTTTAATGCCTTAAAAGGCTTTCAGGCAAGTATTTCTGTCTTATGACAAGTGTGAGAATAATCTATGACCATGGCCTGCTCTCCATGAAGTTCAAATGGACTGTGTTTGTTATTGTCTGTTGCAGTGGGAAGGGGAGAAGAATCCTATATAAATTGCTAATTGTGATCAAATCAGTCACATGTAACATGAGACAATTTTACAGATGAAAAATGGTCTGTTTATTTTCTAGTTATGCCGATACCAATATAATTATACCAATGTACATAGAACTATAACCAAATATCTTTTTCTTACTTCCTATTGGCAGGGGAGCATGTAAAGCTTTAAAGAGAGCATTTAAAGCTTTCAAGGGCAATAAGATTTTATTTTGCTCAGAGTTCTAATGGACACCTGAATCTTGTCATGGCCTGGCTATTCCTTCTCAAATGGGATACCAAAGTGGTACAAATGAAAGAGAAGTCAAGATGCCGTTTTATTATTAACTACGCTAAACCACAAAGCCCAGTTTACTTGGTAAAGTGAACTGAGCAGGTGGCTTAAACTAAATTCAAGTAGAATCTATTCTTCTCTCACCAGATGGCCACAAGAAACTAAAGCAGCCAAAAAAAGATAGCTATGTGCTGGCTTTTTTATCCAGCAAGCTCCACAGAGTAGGAACCTAATGAGACACACTTATTCAATAAGTAAATGTGGCCAATCAGGTGTGTCCTAAATCTGAGTCAATCAGGCTAGTGTTCTATCCACTTGTTGAACAAAGAAATTAGTGGATAGAAGGGCAGAAACCTCACCTCCTCCCTTGCAGGACTACAGGGTATTGTTGGACAGATGGAGGCACCAGCTCCCCTCCGGGGTATCCTGCCACAGCCCAAGTTTCCCATGTCTTCTTTGCAACAACTAAAGGGGAAATCAGAAAACTCCAGACAAGGACTCCCACCCACCTGGGTAATCTCCCCAACAAAGAATCTCCAGGGCAACAATATAGAGCTGGAATCCTGTGCCCTGTAGGTAGAAGTTCTAATAAATTAAACAACTTAAACATTATTTCCCAGTGTTGTCCACTGGGCATCATGCTTCTTAAAAAAGGGTCTGTTTTTTTCAGATCTTTTTTGCAGCTTTATTGAAATATAATTGACAAATAAAATTATAAGATATTTAAAGAATACACCATGATGATTTGATATATGTATATATTGCAAAAGGATTCCCTCATCTAGTTAATTATCTTATCCATCACCTCACATATTTATCTTTTTATTTTTTATTTTTTGGTGAGAACATTTAAGTCCCATTCTCTTAGCAAATTTTAATTACATGATATTATAATTATAGTCATTATGTATCCATCAACACATAAATAGAGAAAGATGTGGTACATCTATATAATGGAATATTATTCAGCCATGAGAAAGAATGAAATCCTGACATCTGTGACAACATGGATGGATCATGAGGACATTATGGGAAGTAAAATTAATAAGCCAGATAGAGAAAGACAAATACTACATAATATCATTTATATGTGGAATCTAAAAAACAAAAAGCAAAAAACAAGAAATCAAAGTCATAGAAACAGAGAGTAGAAAACTGGTTTCCAGGGGCAAGAGTATAGGGAAAATAATAAGAGGTTGGAAAAGGGTATAAACTTTTAGCTATTAAAAGAATGAAGTCTGAAGATCTAATGTATGACAAGGAAGGTCTATTCTTACTGATACCTGTATGCCTGTCAATAAATGTTTGATAAGTGAATGGAACATTGAGATATACAATTAGTTTTTGAAGTAAAAGTCATTTGAAGAAAGATATACAACAAAACACATTAAACACAATAATCATTCTGATTTGTTACTGAAATATGACCCAACTATTTGCATATTTCATTAATTACCCATACATGCCTGTTATTCAACTCGATATCATGAAGTAATCTGAGAAGATGCAAAAGAAGAATATCCATCAAGTAGAATCCCAAAGGGATCTGAATATTAAGATTTCTTTTAAAGTTTCCAAGCTATAGGATAAGTCTAAACAGTTAGAAGAATAATTTTAAGAGGAAACATCAAGGTTTCCACTGTTAACATGGATGCTGCAGAAATTCACTCAGTCATTCAACAAAACGTAGAGCACTATGTTCCAGGTATGGTACTGGACACAAAAGTTGAAAGATAAAGAAAATATGCCTCTTGGCCTCAAGAAAATTCCATTTTAGCAAGGTGTACAGACATCAGAGAGAACAGTCTACAAGTCTATGAGAATGTGCATCTAGATGAGCAATTTGAGGGAGCATTTTTATAATAACTGAAGGATGATCAGGATATTTCTCCATGTGACTTTTGGTTGGGAGAGGGATAGATATTAGGCAAAGCTAGGTAAGTGTATAAATAGGTGTGAGGGCAGTTAAGGGGAAATAAGGTAAAGAACATAGCATAACGGAAGCAGAGAAGTACGTGGTGTTTTCTAAAGACTTCATTCTCTGGTAGTTAAAGCAGTTTGTGCAGATAAGGAAAGACAAAAATCTGCAGAGAACAGAGTGGTGGAAAGTGAAACCTTAAGGTAGACTCAGGGGAGTGTGAACGTTGTTAGCTGCCATGTTGAGGAGTTTGGACTGCTGACTCTTCAATGCTACTCTCTGATTAATTTCTACTTCCAGATCAATGTTCTTTGTCATTCTCCCCAAGAATCTTGTTTCCAACCTTTTGCTTCTTCTCTGGGATCATGCTTAATGAGTTATCTCCTTTATCATTAATCTTTCTTTTTCTCCTTGTGTTTTCTCATTAGTGTTTAAACAGCCAATATCTTGTAAAGTTAAAAAAAAATTAAAACATTTGGGTGACCCTCACCAATCATCATACTCTCTCTTTCCTACCCTTCACCTCATGAAGATTAATCTATGTTTAATTTAATTGCTTCTTCTCCTCTCTTTATTCCTAAATTCACTGTAATTGAGATTCTGTTCCACCATTACACCTTCTCTGCTCGGACACACATCATCACTGAACCTGTTGTTGCCAATTCTAAGGGATACTTTTATATTCTTACCTCAGTGGGGTCTTGTTTTGTGTTTGTTAGTGTCACAAATGTCCTTTTATACTTTCTACTACTTTAGTATCATTCAAATTTACTTACCTTTTTTACCATTTATTCTCAGTTTCAAAAGTAGAATATTCCTCTATCTACTATTTAATGTTGACATTCTTCAGGAGTCAGTCCTGGTTCCATTTATCTTCTCAGTCTATACACTTTCTATAAGGAATTTGACATTTACTCATGGTTTGAACAAATGGTAGATAGATGATGGATGATAGGTAAGTAGGTAGATAGGTAGGTAGGTAGGTAGATAGATATATGATAGATAGAAGGTAGCTAGATGGATAGATAGATAATGATAGATAGATAGATAAATAGATAGATGATAGATAGATAGATAGATAGATAGATAGATAGATAGATAGATGATAGATAGGTAGATAGATAGAGATAGATAGATAGATAGATAGATAGATGATAGATAGGTGATAGATAGATAGATAGATAGACAGACAGACAGACAGACACAAGCAGACAGACAGACAGACAGATGACTCTGAAATCTGTCTTTCTGACTTGGTCTTCTCTGAGATTTAGATTTCTCCACCAAACTTCCATTTATACACATCTACTTGGATATAACATAATATTTCAAACTCCAAAAATTCAAGAAATAATATGATTTCCTCCAGCCGTGTTCTTTTGCACATATTCTCTAATATCAGCTCATGGCAACACTATTTGTCATGTCATAACAAAACCTGTCATTATGCTAGACTGCTTTATCTTCCTTATTATGCTCTCCCTCAGAAAATTAATGACAAAATTCTGGTGATTTTATCCCTAAAAATTTTTAATTTTATTCTTTACGCTATACAAATACCAGCCTCATCACACGTTGCTTGCTAACTGCAATATCCTTCCAATCAATGTCTTTGCCCCAAGTCTTATTTCACATTTTTCTCTGCTCTTCATCCAACCACTAGAGCAGTAGTCTCCAACCTTTTCACACCAAGGACCAGTGCTCCTATGAGAATCTAATCCCTGATGATCTGAGGTGGAGCTGAGGCAGTGCTGCTAGTGCTGGGGAGTAGCTGCAAATATAGATGAAGCTTTGCTCACTTGTCCGCCCACCTCCGGCTATACGGCCCAGTTCCTAACAGGCCACGGACCAGTATCAGTCCATGGCCTGAGGGTTAGGGATCCCTATACTAGAGTGAACTATCTTAAATATAGCTATAAATTTCTCTAATTAAAACCTATTTTTGGTTTCCAATTACTCAAGAGATACCACCAAATTCCACATTGTGGTATATACTTGCTTGTTTAATACAATCTAAAGGTTTTTCAATGGACTTAAAATCCATATAATTTACCTAGACCTACAAGACCTTGCAAGGGAGGTTCCTCCTTATCTCATCAATCTCACTTTTAGCTACTCTGCCACCCTTGCTTACTTGCTTTCAGTTCTTCAAAGAAACCAAGCTCTTTCCTACCTCAGGGCCTTTGCAATGGAACTCTTTTCTCCAACTTTGCATGCGTTAGTTTCTTCTCATATTTAAATGAGATCTGCTCAGAAAGGACAGCACATCTCAAGTATATCCATTCTCTCACTTTCTATATCAGTCATTTGTGTTTTCTTTCATAGCACTCAGTACTTACACAGATTTTACGTATTTGATTCTTACCTTGTAGATAGTGAGCTCCAAGAGAGCTGGGAGAGCTCTTTTTTTATAGTTTCTCTCTGTATCCTCAGCGGAGTGCCTGGAATAAATTAAGCCTTCAATCAATAGTTGTGAAATGACTGTGTGGTATATGTGATCTTCATATGTCATCTCTATTTCTTCTCCATCCTTCTGAAACTTTACTTCCTACCTCATATTTTATGTTTTTATAATACTGAATTGTTTGCAGCAGTTGAGAAACTATGCTATATTCTTTGATACTTTTTTTACTGTTCCTATATCTGCCTGGATATTCATCTTTGCTTCCCTTCCTTCTGAGCCTGGATGACTTATTAGGCCTCATCTAAGGTATCGCGCCTCCAAGAAAACTTCCTGAAAATCTAGGCTAGGCAAAGTCTACTTCCACTGAGCTGCATTACACTCTGGGTTCCTTATGAAATCGCACTTTCCATGTTATATTGGAATGATCTGTTTATAAGTGACTTTCCACCTCCCCAGTTACATATCCATATTCACATTCTTTTAAGGGAAGGCTCATATCTTATTCCACATTGTATCTCATCTCTAAGTAAGGTGACTAACAAATAGATACTTCTTGAATGACCTGATTTTTGAACTTTATCTTTCAGGTAATAGGGATTTCAAAAGCATTCAACATGAAAGTGACATTGTCAATTCCATGTTTTTAAACAATCACTTATCAGCTGGATTAATAGGTAGAGTTTATTAAAGCCTAATAAGAAAATGAGACTACAATGGAGCAAGCAAGAGATGCTGAACTAGGGCAGTGGTTAGTTAATCACATTAAGAACCAGTAAGGAGTGGGGGAAATAGGGACAAGTTGGTAAAAAGATATAAACTTTCAGTTGAATAAGGTCTGAGTATCTAATATATAAATGAAAACTTTGGTTGATAGCATATATGGTATAATTGAAATTGGTTGAGAGAGAATTTAAATGTTCTCACCACAAAATAAAGAGGAGGGGGTACGCATGTGAGGTAATGGGTGTGTTAAATAATTCAATGGGGGAAATCCTTTCATAATATATATGTTTATCAAATCATTACATAGTACATTTTTAAAAGTTTACAAAATTGTGAGTTATACTTCAAAACAGCTAAAAAAAAAAAAAAATCAATAAGATAGGAGAGCCAAGTTGAAATTGTAGTGAAAGAGAAAGTGAACCAGAAAGGAAGGATCCTAAGACGGCCATGTTTTCTGGTTTGATTAACTAAGCAGACAGTATATTCATTTACAAAAAGCAAAATGAGATATGATGGGGCTCCTAATGTGGTGAAATTCAGTATTTATGACCTTTGAATTTTAGTAAACTTTCCTTTAAGTCAAAGAATATTTTAGTCTGTGCATTCTCATTCCTGCACTAGCTAATGTCGATTTTGCTTATTTGTGCATTCTGGAATAATTATTAATCTTGTGAAATGAGAATTTAAGTACCTTTCATTTTTTTTACCTATAAGTCTTTCACGTTTATTCTATGTAATTTGGAATGTAACCAATAGAAGAGAGGATAATATTTTACATTTGCTTTACCTAAAAAATAGTACACTTTTTTAGAAAAGTAATCAATTTTGCACATTTACTTCAATTGTGAGTATTGATTTTTCAATTTTATGAACCCTACTCTTGATGTTCATATAATTCTACATAATTTCCAATTTCTTTAAATTCCATCATTTAGTTGACCTTCATTCCAGTGATTAAACAATGGATTTTGAGAAAATGAGAATAACAAACAAATATAAAATTTAAAGAATTATGTTAATGTAATGTTTTTTCCTGTGTGGAAACTTGGATATACAGCAAAGGGAAAAAAAATCTAGTAAAACATTTTATTTAAAGTGGAAAATATCTCAAAATTCATCAAAACAATTGAAATGCTAGTCCCTACCTGACTGATTCTATTTGCCATTAGAATCAAATTTTCAAAAAAGTATTTCATGAAGATGAAATTTCAGAGTGTGATTACATTGACTAATGAAGATTTCCTAAGTATGTTGATATATTGAAATATAGTATAATAAGTAAGAGCACAGGATCTGAAGTAAGAAAGGCTTACTCAAATATTTCCTTTCTAGAAAGTTTCTTAATTTTTCTGAACTTCATTTTCTCACATTGTAAAATGAGAAAAATAATTGAATTGGTTACTTTATATGATACAAGTTTCAGAAATGCAATTTAAATTAGTATAAGTACAAAAAAGAATTTATTATTTTCGGTTGTTGAAAAGTGCTAAAGATGTAATTGCTAACTAACTTATTCAAGCAGTATCCATGTGTTCAAACAATGGCTCTTTCTCTTTCTCTTTTCATCACTCAGGACTGTGTTTCACGTTGGCTTCATTCCAAGTCAGAGGTCAGGGCTTAAACACATGGTGGGAAAGTTGCTAGTTTATTTATTTTTTCTTCTTCTTTTTTGGGAGGGTGGGGAGGGATACTATGAGTTGTAGTGTTCTACATAATTTTGGACCAGAGAAAAATAGAAAATACAGCAAGTTTCCTACTCGAGATGAATGATTAATCATGCTTCAATCATGTTACCAGTCCTGAACCAATCAATGCTGGTTTCCAAGAAGAAAGAGAACTCTGATGTTCAGGTCACGGGCCCATCTTTTGATCCAGGAAGGCAAGATCAATTCTACTTGACCACAAGGTTGCAGCAAAATTACTGCAGATAAGGAAGGGGTGCTCCCTTAAGGAGGGGATAACAGGCAAAGACAAAAAGTTTTCCGTTATAATAATATACATTCCAAGGTGGTTGGAAGGGCAAATTACATGATACATAAAGAAAATAAAAGACATCAGAAAACTCAGTAAAAATGGCTTTATTATTAATTATTGGAATAAAATATTAATATACTCATGGACTATTCCTACATTCTGCCTGCAGTGGAGAAGTCTGTTTCTGCCAGATCAATTCCTGGGCCTTTATTGTGCAGGTTAAAGACAAAGACAAGAGATTCAGCTTTGGAGAATCAAGGAAGTAATAGGGATCATATATTGAACAAATATTTTTTGAGTCCCTACTTCGTGCTAGGTGCTGAGATACAATGGTGAAACTACATAGATGAGGTACCACTCTTGTGCACATGTATAAACAAAATGATTCAGACGTAATCAAACGTTACTAGAAAAGTAACAAAGAGTAATACTGTTAAAATTTACCTAGAAAAAAACTATTTTAGATTGAGTTATCTGAAGATCATTGTCTTATCACCATACTTGCCAAGACAAGAAGGTGATAAACACAATAATATGAAATAGTCAATACCTATTAGCTAGAATATAGTGGGGGAGAGAGAGAGCAATAGAGGTGAAGACTTTGTAGGTTATGATGAAGGATTTCATTTGAATCTAAGGGTAATAGAAGCCATTGAAAGACTTTGAGCAGAAATAAAATGTGATCTGCTTTAGGGTACTAAAAAATCTTGCTATATTATCTTTTCAAATGACTATTGAGGCAAAATTGGAAACAGGAACACCAACTAGAAAGTTTTGCATTCCATGCTGTGATGGTGGTGACGTGGAATAGAGCACTAAAGTCAGATATTAAGGTGTCAAGCACAGAAAGAAAAGACAACAATTTAGATATGAAAGAACAAAGGTGTCAGTGAAACAAGAAAAGGAAACCATAAAAATCTGATATCATAGAGAACCTTTCAAGAAGAGAGTGATGAATGATGTCAAATGCTTCTTAGAGAGAATGTTTGACAATGTCAGAAAAGTGACCATTGGATTATACAACGTGAAGGTCATTGGTGACCTGGACAAGAATAGTTTCTGTAGATTGATGTTAATGAAATCCCAAATAGAATGATTATAAGTAAATGTGGAATGGACAATGGAAGAAATAAGACAGTAGCCTAGTGAGCTATGGGTCAGTGGGCTCAAAGGAGAGTTTTCTTAAGCCATGAAATAGTAAAGCAAGCTGATGATAATAATTCAGAAGAGAATATGAAAATGAAATGCAAAAGATTGGGAGCATTATTTGCTGCTTAAAACTCTAGGAAGGATGAGATCCAGAACACCAGTGAAGGAATTGCCTTTAATGGGAGCTGGAGCCTTTTATCCACTATCAGAGGAGGGAAGGGAAGAAGAGTGTGTGGACAGAGATAGAAGTGTTTAGGTGGATTTCACAATGGGGGAAAAAAAAAAACCAGAAAGTTCCCTTCTGAGAACTTCTATTTTCTCAATAAAATATGTGATAATGTCATTAGATGAAGTATTAAACTGTGAGGGGATATTGGAGGTATCAGAGAGATGAAAAGGCATAAAATTGTTGTTTCAAAGTATGAACAGCAAACTGTACAGGGAAAAGTGCTGGGATTAGGGACATGAAGATTGTCACGTGAGATTTATGGGCATGGATTTAGACCGAGCTCAGGAAACCAGTATGTGTATCATTCTCTAGCAACTTTTAGTACACAAATAGCTGCATTTAACCATGTTTGGGGTTTTGCTGGTATTAAAAATGTTGGCAAAGACTGGCAAGAAATTTAAGGTTGTTTGCAAGGGACTAATAGATTTATAGTCAATGTAAATTAGACATGTTGGGGATTATGGATAAATTTAAAAATAGTAGAGTCAATGAACACGGTTGGCATAAAAGGAAGCAATAGATTCTGAAGAATTAGTGAGAGAAAAGATCAGTTATTGTGGGCTAGATTTGGTGAGTCTGGATGAGTTTGGAGAGAGAAGGAAACATCTAGGTGACAGCTCTATATGTGAGATATGTGAAAAACAATGATAAACAAGGATTTTAGGAGGGTTCATTTGTTATGAGTGGAACTCTTTCTTGGCATTTTTGAGGCACCTCTGCAAAGATTCATAAGTATGTTTTGAAGTGGAATTGGCGTTTCTTCAAACATAATCCCACACTGAGAATATGCCTGCCTGAACATAGAGGGTTCTGATTCTTTTTAATTATCAGATCTTTATCAAACCTACATAGCAGCCAGGATGATTTTTTAGAAGAGGGGTCAGCATACTACTTTGTGCATAAAGTTTTACTGGAACACAGCCATACCCATCTGCATACATATCGCCTGTGGCTACACTCAAACCATAGCTGCAGAGCTGAGTAGTCGTGATGAAGTCTGCAGAATAGAATTCACAAAGCCTAAAACGTCTACTCTGTAGCCCTTTACAGAAAATGTTTGCCTATCTCTGTTTTAGAAATAAATCAAGTCACACTGATTTCTACTTCAAACCCTCCAGTGACTTTCAATCACGATAAAATCCAAATTTATTGGCCCAGCCTATTTTGCCATCCTCATCCCCTTAATCCTCTTTCCCCTCGACTAGGTCATTTATCCACAGTTACATAGTCCTGTTTCCCATTCCTCAAGGTAACAAGTGCTTTTCTACCACTGTTCCTTTGCCATAGCTGTTTCATGGGCCAAGAACACTTCTGTTCTAGATCTGCACATAGCTGGCTTGTCTCACCATTCAAGCTTCAGCCTCTGTGTCTCCTCCCTGGCACTGCATACCACACTTTCCATCAGAGCACTTATAACTATTGTATACTTACTTGTCTATTCATATTTTTATTTTCTGTTTCTCTCAACAAGAATGTAAGTTCTGTTGGAATGGGTTCTGTGTTTATTCTTTATTCATTTCTTGTAGCCCCTGATCCTAGAGTCTGGGACAGAGGAGGTGTTTGTGAATACTGCTTAAATGAGTGAAAGCAAGAAAAAATAATAAAGTGCTAAGCACATCAGAAAATTACATATTGTTTCTCAATACTGCTTTAAGGCCTGTCCTCTAAGGGGTTTGTACTGTGACTGCCTTAACTTAGTGCTTTCATACAGTACACAAACTCTGGAGCCACAGTGAATTACATACAGCTCTGCCCTTTACTAGATGTGTGTTCTTTGATAAAGTACTTAACCTCTCTATTTCAGTCTCTCCATTTGGAAAATGTAGATAATACAGCAGCTGTCTGAAAGCATCGTAAGGATTAAACAACTTTATGTATTTTAGGGGTTTCAAAAAGTGTACGGTTTGTGGTAAGCACTAAACAAGTGATGCCTATTTTTGTATCATCATCAGCATCATTATCATTATCAGAACCCCTAGACCAACCGATTACTGCCAGGAAAACATCATCACATAAGAACATGGAAGCTTCTGCCATGCCAAACTTCAGATCATAAGGTTGGCATGGCATTTGCTCAAAAAAGCCATGATGACACATGGTTATGATTTTCAATCTTATTTGAATGCTAAAGAGGATAAATTCAGGGAGACAAAAACCTTTTATAGAGTACATTTCAACTATCTGTATGGACTCAAGTATGCCATTTTATTTATTTTGATTTTAATTTCCTCATTTGTAAAGTAGATTATTTCTAAGGCATTTCCAGTCATAAAAGTTTATGATTCTTTTGTAACCACAAATCCCCATGTAACACAAACAAAAGGGAGAAAGCTAAAAAATTAATTTTCTCCTTAGTTTTTAACAAAGTCTAACATTTTAAGGTGTAAGTTTCTATTTTCATCCTAATTTATATTATCAGTAATTTTGGGTCTCACAAAATTCTTGTGCTGCATAGAAATGTCTAACCACTATGCCATACACCTGAAACTAATATGAAGTAATATTGAATGTCAACTCTAATTGAAAAATAAAAATTAAAAAAAAAAAAACAATTCTTGTGCTGTAAGTTAAGTACAGTCTTACTCTATTTCATAAATGGGAAAGGATGTTAAATGATTTTTCCAAGATTGTTCTAAAAATTATTTAAGAAGACTTAAGATAAAAATAATATCACTTATTCCAAGTTTCTTGTCACTTCACTGATTTAGCTTTCAGTCTCTCTCTGGCGCTCATAGAACAGTTAACTTGGTAATAATTTCCCTTGAAAGAGTTTAGTCCTAGATGAAATAACCACACATCACTCCAAAGAGGTTTCAAAGCACTAAGAATACTTTCTGGATTTATAAACTCCTGAGAGAATTTGCTTCATATAGACCACAAGATATTCAAGTTAGCTAATAAAGAGGCAAAAGTTATTTCACACTAGGAATTAGGTGTCAAAGGGGAATTATAAAATATAACAGAAACCTGTTAATTTACATTCAGTAGCTGCTGCTCCTTTCTGTGCAATTCATCATGTAGATAATGATTTAAAGAGCTGTAAATACTTGTCTTAAGATAACTATTCTCAACTTTTTCATTTATTTTCTCATTTAAATTTTAATTAGCATCAAGAAACAGACATTTAAAAATAGCTAGCAAAAGATGATTTTCGTATACTATAAACCACATATATAAAAGTAGTATTAAAAAGTTGTATTAAAAACTGCATTTAAAAACAAAAAGTGACTATCGTGGGGTTTTTTTAGACCATTAAAAAATAAGGAAGAATAACAAATATAGACATAGAGAGATATAGAGATGATAGATAATTAGATAGTTGATAGATAGATGATAGATGTTAGAAAGATAAATCAATTTGCCTCAAAAAATAGCTATGTGATAATTACGATGATAAAAAAGTGCCTATTGTCGACATGTGAATTATTTTCATGAGCTTTATTTTCATCTAAGAAAAATAAGAAGTTATCTTAAAAACGTAATGAAGTTTTTTATTGCAAATCCTGTCACTTGGTAATTTTTGTCCCTCTGAAACTTCAAGGTAAGAAAAGAGTAAATTTTCCTTGGAATGTTTCTATCACTCGTGTTAGAGATGTCAATAGTCTTAAGGCCCAGATAACTAGTAGAAACGTCACATCTGGTGTGACAACTATCCGTCCCCAGTGGAATCCATGAATTATTTCTCCGTTGGGAAAATCAAATTAATTCAGAACAAAACAAAACAAAACAAGCTGCATTTTCCAGTTTTGCAGCCATAATGTATTAAAGGGACATCTTCTTAGGAAAAAAAGAAAGAAAGAAAAATCAATAGGCATACATTCTGCATTACACAAATCACAAAACTTTGTATTTCTACATATTTCCACCATCTCTCAATGTCTTGCAAGGAACATTTGTCATTGTCATAGTTACGAGGCCCTTCGAATACAGACATGTTCCAGAATCCTTCAGGAGATAGATTTCAATAGCACTTTAGGCAGTGGATGCAACCAGCTTCCCCACTCAGCTGAGAACAGGCCACCAGCTCATTGAGGGTTGTCGTGAAAGGGAAGGGGCTTCCTGGGTCTTTGGTAGCCTAACTGGCTTCCACTTTGCCCTGCTCGAGTCCTCACCTTCACAATGTCCTCGTCTGTTCTTATTTCTCTCTCTTTCTCTGTTCTTTTCCTCCTATTTTTGTAGTTTCCTTGCTTCCTGTATTTATCTCTCCCCTTTTATTCTGGCAGCAGAAGATAAAATAATTTGATTTAGAAGTAGTAAATATGAATTGGCAAACAAATGCCATTCAAATGCTTTTTTTCCTCCCAACTTCTGACTGGATCAACTTTGAAGAATGAACAATACACATTCAACGGAAGTTGTATGAATGTCGAATAGTATTAGTAGGAACATTTTTGCTCCAATCGAGTTTATATTACAGGTTGGAGAATTTGTAAAATGAGAGACTTATTTTTTACTTGTTATTTTCTCAGGGAAAACCCACAATTTACCTAACATGGTGAGATTGGGACTAAAAATACCAAGTTATAGCTTTTATATTTAAGCTGTATGAATGAATTTGTGAAGGCAAAAGTTTAGATTAAACAATGGTTTCCATGTTGGAATTGAAAAATTCAAGGGGAGAGAGGTCTTAAAACAATCTATTAGGAGTGCAGGAAGATTATATTTTACTTCATAATTTTGACTTCCTATCTTTGTTTAATGTTTAATAATGTATTTAATATACAGAGATGATAAAACATATAAATATATGTATAAATTAGCATTGGGCAATTGGAGTTTTAGAGGACCACTAGATAAGAGTATCTTTTGTACCTAAAATAGTATTTTTAGCCATATTAAATAAGTCCTCTGGTGATTTTTTTTTTCAAGATTTTTGAATGGTAATTGGCAATTTGGGGTAAACTTAAGCTATTTGCAGACTTGCCATCATTAATAATTGGGCTTAATCAGAGTCTCCCTCTGAAAATTGTAGATAGATCTTCATATATGACTGTTGATCATAGAGAAATTAATAATATAACCACAAAGCAGATTGCATTTTCATTTGTTTTATGCTAAGTTCATGTTATTCTCCTCATTACTGGTTATCCACTTGAGTGTCACCACACATTTTAGTCTGTAGGATTTGTGGAGGACACAGCAGTACTCAGAAAAGCATTTTTTGAACAATACTTGTCTGAGAATCCAGAGATAACTCTTTCGAGGTTTATAGTGGAAACCACGTGAGAAAAAAATACATTACAAAGCATAAGGGTCCGTTTTCCCATTGTGTGAATAGCAAGACTGAGAATTGTTGCTGATTTAAAAATCATTTTTGCAGTCACTATTATAATATTATAATGCTTAGTAAAAAATCTTAACACAATAAATACAATACTATATATAAAATACTATATTAACTAATACCAAGAATACTATATTAACTATATTAACCAATGATGAGCAAGTATAAAAATATTAGGTTAACACTGCTACGTGCTAGTTGTAAGACGGGGGGTGAATTTCTTAACCATGCCATACCACATTTTTCTCATTTGAAAAACTTAGATAATCATAACCTACCAGGCAATGTTTCTGTGTGAATGAAAGCCCAGAATATACTTCACAATCAACAAAATATAGTTGTCATTATTACCGTCAGCATTGTTATTATGTTGGCAATGTAGATTTTGACTAAAATGACAAGTCTTTACCTAGCTTGTTAGAATCATTTGTATTGCAAATATACACTGTAGAAACAGTTTTAACTCAAATTTCAGATATTCAACTTAGGCTGAAATATGCTCATTAATATGAACATAGGAAGAATTTTGATTACTCCAAAACTAGTTTTCATAGACTCTAGGGGAGATAGAAGCATATGAGCTTGAATATCTCTGCTCTTCCATGACAAGATAAAGGTAAGAAAACTATTAAGCATCACATTCCAAGTGGTAACTGAGAGGAAATGAGATGATGAGATGATAAGATGATCAAATCTAAGCCAAGTCAAGATAAATAAAAGAATGTACTACTTTGTCACAATGACTGTGGACTCTAGAACTATACCTAAGTTTGAATCTCACTTTGCCCACCTAGATATGGGATGCTGAGGAAGTAGCATTAACAAGCCTGTTTTCTCTTTGCAAAACACAGTCCCTCATATTCGGTTTTAAAGGGCTATTGGGAGGACCAAATGAGACAGCATCACTCCAGATGCCCAGTGAAATGCTTAATAACCTCAGCTGCTATTTAATATTGGTTAGTTTTTCCTTTCTTCCATAGAAATGCTTGTGAACTGCTGTGCAAGTTTATAAATAACACATTTCAAAAAAAATTGAGGTGGAAATAAATAGAGAGAAAATAACCAATTGTGCCTGGGAGATATGCCCATTTAGCAAAGACTCCTAGATAATTAGGGAGGAAATTAAAATTCCATATTTAGCTAACAGACATTAAAGAAAGATGAAAGTAGTATTGAGCAGCCCTCAAAGTGTGTCGTCTTTTCCTCATTTCCTACTCAAATTAATTACTAAGGACAACTGAACCATTTTGTTAATTCACACTAATGATGAGCAGCCCCACTGTAAATTACTGAACATCCCAGATTAGTCACTAAATAAATAAGTCCTATAAAAAAAAGAAACATAACAGTGCTGAGATATAGGAGGCAATATGTTCATTCTGTAATTGCAGCTGAATTTTAATTATTTTGGATAATCTTTTATTACACATGTGTGAATGTTCTTCAACACATTTTAAGTAATATCAGATGGGCTCACCATTTCCATATTTGACTGGAATCATTATCTAAATATTGAACAAGTCAACTAAGGAATTTGGATGACTGGTTTATATTAACATATGCCACATTCATATTTTAAAATAGTTTTCATTATCTTTTCATTTTTCTTTTCAGTTTTGATTATTCCTTGGACATCAGAGTGCCACAGTTACCACTGAATAAGTCCACATGTGTTCAGTAAGCCCCAGAGCGCCAAAATATTATTAATTGGTTCTTGCAGACTATATTTTCGATCAATAATGATCACAATAGCTGAGGCAATCAAGTGATAATCCACTGTGCCTGTTAAAATGGCTGCAATAAGTAGTTTAGTTTTCTTCAGACTATTCTGTTTTATATGAAAAGTCATTTACTATCCAGTAGACCAAAGATGTTCAAATGAGTTAGTCAGAAAGGAAAGCCAAGTTTGTGCAAGAAAGCAAACCATTATTCTAGAACTCAGAGCACTCTAACATACCTAACAAGATTGTAATAGGAACACCTTATCCATGTCTGATTCACTAACTTGAACTTATTTGATAACAAACAACTTCTTCTTGAAGAGAGGGCCCTAAATTCAATTTATATCTCACAGTCCTAGTAAATAAGAAAAGACTGACAAGTTTCCTTCCATAAATCCCCACGATTTCATGTTCCTTTTGGTCATATTAGGGGAAGGCAGAGCAGAAAATGAGGTTTTGTTCTGCTAATAGGCTACATAAACAGAAAGTTTGTTTTTGAAGTACTCCAGATCACATGTATCAAGGAGATAGATATGACAGAAAAAAATAATATTTGCAGAAAATTAAAGAGGATTAAAAGGAAAAGAGAGATGACTTAATATAACTTTTTAATTGAAAAATATCACCTTGTCATTAATAGCACATGAAATAAGGGTTCCTACTTTAAGGTTATTTCTATTTAAAGAAAGCAAAAATCATCCTTCCGAAGATACATATGTGCACTACTAGTGAGTAGAGGTAAAGAGGTGCTATTTATTTTTGAACGCATTGCATAGATGCCTTTCAGTTCAAGATGAAATGAGCAGTTGTAACAGAAACCATAGGGAAAGGGAAACTTCAGTACCATGCAAGGTCAGTTTGTATTCACAGACAAAATGATACGTCATAACTATCACCATTGACTGGAACAACTGCTGCAAGACGAGATGACCCACCTTTTCCCACTTTCAAAAATTACTTCTTAATGTGGTTGTTGCTCTACATTGGTACTACTAAAGCATCAAATAATGTACTAAATTTTAGTAAAAGGACATCTATTTTATCCTCTATTGACTTTTTTTTAATTTTATGGACTTTGTTTTACATTGTAACACAAAATATCTTAGCTTTTTGGTTCTTGCCATTGATTGCAAACTTGAAGTTTATACTCTTTCCATTCTTATTAAAGATAGAGATAGAATTCATTCATCCATATATCTGCATATTATAAATTTTATCCTAAGGTCAAAACTGATCATCAGAATAATGTGTTTACACTGTTTTCATGGCCTTTTGTAAAAACACAAATAAAGCATCAGCACTCTGCCATTGATGTACACTGAGAGACGTTGTATATTGAGAGTAAGCCTATGGATTGCACTATTTATTTATTGAGGTGAGGATATTAAAGACATCACTTGGTCCATCAGCAGGGATCACCTTAAGAGAAATAATGGGAAACATCTCTTGTCTGGACATTATATTTCTTGTAAATGAAGGGATCCGTCTTTGCTTTGGCTCTCCATTAACTTAGAGACAAGATCTTGGCTTCCTTTTAGAAATTGCATATTTATTTTATTCCTGAATGTTTTAGTTTCCTATTGCTGAATAACAAATCACCCAAACATTAAGGCTAAAAGCAACAAACATCCATGATCTCACAGTCTCTGTGGGTGCATCTTAGCTGGGTGCCTCTCCCCCAAGATCTCTCATAAGTTTGTGATCAAATTTTGGTCAGGTCTGTATTCTCAAGAAAAGACTTGACAAAAGGGGGATCTGCTTCCAACCTTAGTCATGTAGTTGCTGACAGGATCTGGCACTTCACAAGTCGTTGGACTGAAGTCCTCAGCTTTGAGTTGTTGGTTAGAGGCCTCCCTCAGTTCCTTGCCCAGGAGGTCTTTCTATAGGGCAACTCACAGTATGGCAGATTGAATAAGCAAGTGAGAAAGCAAAAGAGAGGGAACAAGACGTGAGTCTCTGTCATTTTGTAACTTAACCTCAGAATTGATATCCCATCACTATGGTATATTCTGTTCAGTAGAAGGAGATCACCAGATCTAGCTTACCAAGAGGTGAGGGCATTGGGGCCATCTTAAAGACTATAAGTTTTAAAATTTTCATATACATACTTCCCCTTTGCCCAATTCCTCAATTGTTTTTATCCTTTGTATTACACATATTTACATGTTTTACTTAAAATGCATACCTATGTCATATGATAACATTTTGTGTGTATTTAATAAATGCTTATGTTAGATTGAACAGCCTTGGTCATTCACTTTAACAACTCCAATAATTACTTTATTAATCCATCCTCTAGGGCATAGATCTGTTTCTAAGCACTAGAGACACCATATTTTTTTTTAAAAAAGAAAAAAGTCCTGCCTTCAAGAGTGGGTGTGGGAAGTTAGTATTAAATGTAAGATTCTAATCATCACCCATTCAAACCTTTAAAAGTTACCAATTTAGTGTCCACTATTTGTCAGATATGCTTCTAGCCATAGGTATTTTGATTCTATAGAATAGAGTATCTCTCAGGGAAGGGTTGTAGCTGAGGTTCCCGAGAGTCAGAAATCGTTGATATTTTCTAATGAAAAGTTTAATGATGTGTTATTTTTGACCGTGAAATCAGCATGAATATCAAATTATGTACACCATCAAAAAATGCACTGTCCAAACAACCCTTGAGTGAGCACAGCCATGTCAGGGTAGGCATGACAGAATGACCACACCAAAGTGCCACGTGCTCAGAATGGAGCACCTCAAGGTTCCTTTTGGGCTCTGGATCATGGTTGTTAGAGGCTTAAATTGTTAGAAATGCTTTTTGTTAAAGAATTGACATCACACAATTTACCAAAACGGTAGAAAACCTTTTATTTTACATATTTTGTTAAAGTACAACAAACATGTAACGTACATATTTTTTAAGTATAAAAAATATTTCTTTTTTCTAATCCAAAAAACTTAAAACTCTAAGGAGGTGAAATTAATTATAAAGATTATGTAGTCCAACCTCTCCCTTTTATATTTAAGAAAGATACGATGCAAATAAGTCTAAAGATAACTTAGATCATTAGCAGCAATGAAAGGTTTATAATTCCCATCTTATGGCTCTTGTCTAGGGCCACTTCCAATATATCACTTACCATTTTTCCAAATGGTAAATTATATTTGTAGAATGTATCTTAATAGACTCTTAAACATTTTGTTTGTTCTGTTTATTTTTTAAATGTTCGATAGCAAATATTTAAGATTTTCCTCATGATAACTTTAACAATAATTCAACGTTCAAGTAAATTTTGGAAAAACCCAAGTTGAACAGGTCTAAATAGATATTTCTATAGCAAGAGTTCTCTATGCTTCTAATATGTTAATGTTCAATGTTAATTGTCTCACCATCTAAATGTTTATTAATGTGAATTACATTTTTTAAATATAAATCCTCTTTGCATACTTAGGACAAACCCAATCTTGTTTTGGTATAATCACTTTTTTAATACACTTTGGGTCTGATTTTCAGTATATATCTTTTTTTAAGGATTTTTGAATTTATGTTAATGTGTAAAACTGATAATTTTTCCTTTTACATATCTCCTCTACTTTTGACATAAGGGTTATACTTCTGTAGAATGAGTTGGATATTTTCTCTTTTCTAACTACTAGGAAGAAAAGAAAAGAAAAGAAAAGAAAAGAAAAGAAAAGAAAAGAAAAGAAAAGAAAAGAAAAGAAAAGAAAAGAAAAGAAAAGAAAAAAAAGAAAAGAATGGTACTTCACAAAAGAGTCTATCTGAGAAGCCAATAAGCATATGAAAAGATGCTCAAACTCAGTCAACTGGGAAATAAAAATAAAATCGAATAGATATAGTACATATTCACCGGGGAGGAAAGGAGGCAAGGAAGAAGAAAAGAAAGAAGGAAAGAAAGAGAAATAGACACTGGAAGTGGATGCCTGGAGAGAGCTCTCCTAACTGAAAATCAAAGTCTGAAGCAGAGGCCTGGGGACTGACTACACTTTATCCCTCATGTTAATTACCCTTTGGAAGATTTAACAGCTATCATGTATCCACTTGAAACTAGGTTGAATAATTTCAATACAAAAAATATACCTCTTAATCTTTTGAATTTTTATTAAATATATTTTAAGCTGATTTTTCTTTCTGCATCATGTACTTTCTGTGACATGTCTCTCACTCACATCTAAGAAATATGTGACACTATACAGCATAGTGAGTGGATAAATCGCTCTGGGTCTCTCTTTGCCCAGCATTCCCTTATGACTTTCTAATGCCTGCACTTCATCTCACAATGGCTTAGTACACTTGTGACAACAAAAATCAGGCCGTTGGTTTCCTTGCCCTTGACTTATTTTGTCAAATGTTAATAGCGGACCTAAACATGAAAATTCCCTAACAAATGTGAAGATGATGGTTTATTCTATTATTTTTCCACTTTTCTCCTTTCATAAATTGGCAAAGAATCTCATAAGTCAAAGCCTAAGAAAGAAAATTTTCCAATTCTTTTAAACGTTTTAACAAAGGCTGTGTCATTTTTAATCTCACACTTGGGGATCAATACTAGAAGGAATAAACAGACACTCTCCCAGAAGGAAATTGATATCAAATGAACCTAAAAAGTCATCTTTGGTTTGGTATCAATCATTTGCTTAATTATCCCCATCTTCAATGCTCTTTGAATTTTTCAGAGACAAGACAACAACGCCAGAAAATATAGAAGGCGTCCTTTGTTCCTTGAATTAAGGGCTCTTCCGCTGTCTGTCTCTCACCTCATTTGTTACATCTAACAATCTGGAAGTGAATGTGTTTAATAGGCTTTGTCTGCAAAGAGCTTTGTTTCTTTTTTTTTGGAAGGAAGCTATATAGCCGTGGAATTGTCTCCTCATGCATTCTACCTTATGGCAGCACTGAGCCTTTAAATATGAAAGAAGTTTAATTAATGCCCTTGGATAAACTGTTAACCTTTGAAATGGTTTCCTGATGCATGGAGTCCCTTTCTCTTCTGCCAGGGATTGATTTTGGAAATGGCCCTGCCTCCTTGTGACTTATGATTCAGGGAGAGGAAGAGACCAGGCGAAGTGTAGCAGGGCGGGGGTGAGAGCCCTTGTGAAGTGTAGTGATGAAGGGTTTGCATCACTATCTGGAAAATATAAGTCATTGAAAATGTGTGGAACCAACTTCAAAGAAAGATGATGGTTTTACGAAGAGATGATAATATCATTCCATTGAAACAGAACAGTAACACTGAAAATATAAGGCAGTTTTTACATTAACTGAAGCAAGACTCTCAAATTTCTGATAAAATAAAGATTTGGGAAAAAAAAAAAAAAGAACGGCATAGACGATAGATACACAGAGAGAAGGAAGGACACAACTTCTACGCTAGTAAACTTTATTGTATTTTCCTGGCACGGCTCCCAGAGACCTTTTCAAAGAAAATGAAGCCAAAGAGTTATTCTTTAGAGGCTTTATTCTTATTAACGTACTTATTGTTCAATGTACAGTTGTTTAATAGGACAGATTTTTTTAAATTAAGTGTTATTTTAGGAAAGCAATTTTTCCGTAGCAGAAGCAGTGTTGCGGGGCAAAGTGTATAAGAACAAATATTGAAGAAATTTCCTCATGTTTGTTACCTCTTCTAACAGTAACTCTTGGTAAAATTGAGTTACTGTGGCCCCCAATCTGTTTCTGTGATAGTACAGTTAGTGAAGACTCCATAATATTGGCCTTCAGAAGAAGAGCATATTGATTTGTTTGCACAGAAGCGACAGAAAGTACAATCTGCCACTGAGAAAAATAAATAAAGTTATGTTCTCAGTTATTTTATTACCACTTCAGTTTTTATATCTTCACTTATAAAACCTATTTGTCTTCTGTACTAGTGATATAGAGTGCTTATTAAATTAACAAGGGCCAAGTAATATAGATCTGTGTAGAATAACAATTTGAAGCTCATTGGACTCTGAAATAGTCCCACTTTTGTCAATCAAATTATGAATGTTAAGAGCCTGTAGCTTAATGAGAAATACCACCATACTGCGTTTCTCCTCTACAACCCTGGGGTTTTCAAATTAAGAAATAGAAATGTCCTTGGGGCCACGCCGACTGTCCTCATAGTTGTAGCCAGCATCGCGGTCAGTTTAAAAGTTCACCCTATAAAGAATGCTGGGGGTTGCCTAGAAGTGAAAAAACATTCTTTTGGACAGCCAGCATCTCCCAGCTGCACCCCTCCTCACTAATTGGGAGCCACACTGGAGACCTTCCGGTGACCTGCTCGCTCCCCCACTGCTGGGGACCAGCCAGCCAACGGCTGTACTGGCATGTGTTCTATTGGCAGCATCTGTTCAGATAAGTGCAGCCCAAGAGATGTTACCTAACTGTAGAAGAAGGAAGAAACAACAGGACAAGTCACAAGGTCCTCCAAAGTGAGATGGGATGGAGAATGTTGCAAGCTCTGGAGTTTCTCTGATTTCAGTAAGGATAGAATTATATTCAGGATCTTAGATTCCAGAGGATCATACAATCCAATCCCTTTTTTGCCGCTGAGAAAATATATGAGGAGCAGGGAGTGATAATTTTCCCAGTGGTGCACAGCTTCTTAAGAAATAGCACACTCTCTAAAGCATTCAATTTTCCAAATTCTTAGTCTGAGGTCTTTACCAGTGTATAAAAGGAAATGTAATTTTGATATACAACTAGAACAGAAATAACTAGAAATGTAATTTTAACCTATCAACGGTAAAAGATAGTGATGGAAAGTGTTTGCATCTGTCCAGCACTTACAAAGCACTGAAAAAGGGTATCACTGTGATGCCTCTGCTACTGAGGTTTCCCAAGAGCTTTCAGGAGGGTGGGAGGGAGCGAGGAGTCTAAGTATTTTCTCTTCTCTGATACCTACAATAAGACCAGGATTAAACTGTCTTCAGTTTGGCATTTAACTTTATTCATTGATTTGTAATGAAAAATATTCACTTTTCAGATTTTCCAGGAGATGGCAAACATCATATTCTGTCATCTGTGAGCATTGTCTAATACTCTACTCTTTTAGAATTATAGTCAAGAATTGAAGTTTATCATATGCACTTGGAAACAAAAATAATGATTCCGGTCATCTCTTTTATTATAGCTTATTAAGCACCTGCATAAATTATTGATATCTAATATGCATTATGTGATCACAAGCTCTATTGCTCCTAATTTCCTTCCCTGTACTATACTTTATAACATAAATATAAAATACCAATTTTCATAATATATTTTCACCATCTTTACTGTGAACACTCAAGGTCAGTGGTTCTTGAACTTCAGAGTACATCAGATTGCTGATTCCCCACTCCTCAAATTTTAGATTTAGTAGTAGATAAGGTATAGAGTCCAAAAATGTGTATTTTGAACAACCTTCCAAGTGATGCTTATGCCGCTGATTGGGGGACCCCACTTGGAGAACCATCACACTAAAGAAACATGAATCATAAGTTATTAAAAAATTATTAAGAATCAAATTTTTTATATGCATTCCATAAATTTTAGAAAAAGTCATTACATTAGTAATGCTTAATTATTATTAATAAGAAAGAGGGTGATTGATTTGATGGAAGTAGAAAATGATTTTATTTGTATTGCTCAAATTTGGTGAAAAGAGAATAGATTTTTTAATATTTGTGTAATTAAAAATAAATTATGTCCAAAAAGTAAAAGTAAATAAATTACATTTAGTTTAAGGTAAATGGACTGTTAAAATTTTCTATTTTTGTGAGATCGATATCTTAATTTATGTTTTGCTATAAAATCATCCATTTCATTTACTTTTACATTTATTTGCATATATCAACCTATGCATACCCCAATGATTATATTATTTATATCTCTTATTATTTCTTCCAATGTCATTGATACAAATGATAGGGATTTAGCTATTTTTTTCTTGTGGTTATTGATTTTATTCATGTCTATTATGATCAGAAAAGTGGTTTATGCTATTTCTATTTCGTAGTAAATTATTTCAATTTTCTTTGTGTTCCAATGTATGACAAAATTTTATAAATATATCATGGCTACTTGGACAGCTATGTAATTATAGGGTCTTGCATATATGTATTTGAATTATCACATTAATATGTCATTAAAATCTTCTATATTGTTACAAATAGTTTTATCTAAAGTGATGATCCTTAAGAAAGGATGTATTAAAGTTTTCTAATCAAATAACTAAATAAATGATAAATAAATTACACTTCTGTAAAAAGAGTAATTTGTTAAAAAGTGTCTGTTCTCACACATGATTCTCCTCTCCATCCTCAAACTCCTTTAAATGAAAATGGCATAAAAACATTTTTATGATTGGAATGAGTAAACGGAAAATAGCAGATGGAAAGTTCAAACAAATACTTGGAAGATAAAGAGCAGTAAAGGATTGAAAAATGACAAAGCAGAGCAGAGTTAGCTACATTCTAATCACCTGGAATGGGGAACCCAATGAAGCATGAGCTGTAGTGTTCATATGCCCAGGAGCTACAGATGCTGGGCACAGCAGGAAGCTGAGTTGGGATGCAAAACTTCAGCCACAGGGCTTGTTTAAAAGTCTGTGTTTAGAATGGTTAATCCCTGGGCTCCTCACTTGCAAATCTAATGATTTTCCTCCTTAGCCACATCACCCTTGACCCTCAGGAGGATGGAGGTTATTTTATGGATAATTAAAACAGATGCTCTAAACTTGAATACACAAAACACAGTAGAGAACTGGGGTGATCAATGGCTAAGGTATAGGAGATTAACTGAAATGCAAATAGAGAACTGTGGGATTCTCAACTCTTTTCTTTTGTCCTACTTCAGAATATTAGCAGCCGAACTTGTCTCTCTTCTCATGTATCCCCTACACTCTGCCCCCACACCATTGCAGGAGATAGATACTTCTCAGAAGATTATTCTCAGAAAGACCTCTAGATATCGATGTTTGAGGGTACTCAATGAAAAGCTGAACTGAATCTATTTGTGCTGTAAGAATTCTACCAACTGACAAGTCCTCTCTTCATAAACAGAGCCTCTTAATGGTTTTTTTCCTGTCTTGTTCTTAAAAAATATTTATATTCAAAACTCACAAGATATTAAAAGAAATTGTGGAATTCGAGAGATACAAAAGCGAAACAAGTAAATATACATACAAAGAAATATACATTCACACACGAAGGAGGAATAAAGTCTACAATCAATACCCTCAGAGAGACGAGAAAAGATACTGTTGTCATTAAAGTACAAAATCAGATACTTTTAAACAGGCATAATTAGAGATAAAGACATAGTACTTGAAAATTGATATAAACTTGAAAGGTAAAGAAAGGATAGTTCTAAGAATATATAATTAAAAAGATAAAATAATTTTTAAAAATTTAAGCAACAATTTAAGAAATTTGAGATTTAACCTGCAAAATAGGCGTTACAGAAACAAAGAGAAAATGGAGAAAATTTTATATTAAAAAACATACAAAAGTATGTGTTAACTTTATAGAACACTAATTCATCAGTGACCAATATTATAATATGTAGACTTAGCCAAAATTGTGAAATAATTATATTCGTATCATGCTTCTTATAATAGGATGGAAATAAATAATGTCAGCAGTTAAAAGGTCAAGTACTAGCCTAATAAGCATATTGTTGAGAGATATGGAGGCCACCAGTGGAATGAGCTAAAGGAATTGAATGTCTTTTATTCTAGAAATTAATACTAGAGAATGGAAAAAGATGGAGTAGAGATAAAATAGACATTTTCTATTACATATCCTTTAGTTTTTACTATTTAAGTTTTTACTACATGCATGTATCAATTAAATAAAAATAAGTGAATTAGTAAAATCTTACTCTTTTGAGAAACACACAAAAGAACATCCGACTAAGGTTTGGATATTCATAGTTAATAATAGAAAATTTTGAAAGATTGTATCTATCATTTCAATCCCCTTTCTCACATAATCAGTGACTGCCTTTCTTTCCAACCCTTCTTCCTGTCCCCACAGGAAGCCAGACAATTCTCCACAGAAGCTGCAGATGTGGGGGAACCAGGCACAAGAGAACTGTGGAAAGCAAAACAACTCTCATTCAGGCTCAATAAATGAGGAGTGGTTTCTTTTATTTAGGCAATAAAATTTACAGAACACATTGGTAATTTTTATTATAGCAAAAATTCATTTTATGAACTCACTTTATTCCTAAATCTGCAAACATTCCTATGAAAGGTATATAACAAATACTGCATCCTATTACTTAGCAGACAGATGTGACATACTAAGAAAGCACAGTTTTGAAGTTAAAAAGCCATGTTCGAATACCGTTTCCACCAACTATCAGTGATGAGACCCTGGAAATGTTTTTTAACCTCCATATCTCAGCTATTAAATGAAGATAACAACAATGGTTACCTGATAGCTTGTCAAGGGAAATACTTAGTTCAGCATGTGAAATTCTTAGTTCAGTGCTTGGCGCTATGTAGGAAGTAAAAAATTTTAAATCATAGAATTAACAGCAATCATCATGATAATACTCATTATTACTAAAGAATGTAGGCTAGTAATAATATGAAGAAAGTTTACGATTATAAGTGAAATAGTCCCCAAACCTAATTTTAGACTTCATTACAGTTTTTGCCTCCCTAAAAAATGTTTGTTCTATGAATAATAATTAGAATTGACTGATCTGGTTTTAAGATCTTTATTTTTAGTATTGTCTGTTAGAGTGGTAATATTAAATGGAAGATAAGAAAAGGAACAAAATGGCCAGATACTTTCAAAAATTAGATACTATAAGTCTAGTTAACCAGGAGTTTATGTGTATCACTTCATTCTATATGAAGAAACGGCTACAGGAGAAGGACTGGTGTTCTGTAGGTTCGGGGTACCAGAGCTTGGGGTAGCGGTTCTGGTAACTGGAAGAATATGCCAGGAGCCGTGGGCAGATCCGACATAGCTTTATTCAGGCATAGCAGGGCACAGCAAGGCAAAGGCACAGTTCCAGCTCCCCCAAAGCTTGCACAGGCGGGGCTGTTCTTATTACAAGGTGCATAATAGTGGCTTAAGGCCAAGTACTATAATCAGTAACAATCTACAGGTTGTAGAGGATGCTGTATCTAAGGTTACATAGGACGCTGTATCTAGGGTCACCTGGGACGCTGTATCTAGGGCTGCCCGGAAACCGCACAGCTTGCTGGGAGGGAGCCTGACTGCATCCATTTTGTTTGTCAGTCCCCTCACCCAACAACTGGTCCCTGAAGTTGTTCACAGTGGTGAAGACTATGGTTTTCAGATCACTGGAGAACCAGGTAAATTACATCTGAACTCGTATTTCTCTGGTGTGGCTATTAAATAATAGTGTCCTAGAAAGCAGACATTATGAATAAAATTTTGGATCTTCATAAAAATAAGATTTCATTCTTCCCTAAGAATTCGCTGGTTTTATTTCTACTAAAGAGTAGAGAAGAGACCTTTTTTTTCTCCTTCTTTATTGAAATATAATAGACAGTTAGTTGCTTGTATTTGCATTGTACAATTCAATGAGGTTTGTTTGTTTTTTTCAATTATAGTTGGTATACAATAATATACCAGTTTCAGCTGTATAGCATAGTGATCACAGATCCACATAACTCGCAATATGCTGCCTACAAGAGAAGAGGCGTCTTAAAGAGGTCAATTGAAATTCTAAGACTTAATCCTTTTAGGCTTAATCAGCAAATCTTTTGTGTACTGACCTTTAGGCAGCAGTGCAGAGCTCATCTATTTGCAAAGCTACGAAGCTGAATATTAGGAGATGGAGCTGTCCCTTGAGCTGACCCCAAAGGAAGGGAGTTTTTCACTGTGACTGAATCATTTGTTAATAATACAGGCTTGCTTTAATATGAACAAAGTGTTCATTAAAATCAAAAAGTGAGTGACTTACAGGATACTGTGGATATAAATATTATGCCCTTTTTAACTGACAAGTGAAATGAAACAAAGAAAGATGAAATACAGCTTCATAGGCCACACAGTAAGTGGCAGAAACATACTTCAAAACTTTTGATCTTGAAATTTCTGTCAGCATTCACTTTTCACATCCAGCACCACTTGTGCTTCAATGTTGAGCCAATTTGCCTCTTCTGAGAAGGAATTTCTGTAAAGATGGCAGAATTAGTGAGTCCTCAGAGGTTCTTTTTCAAAAACCATTTAATCTAAAAATAAGAGAAACTGCTCTATGTAAGCCAGAGAGAAAATGAAACATGATTAATTAAAGATGTAAACTACCCAGAGATGTATAGCAGTGTTGTTATTGTAATAACCATCATAGACTTGAGAAACTTCAGAATTTATATCACAGAACTACAAACGAGGCAACAAGAATTACCTTTGAAGTGATCGTGGTGTTTTCAAGACAGGTACATTCCAAAGACACTAGAATATAATTTAGATTTTCATCTAACATCCTGCACATTGAAAAAGTCTACAAAGTGTTTTCCGAATGAATAATTAAATAGACATGGAAAACAAATACTTTCTCTGCAAAGAATAATGTTTATATATTCCAAAGATATTTCCACAGTCTTATTGGAACATTGTTCAGATGACAAGTTTATTTGTGTGTGTATGTATGAAGAAATTTCTGTCTAAATGCACTGAAATTAGAAACAGAACTGAATCTCTACAAAAATTAGCCACTTTTCTGTGTAAAACTGGCAAATTTCTAGAGATAGTTTCTTATTTGTGACATGTTTGATTCCATCTAACAGAATTCTACCTAAAGAAATTTCCTGGAACATCCAACTCGCTGACTTGCTATGATCCACATTAATGGCCTTTAACTCTACGACTAATTTCACATTTCCTTTGCCTCAATATTGTATAGAATAAGAGCTGTTGACAATAACATACTAAAAGAAGGTGTTTTAGGGTCAGGTAAGGAAGAGAAGTATTGAACCATTATGATATGCTTTGCTTAAAAACTATTTAGAAGTTGCTTAATAATGTTTGTACAGCTTTCATTAATAAACTATATTAGAAAATGTCTCATAGAGAAATGAGGCATAAAGATCCAGATGACAGGACATAGAGTAATATATTTTCTTCCATCATTAAGAAAGTGACAATAACGACTGAGATTCACAGATAGTCATTCGGATAGTGATTTTAGAAATCTCCGTATTAGAATAAAAACTAACATACGCACAAAAGCTATGTATAGACTATCTCTCAAAAGATTTTCTCCATTGATCCATAGGCCCCAAATACAGTCAAATGCAAGAAATACCACAAAAGCTCCTAAAAAATAGAACGCAAGAACAACTTTGAAATAGAATGTCTAAAAAGAGTTTATGATTCTTATGGTTTATGAACTGGACTCTATTCTCTCCTATGGCCATTCTTACACTTCACTTCTTTCTCTGTCTGTATCTCTGTCTCCTGCACAGACACACAGTTAGTTAGTTCTCTTTCAGATTCCCTGGTTTTATCTTATTTGTCCTAGGGGGGGGAAAATAAATAAATAAATGAAAAAATGGAAAGTATGCAGGACAAAGATATGACAATATGTAGTAAAGTAACTCCATCTAATTTGTTATTTATATTGAAATATTCACCCATACACACAACTGCAAATTTTCATTTTACTTATGCTCTATGGATAGAGAATCATCTTGACCTTCAAAAGGTTTGTGGATGATGTTCATTTTAATCACTATGGGCTCACCCCATCCAAAAATCTCTTAACTTTACTCATAAAACGAGTAACATGTATTGTATAAAATGTTGATGTCGAGATGAGGCCAAATTCTGCATATATTATATATTTTTAAATCTCCTGGCCTGATAACAAATAGGTTTCTATTGTCCTGAATGCTCCAGGTTTGAGTGCATAGCTTCCCTTCACTGCATAAGTCTCTTCTATGGTAGCAGGCTGACATAGTCTCTTTTCCCGAAATATGCTTCGATGTGTACGATTCTCAGAATTTCAACTCCATGTGGTAAACAAAGGGAATTTTGTGTGAATACACACTTTGAAATTAGGCACTTTACTATTTTAATATCTCCAGAGAATTATTTGTACATAACTACTAGGTATGAAGTAAGGTTAGAAAGATAAGTTCAGTTATTGGAGAAAGAAAGATTTATTATTTTGTTAGTTTATCTCCAGCTATGTATTTTCTAAAAGTTTAGATTACTCTTGTGACTTCAAAAACTACTGAGTGGTAAATAATAAATTAAGAGCATTTGAGAAATTGAAATAATTCAAGTAGATAATAATTCTTCAAAAGTTCAATTTAATGCCTCTAAAGCATTTACTGTTATATTAATCAGACAGTTTTAATCAATATATATAATATATGTTGTTATTAACACATATTTCTTGAGGATTAACATCCACACTTTACACATACATGAGCATTTACAATCTTTTTTCTTCCCCACTATTCCTTATAATCTCTTGTCTCATGTCAAAGTGTTTACTGTTATTAATAGATATTAGGCAGAGCTTAAAAATTTTTTAAATAGATAATAATCAGCATGTGTTTTTACTACAGCTCTTAACACATTGAATTGAAATTACAAATTTATATCCTATGATCATAAAGTGTACATTACAAATTTACGTATCTCTTTTCTCACCACACATGAGATGGTAAGCTCATCAGAAGCAGGTACTACATTTTAACTGACATAGAAACTAGTACTACATCCACATAGTAAGAAAGTAGGAATGTTTTTGGCGAACTAACTTAAACTGATAGTAGAAGGTTATTTATCACTATTCTCAAGTAAAAGTAGTCCAATATAAAATAAACACTGCTCGACCAAACTGATTTTTAATCATGGTTAAATTACATTAACTAAAGCATTGACAAGGTCTTACTTTACTCATAAAAATTAAAACTTAAATGTCAAATGATAGTATAAAGAACATTGATATGATGTTTAAAGAAGCTTATGGAATTGAAATTTGGTGACAGCTACAATGTTATGAGTAGAAAATTGGCATATTTTTTATAGAATTTTTTTAGTAAGTAAATACCTAACAGTGGATTTAAAGCATTATATATTTTATAAATTTATTCTTTAAATACCAATTAATAATTATTTTAATGTTTTTATTAAAAAGTATTAATTTTCCTTCTGCTAAATGACCAAAATTCTTCAACTTTAAAAAATTTGAACTTCATTAGTATTACATTTGTTCCACCACACATAAATTAACATAAAAGAATTATATAACAAATTTTTCAGACCAACAGCTAGCTACACAGTAAAGAGATTTTGCACAGTAGTAGAGCATTCAACATAAACATTTTTCTTCTCACCATAAGTCAAAGCAATCTTTTTTCCAGTTCTATACTAGTAGGACCCACAAGTCAGAGTGTCTGAGTGTGTACTGGGAAAGGGGACAGGTGGGGTAAGAATAGATGAGTGTTCAAAGTAAGTCACCAGCCCAGTACCTGACTATATTGCACATAATACAAATCCTGCTCATTCATCCCTGCTGGGAAACAAAAAATTGTCACCAGAGTCCACATTTCTCCTCCATGGTCTCATGTACTAAAGAGCAGGAAAATGCCCCATTTTTATGTAACAGATCATGCAGAAACAATTTTAAACAGAAACTAGTAGCATTGCAAAAAAAGACACTAAAAAACAAATTAACTTGAGTCATATATATAATTGAAGAAAGCAGTACTATAAAGTTGAACTTTACAGACAAACTAGAAAAGTTTGTAATCAATTTAGTAACCATGGTATGAGAATATGACAGTTTGAAGACTAGTATAGAACATAAGAGGACAACTTCACATATAATCAAGTCAACAGAGAGGACCAGAATCACATCTCCCTTAGCTATACTAGATTTTCATCAAAACTTTAAAGAAGTAATAAAAAATAAATAGAATGTCTGGGTAACTTAGTCTATCATCTATCCTTCATCCATTTATGTGTGCTATGTTCATACATCTCCAGGGCATTGAACATACACTTCCTAAGTATAAAACTCTGTGAAGCAGGAGATATTTTAGTATGTTGCCTTCACTGACATATATACAGTACCTAGAACAGTGCCTGGTACATAGTAGGTATTCAATAAATAGACGATGGATGGACGAATGAATGAATAAGTGAATGAATGATAGAAACAGTTTTATTTTTGTTTCTCACTGTCCCATTTAACCCATTCAGCACTTGTAGTTCACCTCCTGCCCTTGAGTAATAATAAAGACTTTTCCTCAATTTTTTGTCATTCTTAGATAATAGAAAGGCCTATGATAACTTTAACAAATATGATCTCAAGTAATGTAAATTTCCTTTCCCACATAAAATTAAGTCAAGTTCTAACTTGATTTAAAGTTAAGTCTCAGTTCCTCTCTCAACGGAAGCCTGTAACAAGCAATGGGAAGAATATTCCTTTCTATTTCCATCAGCTAGGAGTGGGGGAGGTTGGACATAAGAGTGACAAGAGTATTTGTACTTCTTACATGACCATCACTGTCATAAGTAGGTGTCACTTTTCTAGACCTTGCAGATGGTTTAAAGCTTACTTTCTTGTGCTAGTGTTTTTATGAGTTCTTAGAAGTTTCCTCTGCTTGGTCTCACCAATTACGACTCTTGCAACCCCGGCAGTGTTTATCCTTGAGTCTGTAGCTTGCAATCCCACTGCAGGTTCTGTCCCTAGTGATATACCCTTTATCCTGTTACCACTTGGGTCCTCTTACTAAGGGGAAGAAAAACCCCTTAGGCAAGATTTATTTTAAAATAGCATCAGTATCATGCCCTCTGACCTTGTATTTGCACCCCTATTGAATTGCGTTGGTAGGGAATGCATTTTCTTCCCAGCAGCAAAGATCTTCTCTACCACACAAGCCACTTCAGCTTTCAAGGGTGATTTTGATACCAGTGTTCTTGGCCCTTTAACTAACAACTCATCAAGTCATCAATGAAAGAACTCCTCAATATCCTTAGATGAATGAGATATCACTCCATGAGGGGAGGGTGGCTCTTAACACCATCTCTACATATAAATTGTGCTCACAAAATTCTTTCTCAACTTTGCTCAACCTTTTTATTTTTGATCCCTGGAAAGAGATCCAAAATCATGTAACCAGTCTTAAATACAAAGCTCAAGCATGAATTAAAAAATGTTATCTTGGTGGTCTATGTCAAACTTCACATTGATTCTTGTTATTTATTGTGACCGGGGTCTCTAGGTTGAAACATCCAATTAAATAGCCTGCTACAAATACATGTAAATATATAGCTGGGAATGGCAAATAGGTTTTAATTCTCATTCCAGTTCTGAGCCAGTCATAGCACTTGCCAAAGAGCCCTGAATTGAGGACATTTAAACTCATGGGCAAGACTGTCTCTGTTGATTAGTGATGCCAGCCAAGGGACAGAGAGGAGAAGTTAAGGGCACTCCTTGCACTGGGAAGAATCTTTGAGGGCAGATGCCATGTTTGTCTTGCTCATGCTATATTTACTGTCCTGGCAACATGCCTGGAATTGAGTGAGTTCTCAATAAACATGTGTTGAATATATGAGCAAGAATGTATATATGCAAATAAGTAGCTATATATATATATATGTGTGTGTGTATATATATAGTTATATTAATCACATATGTATTTATAAATTAATTTTTTACATGAATTAACCTTTTAGTTAGCTGAATATTATTTAGTATGCTGTAGTATAAGTTCAGTTATTTTCTACTAATTGTTTTTTATCTTATAAAAGTAATTTATAAAACCCTAAGGTAATATTTCTTGAGGCATTATTAAAGATATAAACTTGAATTCAATTCAAATGACAATTATGACAATTCTAATATCCCTTTCAAAGAAGTGCCTAAACAAGGTCAATTGCTGACTCTATCGCCACACAAAATATGATTTTAAATAAAGTTAACCTGAGTTTTCGGGATATTTGAGTATGTTAATGCGATATCATCTAAAAAGAAAAACGACAGGTAAGCAGAGATATATAAATTGATAACTGTGTGGCCCTAGTAATTGATAATTGATAATAGTAATTGATAATGCTTGGTAATTGTTCATCTTCTATTTGGTGGTATTAAATTAATAATAGGTTTAATGGCTATGTTAAGTAATTGATGATACAGATCTGAAGATATTATTGAGAACACATTGCTCATATAAATGTAAATGTAGTTATATTGTAAGAAGTGAAGTAATGAGAAAGATCAGTTTAAAAACATAAATTAAATCAGTATGTCCAGGGAGGTAACATTAGTCTTTCAGTTCCTTATGCAGAATAACATTGGAAAGACTTTAGGAAGTATCTATGTGGAAGAAGCCTTTGTATGAAGGTTAAAAACTTTAGGCATTGATTTAATGAGTTTTTCCACAAGGTGCATAAATGTGGAAATTAGAAGACATTTGGATATTTGGCCAATTTAAATTTTTTTATTTGAATATTTAATTTTATAAAAATATGGTGCTACAGGTTGATATGCAGAAAACTTTGTTAGAGAGTATTTTAGATATCTAGATTTGTTGTATATAGGTTTAATACGATTTCAAATCAACTTGTTTATGACTTGTTTTATCTACTTACTTAGGACAATGACAAAGGAAAAAACGTTGTGGAATTTTTTTTTGAGGAGTAAAGTTGTTGTGATATAAAAATGAAGAGCTCCAATGCAGGACAAAAGGAAAAGAATGAAAGTAATATAATGAAAAATATATATATGTTTGATTATAATAAATTGCAAATTGCAGTGGGCAAGTGGAAAAAACCATACTATCCCTTAATGACAAAACTGCCAACGTCAAGTCTACCCAACATTTATGAGGGAATGTGAATAACATGGGACAGTCTCCCCTGTTAATATCCAAAGGGCACTTCTGCCACTAGCGTTTAGTAGCATCATTTGTATTTATGAAAAATACCTCATTGTAATAAGAGAGCAGTATCTCCACTCTTAATATGGTAGATACATATTCTCAGTAAATCTGATTTTTCAGTGTGGTAAACCTGACCACAGTTGTTTTCTTAATAACCAAGCCACAGGTGCAGAGAAATGAGTATGAGGTTTAATTCCATTTTAAAGATGATTGATATTATTTTCCAAGTGTAGCAAATGGAACACTGAAAGGAAATATTTTAATAACCACTTACAAAGTTAAGAGGAGAAATTAGGTCTTTAGTCTGAATTTATCCCAAAACCATCCTATGTAGACAAGATGAGCACCCTAGACAGGGATTTGCACTATTTTCTTATGTGTACTTAGGGAACCATATTGTACAATTCACAATATCAACTCAATACCTCGTCTAAGCATCTGTCTTATATTAATGCTTTTCTAGGCTCTAAGAGTGGAGATAGAAATAGACACATTTATCCCTGCAATCTTATAATCGATTGTTTCATGTCTGCTGAAGTGCTACCCAGTACCAGTGATCCTTTATGTGAAAATTTAGCCTCACTAAACACCTGAATGAAACTTGACTGACAATGAAATCCAAGACTATCAGCAAAAGAGAATGATTTTATTTTTCTGTCCCAAACCAGTTTCCATAATCCAGTGTCCACTAGACTTGGAATAAGGCTTGGTCACACTCTCTGTCCTGAAGACTGGCCTTTTGCTTATTGAAATCTAGTATTCCTTGAACTAGGGCTGGAATTCTGCCAAGAAATCCAGCCCTTTTGGCTGGACTATGAACCCATTAAGCACTTATCAATCCTTCACCTTTATACTGCTGGGGCCTTCCTTAAACCTAGAACTCCCAGAAATTAAAGTGATAGCATCCCCCTAACTGCATCCTTACTCCTGCTCGTGACTTTCCTGTTTGATGTCCTGTTCAATAGATTAGACCTCTGGGTCAGGAACCCTACCCTGGTTGTCACCAGGGTCACCAGGATTCCCCAGACATTACTATATTAAACACCAGCCTTTCCCATATGGAAATTAGCTCTCCACAAAGAGAATCCCATTAGCCTGGATTCTGTCTATACCGTTCTTTCCTCCCTGTCTTTTGAGATCCCAGCATGTCTCACAACTGAGGAGAAACAATATTTGCATACGTGAAACAATTTGGAAGCAAAACAAATGTTATAAAATAAATGATCTATTAAATACAACTAAGGGCTAAATCATATTATAGCCTATATATGTCACAGGAGATTGTCAAAAGAAACATATGACATATAAAGAATTAATTGCAAAACTGCATTATGTACAGATTAGAATGATGTTCAATGGTCCCTCTTCTGCATGCATAAATTATTTTATACATGTAGAAATTATTACGTGTAGAAATTATTACTTCTGAGAAGGAATTTCTTTGGATTACCATTTAAATCATTTAGATCCTGGAAAATTTTCACATTATCATTCCTCCTCTCTAAATGTAAAATACCTTCCATTAGGCATTGTGATGAACATAATAATTAAAAAAAAAAAAAAAAACCTAAAAGTCACATTATCCAAAACTCCAAGCTGAAGTTATTTGTTAGATGCACTTCTGTATGGCTCATTTGAGTTCTCCACTGCCATTTGGTTGAGACGAATGAACGTGGAGAGCAGAAGTGAGCTCATAGATTTATTGCTATTATTCAACTGAAGACAGTTTTCCAGAGGCTAGATTAACATAGCATAACCTGTCAAATGCTGCTTTGAAGGTTGAATATTCACAGGGAAAAGAAACAAACATCCGAGGAATAAAATGCAAGACCATTTTACCTAAAATTGCAGAATCTAAAGATCACCATTACTTTAAAGTCTAGCCTCTCTCCTACACTGTTTCCTCTTCCCTCCAATAGCAAAGCACTCTTTTAGGGAATTTTTCCAAAGGTACTATAGTATTAACAATTTTCTCCCCAAAATAGCTTTACCTAAGTAAGTGACTGTGCCTTATCTCTTTTTTTTTTTTTTGAACCTTAAAATTTTCGAAGATGCATTTGAGGTACCACTAAGCCTCTCATCTTCTTGGTCGATGCCATCTCAATCAATAAGACTTCCCTTACTCTAAACTCTGACATTTTGGGTTTTGGCTTTCAAAGCATTGGGGACACGGACTTTGGACTGGTAACAACACTGTGGTAGCATAAAACTAATAGTCCCTCACCTAAAAATGTCCATGTCCTAATCCTTGGGACCTGAGAATATGTTAGGTTACATGACAAAGAAAATTAAGGTTGCTAATCAAATGATCTTGAGATGAAGAGGTTATCCTGGATTATCGATGGGCCCAGTATAATCATAAGGGAGGCAGGAGAGTCAGTGTCAGAGTGATACAATATGAGAAAGACTGACCAGCCACTGCAGGTTCTATAAAATTGAGGAGGAACCACTGGCCAAGGAATGAGGGCAGCCTCTAAAAGCAGGAAAAGGCAAGAAAAAAGCCTCCAGAAGATAATGCAGCTCTACCGACACCTTGATTTTAGCCCAGTAAGACCCACTTTAAATTTCTGACATCCAGAACTATAGGATAATAAATTTATATTGCTTTAAGCCACTAAAATTGTGGTAATTTGTTATAGCATCAATAGGAAACTAATATACACTTAAATTTTTGGTTCATTTTAAACATTACAAATAGAAATAAATGCACTCTAAAAATTTTTTTTTTCATGATTATATTCCTGAATATTTTCTAAAATACTTTTCATTCCCAAAATAAGCAATCTTGTCTTGCCTTAGGTCAATCTAGTATCTTTCTAGTGACATTGTCCCATGAAAAGAGCAACTTGGATGAGGGCTTGGAGAAGGTTTGCTCAATATCACTCTTTTCATATTTTAATCTCAGTCTAATTTACCACGAATCGGATGGTTATTGTTTCCTCTAAGTATATGTTTTAAAACATATAATATTTTTAAAGATCCAAGTTTCAGCATAGCATATCTAATTGTTCTTAAAGTCTTCAGAATCAATTACCAGATAAATCATTTGTAATCACTTCTAATCACTATAACAGAACAAACCACGATAGTTAGGGCTGTGGAAGTAATCAGATCGGCAAAGTTTCAATTTGAGTGATTTGCTAATAATCAAGCACCCATAAATTGGGGTCCTTTGGAAATTTTCATTCCAAACTAAATTTGAAAAAGCAGACAAAAATAAGTAAAACAGTCTAGCACAAAACATCCAAACTGAGTTTAATACAATATTCCTAGAGGTAGAATAGAGAGGGGATGAGGTAGGAAGTCGCTTGGCGAAAACTGTGATTTTTGACTCCACGACTCTGCTCCCTACTGTGTGACCTTAAGCAAGTTACTTAATCACTCTGTGCCTCAGAATAATCCTCTTTCTATGAGCTGGAAGAAGCTGAGGAGCTGAACATGATCTTGGCATCTCTTATCTGGTCCTGGGCAGGTGTATGACTAATGCTGCTCTTCAGAATCGTTGGGCACTTTTCACCAATGTCTCATCTTTGGGGTCTCAGACTTATAAAATGAGATAATTTAACATCCTGTTTCATTGGACTAGTTGCTGTAATTATCTTGAATGTAATTATCTTGCATTCCTGTAGCAGTGTATCGTATTTTTTCTATTTTAATTTGAAAAATTTCAAAACTTCAGAAAAGTTGTAAAAATCATAAAGTAGTACTCATATAATACTTTTACCAATTGTAAACATTTTGCCACATTTGCCTTCTCTCTCTTTTTCTCATATATATATAGATATTTGTGTATATTTGTATTTGCTGAATCACTTGAGACTAAGTTATGGATATCATGACCCCAAAAACTTCAGCATGTCTCCTAAAAACAAGAATATTCTCTTAAGTACAGTAACAGTTATCGCATTCTGGAAATTTAACATTAATTCAATACAATTTTCCAACCACATTCATTATAGTAATATTTTTTCTGATTCAGCATCAAATCTAGGATCTTGAATTACATTTAGTTACATTATGTTACTCATAAAATTGCTTTAATTTTATCATGTCTCCCAGTATTAGTTTAGATTATCAACCCCTGATAACAAATGCTATATTTTATTAATCGCTGTACTTTTGGAATAAGCATATCTACTAGAAAAAAAAAAAAAAAGGACTATTTGATGAAAATCTGCTTGGAAGTTAGCTGTCAGTTTTTCCCATATTAACTTAAGCACCAAGCGAGAAATTTGACATAGTAATATTTATATTTAAAAACACTGGAATGGACTCAGAAATTATTTTGTCCATATCCTTACTTGTTAGATGAGATACCAAAGAATAACTGCCAATATCACAAAGCCCAAGAGCGTCATATCAAGACCAGAACCACGTTCTGAACTCCTAGCTCATCGTACACTTTGTCATGTCATACTTTCTCAGCCACTCTCAGAATTCATTACAAATATGCAAAATGTAATTTCTTTGCTCAGCATCTATTAATCTGGGCAACTTCACCAATAAAAAGAAGCAGCATAATTTAACACCTTGCACTATCCTTCTCTGGTTCGAGCCATTCACATTTAAAAAAACAATCATAGCACTGAAACAACCCTTCATAATTGAGATAGATGTGGACCTGCTATCGCCAAGCATCAAACAACAAGCTCTTTTCCATCATCACATGGGACATTGTGCAGTGTTCAACTGGAGTGTCGGAACATGAATATCACAATCGATTTAACAATTAGCATTTTCCAAGACAATAGACACATTATTGGTTGGAACAGCAGTGCACACTTCAAACAGAGAGCCATTGAACCATTACTTAATGGCTGCTTCACTCCCTTTTATGTAAGCTTAATGAACAAGGGTGAACATTAGAAAAAATTTTATTGGGAAATTCATTTAAAAAGAAACTTTTATTCAAGCAATGTAATTTTTCATGTCTCTTCCAAAACTACTCGTGGAAAAAAAACATGGATTTTAAGGATTTACTGATTTTAACTGGCATACATATAAATTACTTGACATTATAACATAATGTCATAATATAATAATACATCAATATTATATTAGTTAATACACATTATCATTTTACGAGCTTAACTTGGTTTACATCCTTAAGAAAAACCCGAAGTTTTGTATTTCACAGTTTTATATTGTATTTCACAGTTTTATACTAATAAAAATATGCATTTCAACATAAATTGTTAAGTTGCAGTTTTCCTGTGAGAGGAAGGGAAAAGCAGAGTTTCTTTGAGATTTAAGAATCAAAGAGATAAATTCCATTTTATGCCGAGAGTCATTAGGCAGATAAAGTCTCTAGAGTATTGCTCACTCGACTAAGGCATTTCCTTTCCCTGATAAAATTTATAGCTATCAATGAAAAAAAGGAGCACAGGTCACCTAGTCTATAAAAAGAATCAAATGGAGAAGAAGGAATACGTTGATGGAGGGAAAAAGATTGTTGATCAAGAGGCTGTTTCAACTCTGACCATCAGAGTGGCAGAAGTATAATATAGTTTAAGTAGAGGTTCTTTATTTTATTATTTTTGTTTGTTTTGTTTTATTTTTGTCTATGCTTCCTCTTCTACTAAATTGTAAGCACTTTGAGGGCAAAAACTGTCTTTTTTGGCTTTCTCCTCACAGTGTTTCACTCAATACCTTGAATGTGTTTACTAGATGAAGGAAAGAAGGAAAGGAGAGAGAGAGGGAGGGAGGGAGGGAGGGAGGGAGGGAGGGAGGAAAGAAGAGAGGGAGGGGGAATCAAGAAACCTGCCAATGAAAAATAAAATCTTGTCTATTTCTGTTGCGTAACATTGTTTGCTTGAAGCATTTTTCCCTCCTCACACTCCTCTGCTTGGCACCACAGGGAATCTCAATTCTCACAAAACGCAACCACAGAGCTTTTTACCACTTACCCCATTCTTGCCTAACCCCCAAATACAATGTTCTTGATTAACATCAGATCCTCAAGGTATTAGATACACAGGGAGATTTAAGATAAATTATTCCATTCCCTCACCTAAGAGATGAAGAAATGGAAACATAAAGGGATGAAGTGATTTGTCCTCCCTCAAACAGCCAGGTCATAGCGCAGGAAGTCCTGAAAAATAGATTGCTTTAGATTCATGATTTTTTCTCTTTTTTTCTTCTGAAATGATTTCAAACTTTCAAAACAATTTTGCTGCCTTGATGCCCATTACCTCCTAAGATTTTAGAATGTATTTCTTACAAATAATATATTTTTCTACAAAGCCCCAATATAATAATCAACACAAAGAACTTAGTATTAATGAATTACTGCCAATGTAATTCACATACAAATTTCACTAACTGGCCAAGAATATGTGTTTTAACAAAATTGTCCAATCTAGCACCCTATTTGGTGACCATGTCCCTTTAATCTCCTTCAATCTCAAGCAGTTCTTCAAAGTTTTCTTAACTTTCATGATATTGACACTTTTAAAGGTTACAGGCCAGTTATTTAGAAGAATGTCCTTCATTCTGGCTGTCTGAGATTCCCTCATGATTACATTCAAGTTATCTATTTTTGGAAGAAAAATCACAAATGTAATGCTGTGTTCTCATTACACTCTATCAGCTGCTATTCACTTTGCTTTGCCCCCTTGTTATTGTTAACCCTTTTGATTACTTGGATAAGTTGTTGCCTGCCAAGTTTCTTCACTGTAGTAACTCTTTGTCCCTTTGTGAAAGTACCTTAAGACAATATCCCACCTTGAACAAACTTTCTACTATGAATTTCAGCACCCACTGATGTTTCTTGCCTAAATTATTATGATGGCTGCCAAATGATTTTCTTCTTCCTTATACATTAATCGGTTGGTCGTCTCCATAAGGGAAAGGTTTAGAATCATTTATATTAATGCTAAAATTGTCCCTTATTTGGCCACCTGGTTTCTGACTTTTTGAAATGTCCCAATCATTCTTTGAGTACTTCTTATTTTCTAACACAACGAGATGCCTCACATTTATTTTCCAACTTCTCAGGCCCTCTCACTAGACGTAGCTAGTAAATATACGCATGCATATGCATGCACACAATATACATATATATGTACACGCACATGCATCCCTATCAATATTCATTTACGTATGTACATATCTATCTTTACCTATATGTTGAAAACCATGAGTTCAGACCAATACCTCAATTCCAAACTAACACCATCAAGTTTGTACTAGTTTTCTCCTTTTCCCTATTTCCTGCAATGAGAAACCCATCTCTCTTTTTCTTCATTATATATACTTATTCCCTCAGCTCCCCTAGAGAGTAACCAATTCCCCACTAAACCGCCCTCATCGCCAAGCTTCATGTAGATGCTCTCTCTTCATCACTCCTAGCCCCTGCTGCTATGCTCTCTGCACAGGCACACTTTGCACACAGCTTGGACTCCCATATCCATGCACAGGTGCTGCTGCCATCATCTCTGTTTCTTACCAGGATACTCTCTTCACCCATTATCAGACTTCATGACCGATGATGTGTCATGCCACCAGTGCTGGTACACAGGTAACCTCCTCCTTCCTCTTGGGCTCTGATACTCCTTGACAGGCTGTGCACGTGCCCTTTGCATCCACTGGAGTTCTAACTTCCCCGGCTAGGACACAGTCATTCTCCACATCCCACATGTAGATTTTTTCCTCCTCCTCCATTTGGCCTTCTACACCCATCACTGGGCCACCAAAACCTCTGCCTCCTTGCAAGGAGGCACTCTTCACCATCTCTGACTCCAACACCTCTCACTGGGGCTTCAACAGCTTCCCACCTGCCCCTACCTGTGTAGAAACGCTGCTAGTCTGAATGGGCTTCCATAATCCACCTTAGTCAACACAAACACCATCCTCGACCTGTTCAAGCAAAAACACCTGTACTGTGTCACTGCCCTCCCTACTTACAGGTGCCTACTTTGCTCAGCCCCCACCTAAATAATGCATCTTCTGGGGTGCTCAAGAAATCTTTATTGGCTGAGAAAAAAATATTTTTGTTACCAAATGCATAGCAGTTCAATTGAAATTGACCTTTACATTATATTTCATGATAGCCATAAATTATGCATTATGAATTCTAATTAATGAATTAGAGGGATATAACTAATTGAATTAATAAATTAATTCAAGTATATTTCAGTAATTTTTCACTCCACCTTTTTGTATTCTAGCCATAAGCACCAAAGAAACTTCCTTTCTCTTAGTAGATATTTTTAACGAAAAATCTATAGTGAGTAACATTGTTTTATTTTAAACTAAATCATTTTAATAGGCAGGGTGACACAATTGTGGCTGAAATCTATGCCATCAAATTGACAATAAAACGTCTATTTTTTTTTTTAAATGATTTGATTTGAGACGGTCATAACCTTCTGTCATAATAGTGGCCACTTAAAATGAATTTCTTCTTATGTCTCAGTATTTGCAAAACTGGAGGAAAATCGATTCTTATAATAAGCCCATACTGAAGGAATAAAAATTTAAAATAGACAATGGCAGATATTAGAAGATTAAGTCAATATAAATTATACCATTTTTATTTAACTTATAGCTGGGTATCTTCTAAAACACTTGGTTATGATTTATTTTAGTAGTGAAGTTTTGTTTCTGGTTTCTGTAGGCTTATGGCCTATCTAAGTATTATGAAAGCCTCATAAACAATGCACTGCACACGCATACAGAAAATAATGGAGATAGATGACCTGTTTTAGCCTTCAGCCTTTGAGGTGATTGAAACTTTTAAAAACCAGAAAAGGAGGGGAGGGCTAGGAACTGGTAGAAAGAAAATGGACAGTTTCCATCTATCCACACTCATAAACTAAAATTAGTTCAATGCTAAGTTAGACCAAGGAACTAAAAATTGGAGAAGATTTATATGATAATTTATTGGTATGATTTGTACTGCCTTGAATTTAACAAAACAGCACTTCTCTCAATACACAAGATATTTGAATATCTTTTTTCCCAATGTCTCAAATGCACACTGCTTTCATTGTGTGGATTGAAGAAAGAAAGTACGGACATCTTACAGTCTTTCAACTACAGACTTTCCATAAATTTAAAACTTTGAGAGGATGGGCCAATACTGACTAAAATCTTGCTCAGCTAGTGAAAGCACTGAAGTTAGTTTTAACTCCTTTCATTGCAGATGGTTATGTATTTTTAAGTCTTTCTCCTAGAAAGAAGGATTTTATAAATTCCGTGATGCCCATGATTTTCATCAGGCACAAAGCTCCCAAAAGACTTAGCCAACCAACAACAGCTACAGGCTGGGATGCCATCTGCAGTCATCTCCTTTGAACAAGTCTCTGTATCTTCCCAGCCTTAGTCTGGTGACTCTCTATTATAGTAGCCTATAACAATACATATTGTGATTCTAATCAGATTAGCATGCTTTAATTACTATCTTTAATTCTGTGGCTTATTTTACATTAATTAAAGCTAGTAAAATTTCCACTGCTAATTTAATTAACAAAGCCACTCATCTTTGTCAGGCATCATCTTTCTTGCTTCATCCACATATTTAAACAGAGCTTGAAGGCTGCAGGTGATTCAATTAAATTATCATTCTAGAAGGCAGAAACTATGCCTATATCTGACCAAGGAAAAATCTCACAAGCTTCTTTATATAATGACACCTATGACCAACACTAAGAAACTAGTCTCTTTCAGCACCTAAAGTGATCTGGACTTGGAATAAATTTGTTGAGTCAAATTCCATACCTACAATACCAACATAATATACTAAAATAATCATCTTAACCAATAACTTGTCAGATAAGGAAAAAATTAAGGAGGCTTCTTTGCATTGTCTGCATGGAATTGAATAAATTGATTAGTTTAGCTAAAAAGTCTATCCGAGTTCTCATATAAATCCAGCTTTTATCAATATATTCTGAAACAAACATAACTCAGAATAACCTCAATTTACAAATGGATTATATTTGTAAAACTATTTGCTTAATTATTTTTTTCTAATATAATGTCTTTGGTAGTTGGTTTTCTTGGTTGGCTCAAAAAGTATATATAATCCATAACATTAAAACTACTCACCAAACCTTACAGCTTAGGAGCAGATCAGCTCTACTTACGAGGCTGTGCCCAGACTACTCGGCTTCCTTTTTTTCCTCTACTTCCAAGCCCACCTATTTGCTAAAATATTTCAAGTATTTTCATAATGACAGTGGCAGCAGGGACTCTAGTGCAGATGGTGACCAACAGCACATGGAGAAAAAGACAGTAATGAGTCGATTTTGGCTGTTATGAATTTCGAAATAAAGCTTTGTCTCCTGCTAAAAACATTGTAACTGCTTGTATTTTTTTCCCAGAAAAATACTGGAGAACACCGTGTGACTTGGTTATTAATGCAGGAGTAGTATATCCTAATGTCAGGATGCTCCAATGCTTGGACTTCGTCGTGTGAAGAGCACCATACCTCCAACATAGCTCTAAGGTACGACTTTCAGAATTAGTCTACATGATGACTGAGATATTTAAGATTACCCTGTCCTAAAAGTAAATCATGTTAAGAAGGAATGGAATTCAGGTTCCTAAGTTTTCTTATTGAGGAAATATTTTGGTTTCCCCAAAGTTTTGTGATCCTAAGGAAAATCTTAAGGAACCATTTCATTTCTTGTTATCCTTAGTCTCTGTGTTAGATACTGGATGAAATGTGGACCTCTATGGATTGGAGTAAGTCCCAATGACCAAAAACTGCTGCTATGAAGTAATCAGTTTGCTAAACTTTGGTTTGGCTCATATCCAGAAACTTGATTTTCTTCACATTCAAATCAGCTAATTCCTCCAAGTTGCTAAAAACTGGTGGATTGACCTCGGTAATGTCTTCAATTAGTTCATACAACCCTGTATTTACCTTTGGTAGAGTTCTTCCAAGTTAACTCTGGTCTTGGCATTGTCACTTGTGTTGAACAAAGGAACATTAGCAAAGGAGACATGGAAAAGACTTAAAAAGTCTTCCCTGTTGATGTTGTTGGTACCCTGCTGCCATGGGAACAAGCTAAAGCTAATCAAATGGATAATGAGAAACACATTGCCCAGTTACCCACCATTGCCCCAGCTGACATTCAGTTAACCCCCAGAAGCACAACTGCCAAGGCGACTAGCAGCTGACAACAGACATATCACCGAGAGCAGGAGAAAAAATTGCTGGCCCATAGAATCGTGAGATAAATAAATGGATGTTCTTTCTAGCCACCAGTTTTGAGGTGGTCTATTATGTTGCAAAAGCTAATTTATACAAGTGTCAATAAAAAAAGTCTAACACATTTGCAGAAGTATAGAGGTAAAGGTGATGCCCTTTTTTATTATTTCTTCAGCAGTGGATATTAATCCATTGCACATAGTGAAAGAAGTAATAATAGGATAATGATTTGGCTTCACTTATGAAAGAAGAATAAAGCATGAGGACTTTCACTACCCAGTTTCAAAACTTGCTATAAAACTACAGTAATTAAGGCAGTGTGATTAGCATAAATATAAATCAGTGGAATAGAATAGAAAGTTCAGAAATAAACCCTTATATTTATGGCCAATTGATTTCCGACAAAGGGCCAAAGAAGTTCAGTGGGGAAAGAATAATTTTTTCAACAAATGGTGCCAGAATAATAGGATATCAAGATGCAAAAAAAAATTATAGCAATAATAATAAGCTTACATCTTCATAGCACACCATACATAAAAGTCAACTCAAAATAGATCAGAGAACTAAGTGTAAAAGATAAAACTATAAAAATTCTAGTGGAAACATGTGAAAAAATATTTTTTGAAATTGTGTTAGGCAAACATTTCTTTGATGTGACACTAAAGTCATGATCTATAAAACAAAATTGATAAATTTGTCAAAATTTTAAAACTTTTGTTTTTCAATAGACACCATTAAAATAAAAAGACAAGCCACAGATGATGGAAAATGTTTTTGAAACATATATATCATAAAGAACTTGTATCCAGAATATATAAAGAGCTTCTATAACTCAATAATAGAAAAAAATGAACCTAGCTTAAAAATGGGTAAAGGACTTGAATAAACATTTGTCCAAAAAAAGATATACACATGTTCAATATGTACATGAAAAGATGTTCATCATAAATCCTTAGGTAAATGCAAATCAAAACCACAGATAACACTTCACATCCTCTAGGATGGCTATAATCAAAATCTAGACAATAACAAGAATTGGCAAGGAAAAATTGGAATGTTCATACATTCAAGGGAAGGTAAAATGATACAGTCACTTTGGAAAACTATTTCTGTTTCTTAGAAAAAGTTAAACATAAACAGCATATGATACAGAGAATTTATTCTTAGCTATGTACCCAAGAGAAATGAAAACTGACATTTACACAAAGAGCTGTACCTGAATATTCACAGCAGCATATTCATGATAGCCAAATATTGGAAACAACCCAAATATCTGTCAACTGATGAATTAATAATAAAAAAAAGACAATATAGTATACCATATATTGGAATCATATTTATTCAGTAATAAAAAGACACAAACTACCAATACATGCTACAGCACAGGTGTACCTCAAAAACATTATGCTAAATGAAAGAAGCATTCAAAAAATACTCCATGTTGTATTATTTGATTTATATAAAACTGTTAGAAAAAGCAAATCTATATAGAGGAAAGCAGTCGGTTCTTGCCTGGGGCTGGTAATGGGAGAGAGAATTGACTACAAATGGGCACAGAGAACATATTGGGATGGTGGAAACTTTCTAAAGCTAGGTTGTAGTGATGATTAAAGAGTTCTATTAATTCATTAAAAAACATTGATTTGCATTTTTGGGTAAATAAATAATACCTCAATAAAGCTTGGCTGTTAAAAAAAAAAACAATGTTTGGCTCTTCTCTTGAAAGAGAGAGAAAAAAAGGAATTAGTAAATGCCTGAACAAATATGATTTGGAATTTGACTATAAATAAAATACAGTTTTAAAACACTGACTCACCATTATGCTTCTATGTGTGTATATGTATTAATGATTGATGTATAGAGGTGATAATACCATTGTTTTCTTCTGGCATTTCTTAGGAAAATGAAAACTTTTATAACACAATCACTCCAAGTGGGGGCGGCGGGGATGCTGGGGAGAACTGAACAACAGAGAACCCGTAGCTGCCACCATGTGTGTGGGAGGCCAACAGGAGGGTAGATTAAAAAGAATGAGAGCCTGGGCTGACTTGGGTTGTGACCATATCTGTAAAATCTCTATCCTCACCCTTCCTCCAGTGCCATTCTGTCAGCATTCGTTAGCACACCTTAGCATGGTCGGTCACCTGTCTGTCCAGATGTCCAGCCTCAGATTCACGTGAGAAACGTGAAGGTGGTCCTAATGGAGCTTATGGCTTGGTTTTGCTGATTTGGTGCAGTTGTTTGAAAACATATTGTCTTAAGGAGCATATTATTTATAATTCTTCACTATCTTTCAGTAGAAATTTCAAGAGAGGAAAAAACATCAGATATTTTCCCGATTTAATCTTACTTTCTCAATTTTGAGAAGTAAATTGTTTTATAATTTTACAATGGAAAAGAAGATTGCACCTCATTTTTGTTTTACTACATCCATAAGAACATGAATTGTACTAAGTTAAATCTGGCAAGGATTAAGGGAAAACTCTCTCCCTAAGTGATCACTCAGCTTAAAGCGACATCAACAGGCCAACTAAACTATGTCTCTGCCAAAGACAGACTGTGCTTAAACCACACCCAGACAAATGGAAGCTTATTCTATTTTTAGAGATTTCCAGGAGAGAGGATCATATAAATTTTTGCCCCTTAAGGCATTTAGTCTGTCTGAGAAGTTCAGTTTACATAAGAACATGATAGAAACAAAGGGAACACAATTCTCTGGTTGCCAAAATCCAAGGATTTTTTATTATTATTATTATCATCACCATTCTGAAATACAAAAGACAAAGTAGAAGATAAAATTCATGTACTGTGTATGGTGTGTTTCAGATTAATGAAACAGACCTTATATTTTATTAAGATTAAGTAAGTGAGCCCAGCCAAAAAGCTGAGTTTTGCATTTTAATTTGGGGAATTTAGACAATAATAAGACTGCTGAACATAAAGAAGTTGAAGCCAAGAACTGTTTTCTCTAGAATTCTACTATGTTTTTCCCTAGCTATTACACAGAGCGAATTGTAGTTTAGCTAGTGAGAGATAGTCTCATAAATTTAAAGTATTTATGGGACATTCTCAATTATTATTCAGAGATATAGAACATCCTCCAGCATAAATGGAAAAGTCAGCTCACAAGTGGTTTAAAATGAGAAAAACTGAATAACAAAAAAGTTATTTGAATATATATAAAATATAAATAAGCTTCTGGGCATATTTTAATTTAAAAGAAATCAATGCTTTTCTAAAATAATTTTAATGACTTAAATTGCCCATTGTCATGATGAGCTAAGCCTCATTCTTTTTAATTAAATGTGATAATTCGCTCAAATTGTCCTCAGTGGATAATGGGCACAAACTGACCTTGAAAAAAAAAAAAACTAACTCCGAAAAAAATGAATATTTCCTTCACTTCAGTTTATGATTAAAAAAACAAAAAAACAAAAAAAAACAAATAAGGGAGAATGCATGGAGAATGAGCCAGTTTACTAAATGCCCACTGGCAGTGAAAGAAAAAGCTTACTTCACACTTATCTGATGTAAGGGCAGAGGAAACCTGTCTGAATGAAGAAAGAGCTAGTTTGTTGCCCAGCTCAGGCCCCATCAGGGCCCCTGAGCTCCAGCAGAAGGAGGCATTGCAGGACTCCCTGCTTCGATTCTCTTTGCCACCACCTCTCCCTTTCTTTCTCTCACCCTCTCTCACATAGATAAGAGTAAATACATAAATGAATGCACCATAACTCCAAAGTTGAGTTCTAGCTAAGGTGAATATTAACCCTTTCCTGTCCTACATTCGTCATGTCACCATAAAGATATTAGTAGACATATTACTCATTTCACTTCCTTATAAGTCACATATATGGTACCTCTAAAGAAGGAAAAAAGCATGCTGAGAATGGGAGACATCAGCCAGTTTACGGTGCCAGTGGGTGGAAAGCAGAGGACTTCAAGCACAGTGATTTGAGGCACTGCCAATGTCTTCTGCTTCCTAACGCTCAAAGGAAGCGACCCAGATGAATCTACCTTTGAGAGGCAATGGGGAAATCTGGGGATGTGGCCCTAGGAAGAAAGGTGACTGGTGAGAATGACTGTGACGGCAACCACTCATGCCCCAGAGCAAAGAGAAAACGAGGCTTGATTTAGAAAATAAGGGCAGGGCTGTGTAACCTGCTCAGTGTGCTGGACAGCAGTCATCTCGAAATGATAGGCATCTGGGCACTGGCGTCTGGGCTTGGTGAACAAGCCAGTCTTCAGATACCACAAAGAAAACTATTGAGTTCTATGAAAAGTGTCGATACTAACAGGTTTGGAAATCTTTGATTGCCTTTAAAGTAACAGAACATTCAGAACAGAGGAATACCAGAAATAAATAATGGGTTTTCATGAGTTCTATCATAAAGTATTTTTTCCTAAATGAAAAGAAACCACTGAACAGAGATGAAAATAGTCTCTTTGGAGTTTAGTTAATTCATTGATGATTTAAATAAAGCTTCACAACTTTAGGTTAAAGAAAATGTTCAATGAGCTAGAAGAACATTCACGTAAAAAATGGACAAAGCAGAAAGGGACAGAAACTGCTACAGAGATTTTTGGTTACCTGTAGAGTACAGTTGTCTATTAGTTAAGTTACAAAAATTTAACCAATTTGAGATGAGGATTATTAAACCTACCCCACAAAGACTTTAAACAAAGAGGAAGTGGTATATATAAGCCAGGAGTTATAATTTCTTAATTAAAAAATCCCATGTGCTCTTATGTGTCAGACATTGTAATACATGCTTTGCATAAACTTTCTGTCTTAAACATTACAAAAATTATTTGAGGTGGCTTTTATTATTACTTACAGATTGAAGACCCTGAAAATTAGAATGACGAAATAAGTAATCTAGTATTATTGATCCCGTGATTACAAGAGTGAGGATTTAAATCCAAGTTTCCTTGATGTTAAAAATTTTGCTTTTTTTTTGTATTGTGATTTCTAATGATGTCGATTTTGATGAATGCTTTATAGCCCTCAGCTCAGAGTGTTTCCTGTCTGTGGTCATGACCAAATGACCTCAGCCTATGAGAGGGTGGGAATTAGGCTACTGTTGAAATCAGAGTTCTCCCACTAAAGGCTGAGAGAGTCAGTGCCCCAGGTAGAACATGTGCCTGCAGAACTAGTTGTCATGAGTCTAGATGGTATCAACTTTATTCCTTTCTCCCTCCCTTATTCTCTAAATCCATCATTAAGTCTCAATATGTAGGAAGGTTTGAATTGTTCTCTGTCTTAAGTGGAGTCCTCTGGAAAACAGGTCTGAAATGGAAATTTATAGGCATGAAGTTTATTGGGAGGTTCCCTCAAGATCAATACCCATGGAGAACTGAAATAAGTAGGATTGGGCAGATGGAAGAATTGAATTGTGAAGCAGTTGCAACAAAGGCTTGCCAATCTTTTAGCTGCCAACACTTCCAGAAGCTGGTGGAATAAATGCCTTTGTCTTAAAGGGAATGGGTGGGTAAGTGGCATTCATGACTTTCACAGTTGTGTCTTCTGGGCATCTGCTTAGACCATCTTGACACGGCAAAGCAGAGAGGTGACTGATTCAGAGAGCAGGAGACTCTCTCTGTGTAGTCAGCCTGCCAGCAGTGGCGAGGAGCAACCCTAACTGATTCAGAGTTGCTATCTCCAAGAAGCAATGCCAGTCTTCAGATACCTTATGAAGTGCTACATTTCTTAAAAAGCCAGAGGTGAAAAATGAGGTAGAGAAAGTCACTAGCAAAGGTTTAACCGTACACATTAATGGAATTGATGGGAGCTGACGGTCTACGCTCAAATTAGAGATGCTCTGTGCAAGTGCAACACAGCACCCAACCCTCTCTTTGTCCCTGTGCTTATGACAGGAGCTCTATAGAACATCTGAGAAGGGGATACATGGAAGAAAATGGTTTAGTATCAGCCCAGAGTGAGCTAGAACATCATATCCTGACAAAACGTTGTTAAAAAGGAAGAGACTCTCTGGGTTGAACACACGCCTACATGTCACACTAAAATTTTTCACATTTTATTTTATTAAAGAGGCTTGAGTATTGTACTCCCTTACTGTTGGAATGCTTTTGCTATTTTCCAAAAGATCAGATGTTAAATATAATTACATCCTAAGATTCTTTGTCTACAAGTAATGGCCTTGGGCTGAAGAGCTTTCATTCATTCGATAAAAATGTATTAAACACCTACTGTGTACCAAACACTATTCTAGTCACTGGGGACAAAAAAAATATTGAAATATTGTTCCCTGACACCAAAAATTATGTATTAAACACATATAAAAACCTATTTTTAAAGCAATTTGATAAATTCTACAATAGAGTTATGTGTAAGTTGCTATAAGAGCCCAACTAAAGAAGTATTCAGGGAGACATGACAATACACATTTTAAAATAACAGCAGGTACTGAATTGGATACAGGGAGCATAGTTGGGCCCTATAGTCTAGCAACCTTGCTTTATTCGCTTAAGCTAATAAGCTAATAAGAATGTATGGTGGCATTCTTGCAGGGGCAGCAAGGTTAATTCTAAAGTATTGGCAACAGGAAAAGCAGAGGGGGAGAAATATTCAAGCAAACTAGGTCTTCTAAAATTATTTTCTAAAAAGCCTAAAAAGAACTTGACATTTTCCTTCAAAGAGCACAGTTATTAAAAAAAAAAAAAAAAAGAATATAAGGACAATTAAACCACCAAATCTTTACACTCTTTTTCTGTTGTAATCTCAGCCTTTCTGACTTACACATACTTTATTATCAAAGAAAATTGACCTTGATTTTAAAACCACAATTTAATGACTCACCCAAGCATACTCCATCCCACTTCCCCCAAAAAATGTCTATCTTTTTTAAAAGAGATATTTCTTACTTAGATTTTCTTGCACACATCAACAGCTTGAAATTTGGGGGGCTGGGGGGTGTAGTTAAATGGCAGTTAGGAAACAAGAAAGAACTCACTTCTTTGAAAACAGTGTAATGTCTGCTGTGTGTTTATTTTGCCACCTGAGAAAGTTATTTCAGATTGTCTGTCGTGGATTGCTCAGACTTTCTCAATTCCCTTCCATCAGACAAAACATTCTTTTCCTGGGGCAGTAAATCTAAGAGAACAGTGACATGTAAGGTTAGAGACAGTGAGCACTTGTCCTCCAAGGCTTCCAGAGGATTCCTTCATCACTAGTAGCCTAGAAGAAGGAGTGGAGAGTTATCCTTTTTCTATCAAGAACAAGATCAAATTTGAGAATTTTAAAAGGGAGAAAAGTAGTATATGAATATTTAAACCTCATAAATCTTGACATGGAAGAGAAGAGAGAAGGGAAATGGGGAAATGTTTCTACCAGTTTAAAACTTTTCATGAGGCTTTCAAAGTGCAGCCCTAAAAACTGAAGACAACTTTCCAACAGAATTCTAAATAAATTGTAAGTGACAGAATTAAATAAGTAATATTTATGTAAGAAACCCTTGTTTTCATTTTGTACTGTTTTACTATTTGACTCTTATGAAACAAAGTTTTCAAAGAGTGAAAATTTACTAAGACAATGATTAACAAAACTCTATGGAAATGTGCTCACGTAGAGTAACATCTAGCCCTATCAGGCTCTCCATGGTAACTATGCCGAGTTTCCGGGAAGCATCGAACAACCCTCCTCTTCCCCTACTGAGGTTGGAATGTCCTTGGCTACAGTGCAAAGACTAAAAGGAGACCAAGGTGTGCATGGAAACAAAAACTGGATCCCTTAAATAATAATGTTGCCAGGTCCCATTTTTTGAGCACCTATTGTGAACTTGGTATTCTATAGTACACTTTACATGTCATCATATTTAATCTCCTAATATGATCTTTGATATTAAATTATAGTATTTCCATTTAAAAAGTGTCCTATAAAGGTAAAATGTTTGGTAACCAAGGACAGTTTGAGGATAGTTATCATTTTCTATGTTACAGTAAGCATGATGGATCTTTGCTTCCTCACTTTATTCAGGGAATAAATTGGACTTAATGTTGTCTGCATCTTGACAATTCAATAAGGCTCCTTACAAATATTAGCCAACATTGTGCTATTTCTGCATCTTTTACCCACAGGGAATAATGACTATATTAAACTGATGATAGTGACTAAAAGAACAAGTTTGGGAGTTTTGGAATCACCCTAACCTGGTATAGATTCTAGGCTCTGTCACTTATGAGCTACATGACCCTGTACATCCTATTTAATTCATAAGTATTCTTATTGTGCAAAACAAATTAAACAATGTCCATAGAACACTTAGCACAGTTTCTGGCATCTACTAATTGCAACAAAATTGATAGCTGTAGTTATTTTAAAACAATAAGTAATCACATTTTATCGACCACATCAGTTAAGCTTTGATATAGCTGCCCTTAACAGAAAAAAAAAAAAATTAGGAGTGGTGCCTAAAGAAGATAGATACGAACTCTTCTCCATATGAAAGCAGCACAGAGCAGGCCTCCAAGACATATATGGTGACTCTGAGTTATCATCAGGGAGACCCAAGATGTTATCTTTGTTCCATCATCTGGACAATGGCTTGTATCTTCAAGGCCAGCTCATGGTAGAAGGTGGCTTCTATAGCTTAAACTAGCATCTGAGTCTTGGCCTAAAAAATGGCACAAAAAAAGGGGAGGTCCTTTCGAAGCTGAGTCAGCTCCCTTTAAGCCACCTTCTCAAAATCCCTGTCAGTCATCTGCTTCCACTTCATTTACCTGATCTTTAATGACTGTACTATGTATGTTGCAAGAAAACTGAGAAGTACAGTCTTTTATTCTAGGAAAAATTATGCCCAGATTAAAATATTAGGCTTTGTTTCTAAGGAAGAAAGAATGTCGAAGAAGGCAACTGATAGTCTGCCACACTGAACAAGAATGATAGTTCCCTGATTAGAGCACGTCAAGGCTGATGAAATATTAGCGATCTCTTAGTTCCATTACTTTATTTTAAAGATGAGTAAACTCTCATCCAGGGAGATAATAGGATTTATAAAGGATTGCATAAGTCAGTGGCAGTGCCCAAATAGAACTCACATCTTCTAACTTCCAGCTGGTTCAGTATACTTTCCATCAAATTCACTGTTTTTCTAATAAATGACCTTGGATTTTTTTTTCAAATTCCCTTTTAAGGATATTGCCTAAGTGTTTAAGATTTTCAGTTCTTGTTTCGTCCACCACATTGGTTAACAGCTGGTCACTCAACATGAACATATGTGCCATTGTAAACACTGTTTATAATCACCAACACCTGCTTTACCAAAGGCAATAAATACAATTCTATCAGTTGCTTTATAGATATTATTTCCTAAGCCTTTATTTTGTTACTCCTCTCTGAGTCCATTTCACTGTTCTTTCAGTCTAAAATTTATCCTATGAATATGTAGTTTGCTCTTCCTGAGGCTATAGCCCATGGAAACAGAGTCTATAATTTGCAAGCTTGTGTTTTCATTAAAGAAAATTTGGTTCGCACAGTTCTATCTCATTTAAACTAAAATCTGTGAAACGCTAGAGTGCTATTTGATATCTATGCACTCATAGGGCTTTTTAAATAGACTTTTAAGGAATCTTTTATTTTTAGAACTAGGAAGCTATATATTCTTAAAAACATCTTAATGCATGGACACAAGCAGTAAAAGTCTAATCTTTAAATGAATCCTAAATTAGAGTGAATTTTCTATCTCCTAACTAAAGAGTTTTTAATCACGGACAAAGAATAAAAAGCATAAAAAAGCATGTGACGTAAGGAAAGAAATCATAATTATTTTTATTAGAAGGAAGCTGTGTTGGAAAAAAAATCTGTGCAGTCACATTAACTTGTCATACCTGTCAGGCATGATTTCAAAGGCAAACATAAGAATTCCCTTCTGCTCTCTAGAAACCTGAATTTACCTCAATCACAGATTTTTCTGAAAATAATTTAGTAAGGAATTCCAAATTTTAACATTTCTTCTTATGGAAGGACATTTATCCTAAATTGGTAAATGAAAGTAACAACAGCAGGCTCTAAAAAGAGCCTAAAAATATATTTTTAAAAATTATATTTATGAACATGTATATTTTAAAAATTCTAGGAGGATATATACACAGATATTAATAGTAAATATCGTGGGTGATAAAATTGTGATGATTCCCTCCTTTCCTTGTCTAGATATATATTTTTAAATATGTACAGTTTTCCTAAGAGAAAAATTATATAACTTTTTAAATTATATTTTAATTTTAAATGACGCATTTACCTGATGACAAACAAATGATTTTGAAAGAAATGACATACGCTAATACTAAACACACACTTTCACGACTGAACAAAATCCATCCAATAACAGGTTTATATTGTGTGGACAGAAAATCTATTGTATTTGAGAAAGTTATAGCTCCATTTACTCAACAAAACATTTAGTCTTTCTAAGGTATCATAATTTGCTCTCTTCTATTTTTACAAAATTTGCAGGGAAAAAACTTTTGTTTTCCAGATGTCCACATGGTGATACCATTACTTTTACTGTGGTAAACTGAGGAACAAATAAAAAACAGAGCAGTAATAAGTTCATAGGAATTCATTAGAATTTAAAAATAAATTTATATTTTGTTACATTTAAAAATTAGTAGCACAAGTAAATGACATATGTTATTTATTTAATATACAGACACTGACAATGTTCTTGGCGCGTATTGATTGACAATCATTGGCAGTACTTTCAAATGTCCAGGCACCTGAGATCTACAGATCAGGAACATCTGGTATATCTATTTGGGTTCTTGCCTTCTTCACGGTGTGTACAAAATGAATTATCTGCACCTTACTTAATAAAAGACAATGTGTCCAATAAGGCAGGAAGGTGGTAAACAGTGTGAGCTGTTACAGTGGTGTAGAGATTATAATGTATTGATCTTCCGTTCTACTCCCTCAATAGACCAGTTTGACCCTTTTCGTCAGTTCTATATGACTGACAGAACAATAAGTTTGTTTACACCAGCATCACCACAAACATGTGAGCAAATGTGTGTCATTGCTACAAAGTTATTAGGCAATAGGAACTTTTCGGCTTTTTTATAATCTCATGAGACCACTGTCATATATGTAGTATGTTGTTGACCAAAATGCCATTATGCAATGCACTATCATATAAGACTACTGAGCTGAGAATTTTCATGGAAAATAACTATGCAAGATTCAAACACTTTGTCTCAGATATGAGAGATGCCCAGAACTTTTGAGAATCTTCTTGGAAAATAACTCAACTATGAAAGATTGAAACACTTTGTCTCAGATATGAGAGATGCCCAGAACTGTTGAGAATCTTCTTGGAAAATAACTCAACTATGAAAGATTCAAACACTTTGTCTCGGGTATTGGGAGATGCTCAGAACTGCCTCTTGAGATAATTTGAATAAAGATCCAAGGAGCCTTCCAAGAAAGAACTCACCCTACAGCCTTACGAGCTGACTGGCCACAGTTCTTAGAAGATTCAAAAATGAGTAATAATTGGTACTATGTTAGTTAAATTTGTTCTCCGACCATTTTCAAAGGCAAAAGAAGGCTGTGAAAACTCTGCATCCTGAAATCTCTTAAGATGACTCTGGGGCACAACGGAGTCATCTCAAGAGCCCCTCAAGTAGATTATGACTTAAAGGGAATCAAGGAAGAGCAGCAGGTGAGTCAAACCAAGATCAGAGTGCCCAGGGGTAAACAGATTATAATCCAGAAATGAAGACTCTGTGCCTGTGATTGAGATTTATTGGTTTATGAATCAATTTACCAAGTCTTAAGCCACCAGAAAAGAAGTGAGAGTTGATAGTTCCACCCTGGTATAATTGAGCCTCCTTGTGGCCAGTCTGCTTGCCAAGAGAGCAACTGGCTCAGGGTCAGCATTCTTTTGTCAATTCTGACTTGTGAAAAGCCTAAGGATTCCGCGCAGTGTAAATAAAGCATAGGTGCCCAAACTTTAGACTTCAGATGCAAGTCTTAAGCCACCAGAAAAGAAGTGAGAGTTGATAGTTCCACCCTGGTATAATTGAGCCTCCTTGTGGCCAGTCTGCTTGCCAAGAGAGCAACTGGCTCAGGGTCAGCATTCTTTTGTCAATTCTGACTTGTGAAAAGCCTAAGGATTCCGCGCAGTGTAAATAAAGCATAGGTGCCCAAACTTTAGACTTCAGATGTTGTACCAACCTTTTTTTTTTTTTTTTTAACCTCTTGTCTATTAAAATCTAACCCAAAAGCTCACTCTTAAATTTTGTTAAATTCCCTCCCTGGGCAATTTCTGGGCTTCATCATTCTGGATGTCTAGCTCCTCTGATTAAATGATTCTAGGAATTTACTGCAGTTTGTAAGGATATTTCACCAGAGAATGTGGATTCTCCTCTTGGTTTATTCATCATCTGCTCATGTGTACCTATGCATGAATGAGCAGGAGACCAGCTACCAAGACCCAGGCTGTATCATCCCCTTCTAAGGACTGGTCACTGATTGACCACTGTGTACTGACAGGAACACCACATCAAGCTCATACAGGCAGGCTTGCCTAAAACCCAGCCAGACACACAGATTGTTGATTCTTACCACCCTCACCCCCAACCCCGCCCCACTAGAACCTTTCCAGAAGTTTTGAGTGAGACTTTCATCAAACTTCAGGACCTATATATACCTGGCCCTATCGATCAGAATTATGGAATTGGGATGTCCAGAAGCAAACACCTCATGTGAAATCCCTAAGAGACACAGAGTATAAGAATATTATCAGGAGAGAAGAGAACTAAGTCCAGAATAAGCTCCACCACTGTATTAGTTTCCTACTGCTGCTCTGTGTAACAAGTGGCCACAAACTTAGTAGCTTAAAGCAATAAAAATGTATTCTCTTATAGTTCTGGAAGTCAGAAATCCAAAATCAGTCTCACTGGACTGAAGGCAAGGTGTCAGCAGGGCTGGTTCCTTCTAGAAGCTCTAAAGTAAAATCTGTTTCTTTGCCTTCTCCACTTCTAGAAACCATCTACATTCCCTGGCAGGTAGCCCCTCCTCCATCTTCAAAACCAACAGCATAGCATCTTTCTTGGGTCATCACAATGCCTTCTTCTATAATCAAATTTCTCTATCCCCTCTCTTATAAGGACTCTTGTGATTATATATAGAGCCCACCAGGATAATACAGGATGATCTCTGCATATGGAGATTCTTAATTTTGTCATATCAGCAAAGTATTTTTTGCCAAATAAGGTCATTCACAGGTTTCTGGTATTAAAATGTGGATGTTTTTGGAGGGATCATTATTCAGGCCAGCACAACCACCAAGTAAGGATGTTTATGGTTGTATTAGGCAAGATTCCCAAGAAAAACAACTAATAGAATATGTATAATATATTAATTAAATACCTTAGTTCTTTATGTTAAATCTCTATATAGAGAGATGGATGGATGGATGGATGGATGGATGGATGGATGGATGGATTGATGGATAGATAGATAGATAGATAGATAGATAGATAGATAGATAGATAGATAGATAGCTATGATATTGGCTCACACAATTATGAAGGCTGAGAAATCCCACAATCTTCCATTTGCAAGCTGGAGGTCCGGGAAAGCCAGTGGTGTGGTTTGATGGCCTGAAAGTTGGAGAACCAATTACGTAGTTGCCAATCTGAGTCTGAAGGCCTGAGAACCAGAAGTGCTGAGGGCAGTAGAAGATTGATATCTGGGCTGATGTCCAAGCTGTGAGGCAGAGCTCAAATTCAACCTTCATTCACCTTTTTGTTCTATTCAAGCCCTCAAAGGAATGGAGGCACCCATTCACATTGGGGAGAGCAATCTGCGTTACTGTGCCCACCAATTCAAATGCTAATCTCTTCTAGAAACACCCTCACAGACACAATAATGAAATAATGTTTAACCAGCTTTCGGGACTTCCCTTGGAAATACAGTGTTTATATCAATCAATGGAATTGGTAGATTTTAATCTCCACCTTTACTTAAAATATTCCTGAGTAAACCAAATTAAACCTATTTGTCTACCTTTTTCTTCTTTGTCATATATGCTAAATTTGTCCCACTCTAATTGTAGCAGATTAGTCCTGAATTATTAAAGTCCAAATGGACATGTGGCCATTGACTTCTGTTATGCAAAAATCTATAATTCATAAGGCATCTGCTTCTGTAGGTTGGAGAGTGGTAGCAGTTGTGGGATGCATAGCACAAAACCCAATGGACTATTGAATACATGGAGAAATTTGTACCACATCACACAATTCAGATTTGTTAATAAAAATGGATATAAAATAAGAAAATTAGAATCTATTAATGCATTTTTGTCATTGGAAACAATGAATCAATAGCACAGAGCCTAAGTAATAAACACTTATATAATTCAGAGTTTTTATTATATTCTGAAAGGCGAAGGCTTTTAGTCTATTAAAAATTGAAAAAAGCCTTTAAAACATTTTCTTTTAAAACTAAACTAACTATAATAGTTATTTGTAGTCAATACTAAACACTTATAAAAATCAAACTCATAAAATAGTAGAATGTAGTAGAAAGAACATTATCTATACAACAAAAAAAATAACAGTTTTGGCTCTGATTATGCTACTAATGAGCTGTGTATGTTAAAGCAAATAATTTAATTTCTCTGAGCTTCCATTGTCTTATTTATAAAATATGAACTATATCACCTCCAAAAGATTGTTGCCATAAATAAACAAATTATTGTACACTAAGTGCTTTGTGAATTGCTATACAAAAAGTAAGATACTATTACGAAGAGCCCACCATGAATCATAACTTACCTACAAATACTTACTTTGTTAATTATATATATTTAAGTAGTTTAAAATTTTTTAGGTGTTCTTAAAGTGAAAAGTTATTATAACAAAACTCTTTTGTTGCCCCGAAGAACATCTCTGAACTCAACAGGCTGGTAAAGTTATTATTGGTACTTTACCATCTAAAGAAACACCAACTTCTAGAAATAAAATCAACTCTACAAAAAAGAATGTGATTACAGTGTCAAAGTGGCTAAAGTAAATGACATCTAAGTTGACCATTTTATTTAGTCTGAAGCGTAGTTACAAAGATATTTATTTACTTGACTGGGAGTTAGAGTAGCAGAGAAACCTAAGGGGAAAAACAGTAATTTAAACTAATGAAACATACAAATGTGTTCATGTAATACATACACGGTGTTTTAATTCAACAGTTCTCCTTTCCTTTTATCCAAATGTCTGTTTCTAGGATTTGACATAAGATATAATCGTAGTCAGATATGTTTAAATTTTCTATAATTAAAAAGGAACTAATGAGATTTAAGTGCACAAATGTTCATCAAAGAATGATTCATAATAACAAAAAAAGAAACTACATAAATGCCCAGTTATATAGAGAGAAATAAATTATCTTTTTATATATAACTAATACTCTACACAAAAAACTTCTGTTAAATATATTATATAAAAATGTTAAATTATACAACAGTATGTTCTGTTTAACTCTAATTTTATAGTAATAAATGCAAAAAGTTAATAAAATTAAATAAGTAAATAAATAAATGTTAAAAATAAAAATATGTAAAAATAAATATATGTATATTATTTAAAAGTATTTACACCAAAATAAAAGTAGTGGTTATTTTTCAGAGCTGAGTTAATTTTTTAAAATTAGTTTTTCTTATATTTTCTTTAGTATTTTCTAATTTTCTACAATGAACATGTATTAATTTCATAATAAAAAAAAACTCTAAAAAATTGAAATAACACACTGAGGCAACTAAATAAATATATAATGTACCCAAAATGAATTTCATCTTACTATAATAAATTTTCTGTTAGTCAATGCTTTTTTGTGTACTAGGCTCTGTGGATTAAACAAGATCATTACCTACATGCTATTCATCAAAATGAATGTTTAAAATATCTTTCTATTTAATACTCTCTCAAAGGGATTTGGCAAAATGCTTGAATGCATTATTAAATATGTCCAGGAAGATACTGGTTTGATTTTATTAGGCAACTTCAGAAGACAATGAACACAGGCACAACAGTCTCAAGTGAATTATAACCAATTTGCTTCTAGTCTATGGTACCTCGATGGCCCCTATATAAACTATGTCAATACTATCACTCTAGTGCATCTCCATCATCTAAATTTGACTCATCGGAAAAATACTGTATAAATATTTTCAATTTATATGACCATTTTTATTTGTTTGTTTTGATAAATATTTTTCAACCTTTGGGAAAAGATCTCTTATCATCGTGAGCTCTCAAGTGACTCCGAACGTTTCTGTCACCATTTTAAAAGTTTTAATTAATTAGAAAAAATTTGTGTGCTAACTTCAGCTAAATTAGCCTGGTAGCAGATCTTTGACAGAGAAGATACTTTGAAAAAAATAAACTTAGTAACTATATGTTAGGTAGTGCACATTTCCAGGGATGTATTAGGTGCAGTCCTTCCTCAAGAGGAACTCACACCTAAATATGTATGTCAGATCCAGTGGAAACTTAAATACAGCAGATGGCTCTTAGGAAGGACAAGAAATTGGAAATTCACTGGGAAGCCATGAAGATCCAAGGCCAGTTTAAGGTGATACAAGAGAACACAGCAATCAGTTGAGCTGGAAATAAATTTGAACACCCTGATAGAATTTTCAGAAACTTAAATATTATTGTATTTA
>NW_006439192.1:21225168-21232076 GCF_000325575.1 Pteropus alecto | reverse complement strand
GCATTCAAGATATTTGTTCAGCCTTAGAGTAATTTTATCAGTGCTCTAAGAATCCTACTATTTTAGGATCCGCTTTATCTACCTAATCTTATTTGATTGCAATATATTCCCTAGCTATGCAAGTATTTTGTGGAATTTTTTACTAAAATGTGAATTATTTTTGAGGTTTTCAATAATTTCATGGATGGAGTCTAAAATGCATCTGGGATCGTATGAGTCCAGGGTGGAAATTACCACTGCAGACACTAATGCAATGGTTAAATGAAATAGAAATGTGATGTTCAGATAAAGTGTCTCTGCAAGGAATAGCGCCTTATTTGATTGTATGTTTTCATTTTATAGAAGGATACTGTAAGCTTTTAAATTGGGTATAAAATGACAAAATATCACATGGTTACTTTTATCTGTAAGACAAGGGAGTCGAACAAAATTATTTCTAAATTCCCTTCCATTTTTAAAATACTATGATTCTACCTTTTTCACTCACAGCATGACAGTAATGGCTGCCCAATGCTACAGCAGCATTCCAGGAATGTTTTTTAATGACCATCAACTGCCAAATATCATTTTCCATGTCAACGGCTCAGAAAAAGGCTTGAGATCCATTTGGGACTTATAGAAAGTGAGGCACTAGAAGCACAGACTAAAAGTAAAGTTATCCTTTCAAGTTGCTTCAGAGTTGGGTTTTTGAATAACTATGGAAAGAATTTCTTATTCACAAATACAAGTGATTAGAGGAATGATGACCGATCTTCCATGCCAGTTCTCAGAAAGGGGAGTGGAGGGAGGACGTAGAAAATAGAAGGTATTAGATGTCATCTGAGGACTGAATCTCAAGGATTCATTACCATGCATGATGTTATCAGACTCTGATCCCAAGAAGCACTGCCCAGGGGCCCGAGTGGCCACACAAGAAATAGCCACAGAGAGCATCCTTATTTCTACGTGAACACAACAGCAGCATCTTCAAGCAGCAGCTTCGGACTTAGAGACAGCAGACCTCCAAGAAGAATCTGGAATAAAAGAACATTAAGAGCCATGTTCCTGAGGAAGTCGTTGCCACTTTGAGGATTCCTAATATTGTTTGGGAGGAGGTTGGCTCTGAGGATTTTCCTGAACAAATGGGCATTTATTTGAAGCTAACTAGGTTTAGGTGTCAATGTTAATATGATCACATTTTTACTTGCAAGGTAATAAAAGTCAGAACATTTATAATAACTAGCAAATGAATTTTGAAAGCAATTTTAATGAACTTTTTATTCTGCATAATAATGAAGATGTCCTCTATATTGGTAATAAAAAAATTAAATTTGAGGCCCAAATAATTTTTTTTTTTTTTAGAGTGAGTTAAGTTTAAGTTTTAAAGTAAGACAGAAAGGTCATCACTTATATGCAAGTTTCATAATTACACTTTAAGGAACCATTACCCTTGGCCATTAACCATGGACACTGGAAACTCAATTCGACTTCTGGCCTCAGTTTTTCTTATTACAAAATAAATGATAAATAATGTGATAATGTGATTCTTAAATTCTCCTATAAATTATAGTATTGCAAATATTCTATGATTCTGTCAATTGCTTCTAAGAATACATATATTCTAATATACATATGTATTCAAATATATAAAACTATAGAGAAGTATGTGATTATATATTAAAATATATGAGTATATATAGTCAAACTCATATGATTACACATATATGAATACTCAAAGAGAGGCTTGGTAATTTGGGAGTTCAGTCCTTTGATTTCTTGGTTACTTTTACTTTTGATCTTTTACATCAACAGTTCTATTTATCAACAGCCCTGAAGAACAAGTCAATTTCTATTACAGTTTTTCTGACTTACTGATCTTCTAAAAAGATATAAATCAACATCCCTAGCTACAAGCATTTTAAAAATCAATACCTTCACTTTCTGATTTTAGTCTTTAATTTCAAATATTACCTCCATATAAACCCACAGAAGTATGAGTTTTCTATTTAACCTACTTTAACTTTTCAGTCACAGCCTCTGTAGCACAGTCGCAAATTAGACTAAAGAAAGCCTTCACCTTCTCTATATGTCTGCCAACTAATAAAAGAGAAAAGGAACCCAGACAATGGGCTCTTCCGCAAGGAAAATGCCCAAGTGGACTCAGATGATCTTTTTCCATTCAGTCACTCATTCAACACAAATCACATCAATAGAGTTATTGTTTCTAGCCTATGCTAGTTCATTCATGTAACATTTGAACATATTGGGTTTCACTGAAAATGAAATTTTAATTTGCTTCACTAATGGAACTCATTTTCTTTCTTTTAAGCTCTGCCTTTCATGATTACATTGTGACAGAGGAAAAACATTGATAAAGCACTTTAATTGATGACACTTCCATGATATTTGTGATACTTGCAATAAAGTAATTATTTATTCAACTGTAATAACTTCTTATTAAAATGAAACGTGACAAATATTAGAAAGTATGTAAGTCAATTTAGCTACTTAGAAAAGCTATGGTCTTTTAAAGAGCAAAGATCTCTCTGTGTAATGCGTGATTTGCAATATTTTCCCATGTTATCATACCTGTATTGTGGTCCCTTTAGCGCAATTATTAGCAAACAGGTGTCCTCATTACACAAAAAGTGTAAATGGCCATAAACAACTCCCTCAGGAGTCATTCCATTATTGGGATGACCGTTCAGCTCCAGCCTCAGTGGAAAGGTCTGCTCTGCGGCACAAAATGTCTGCCTAGGGAATAGACTCGACTCTGTAGACTAACATAAGCAATAAAGATCAATTCTGTCCAGAAGGACTAATTCTAAGGCTCACACGAGAAGCATCCTCTGGCTGCTTATGCCTGGTAACTTTGCTGGCTGCAGGCAAGGAGTAAACACAGAAGATGATGCTAGACTCAGCTATGATGCAAGTGAAGGAAAACAATGAATTTTAATAAACAAACAATAGAGCAGACATTTTGTCTCTGTGTTTCAAAGGAAATTGGTCTCTAAAAAAGGAAAAGGAAAGTTTACTTTTGAACTTTTTTTGGACAGTCTAAAAAGAGATTATATAATCAAAACAAGAGAAAGCACAAAAAGGGGTTCGAGAAAACAGACTTGTTGTTTGTTGATCTTCATTTTCTGAAGTCATGTCACCTGCTTAGCTCACTTACTCTGGATCCCATACTTTCTAGTTGCTTTATGTTTACAACATTAATGATAATAATTGCCTCGCAAGAGAAGGTATAAGTTCTACTAGGAGATCTTGATGACTTTGAAGAAAAGAAGTTTTCACACACACACACACACACACACACACACACACACACCTGCTAATCCATCTTCTTCATGGCCTAAATGTCAGTTCATTTATATTTTAACAAAATCCATACAATGTCTGTGCATCACTGGCCATTCAGATACATAGTAGGCCTTTTACGTATTATCTTGGATTTTCAACTGCAAGTCATATGTTGCTTTGTAAACATTCTGAGGTGGAGTTTTATAAATTGTCTTTATGGAATATACTAGGTACATAGTAAAGCTTCCTGAAATTTTTTATGGAGAGACTCACTGTGGGTGAATTGCTGGGTAAGATGAATGCTAGCCACTGATATCCCACACATCAGCCCTTTTGTTTTGTTTCTTTCATTAATAAAAGTTCTTTATTATATACTACGAAAGATGAATTTATGAGGGGCCTTCCTGGATTTACTTTGGTCAGTAAATAGAGATTTGCCCTGTTCATCAGCTCAAAAGTAAGAAGAACCAAAGTTTAAAGTAAGTAATTGGGATTAAAATGTTTTTTAATCAACTTGGCTTTCTAGAATGATATACATAAACTCATGACTTTTCAGTTATTGCTACAATGAGAAAATTGAGGTTTTCAAGCCCCTAACTTTTTAACAATTACCTTGATGCCCTTTAGAGCAGGCATCCTTAACTGGCCGTCCCTGCTACTTCCCTATCCTAAAGCCCCCCAAAGCTACTGACACCACTAGATTTATCGAGAAAGGCAGAGTTCATAGGTGGACTTAAGGGAATTCATTAAAACAGTGAAATTATAGGCTAATTTTTTTCTTACCTCTATATGTATTAGGGTTCTTGATGGCAAATAACAAAAACCAATTCTGGTGAATTCAAGAAGAAAAATTTACTGAAAGGATATCGGATAGTTCGCTGATTTTAGTGGAAAGATACCATAGAGCCTAGAAAATAGCTATAAACCCAAGGGAAACTAGGCATCCAAAACAATAGTGAAAATCACAATACAAGAAGAGACTGGTTAGAATCCTCTGCTGACAGACACATTATTTCATCACTGTGAAAACACAGCTCTTGCTGGTCTGGAACATTGAATACTGTTCCCTCTTGTGCCCAGAACAAATGCAAAGCAATCCCTGTTTCTTTGCAACACAAGCTATAGATTGAAAGTCCTAGGACTAGACGGAATGATTCAGTTGAGAAACTTAGGCCATGTGCCAGTATAATATCTGTGCAAGCTCAGAGAGAGCTATGGGCCTTTGCAAATTCTGGATTCCATGCTGGTGGGGCTTGATTGCCATAAAAACTTGTACAATGGCTGCTTATCCAATAGAAGTCACTAGGCAGCTTAATATATTTCTATTTCTGTGTATACACACACACACACACACACACACACACACACACACACACATATGTATGTATATGTATATATATATATTTAACAGAATAATATAATTATATATATATCTCTTTGGAAACAGTACATTTTACTGGGAAGACAGTTTATATCTTTTATCAGATTCTTATAAACATTGTATAGAATCATAAAGTTTTACCTTCAGAAGGAACCAGAGACCCAAAGAAAATAAGAGGTCACATATTGCCTCCCATTAGCAAAATTAACATAAAAGCTAAAGTAGAGGGACTCAGAAAAGTGAAGCTATTTTTGGTCAAACAAATCTAATCATATTTATAGGCCTTCAATTTGAAATGTATATCTCCGAATAACTTTTCAGTTTATGAAATTTGCGAAATTCCTTCATAAGTCACACATTAAAAAAACAAAACAAAAAAACAAAACAAAAACAAAAACCTTGCTGACAAACACAGAAAAGATCATCTTGGGAAAAATAACATTTTTAAAAACTAGGTGTCATTACTTGGCTGCAGGTTGCTCTTTTTCTTAAGACCACATTAAGGTACCACTGTATTCTCTCACTTTCACTACTAAAGATGCAATTAGGTTTCTGAGTCATACATGTTTCTATTAAAAATTATTCTATTTTTAAATCAAAGTTTGAGCAAATGAACTTCATGAACTCTTGCTAGTAAATTCTTAATCATTTGCTTTCTAGAATTTCTTTCCTTTTCTTCTTTACCTTTTCTTGTTTTATTATTTCCTTCTGTTTTTCCTTCCTTCCTTCTTTTCTTCCTTCCTTCTTTACTATATTTAAGAAATGCATATAAACACTCGTGTGGGAAAGAATTACACATCATGCATAGTTTCTTCTACTCCATCTTCTTCTACTCCATCTACACTACAATAGCCATTGGTCAAAATTTTTTTTTTTTATTATGGTGACATTGGTTAATGAAATCCAGTAAGTTTAAAGTATACAATTCAACAGTAAGTCATACATATTTTACATTGTATGTTCACCGCCCACAGTTAAATTTCTTTCTGTCACCACATATTTGACCCTTTTTATCACATCTACCTCCCCTCTCCCCCCACCCACTGGTAACCACTAGTCTATTGTCCATGTTCATGAGTCTTAGTTTGTCTGTCATGTTTGTTTGTTGCTTTTAAGCTTATATCCCACATACAAGTGATATCATGTGATTTTCAACTTTTTCTGTCTGGCTTATTTTGCTTAGTATGATTATCTCAAGGTCCATCCATGTTGTCACAAATGGCAGTATTTCATCTCTTCTTATGGCTGAGTAATATTCCATTGTATATATGTACCACAGCTTCTTTATCCGATCATCTATTGTAGGACACTTCTTCAGTTGCTTTCATGTCCTGGCCACCGTGAATAATGCTGCTATGAACATTGTTGTGCAAATATCTTTTCAGATATATGTTTTCGAGTCTTTGAGGGTACATACCCAGTAGAGGGATTACTGGATCATATGGTAGAGCAATTCTTAGTTTTTTGAGGAACCTCCATACTGTTTTCCATAGTGGCTGTACCAATTTGCAGTCCCACCAGCAGTGTATGAGGGTTCCTTTTTCTCCGCATCCTCTCTAACACTTGTTATTACTTGTCCTGTTGATAATAGCTGTTCTAACAGGTGCAAGATAGTATCTTTATGTGGTTTTGATTTACATTTCCCTAATATCTAGTGATGTTGAGCAGCCTTCATTGGCCATTTGCATGTCTTCTTTTGTATGGCCAGTTTATTGAAAAGGCTTTCCTTTCTCCACTATATGTTTTTGGCTCTTTTGTCGAGAATTACATGCCCATATAAACATGAGTTTACTTCTGGACTCTCGATTCTGTTCCACTGGTTCATGTGTCTGTTTCGCTTCCAATACCAAGTTCCACTGGTTCATGTGTCTGTTTTGCTTCCAATATCAAGCTGCTTTGATTATTGTTGCTTTGCAGTATAATTTGAAGTTGGGCAGAGTGATGCTTCCAGTCTCGTTCATTTTTCTCAGGATGGCTTTGGCGTTCGGGGTCTTTTCTGTTTCCATACAAATCTGATAATTTTTTGTTCTATTTAAAAAATGCTGATGGGATTTTGATGTGGATTGCATTAAATCTGTATAATACTTTAGATGATAAGGTCATTTTAACTATGTTGATTCTTCCAATCCAAGAACACGAATATCTTTCCATTTCATTGTATCTTCTTCGATTTCTTTTAATAGGGTCTTATAGTTTTCATTATATAGGTCCTTCACATGTTTTGTTAGATTTATTCCTAGGTATT
>NW_006439192.1:21209668-21224441 GCF_000325575.1 Pteropus alecto | reverse complement strand
TTGAATGTTTGGTAGAATTCACTGGTGAAGCCATCTGGTCCTGCTTTTACATTTTGGTAAGTTTTTGATGATTGTTTTAATATCCATACTGCTGATTGGCCTATTTAGATTTTCCAGATATTCTTGATTCAGTCTAGGAGGTTGTATCTTTCTAAGTACTTGTCCATTTCTTCTAGGTTATTAAGTTTGGTGTTATATACTCTTTCGTAGTATTTTTGTATGATCTTTTGTATTTCTGTAGTATTTGTCATAATTTCTCCTCTTTCATCCTGATTTTGTTTATTTGTGTCCTTTCTCTTTTTTCTTTAGTGAGTCTAGCCAAGGATTTTTCAATTTTATTAACCTTCTCAAAGAACAAGCTCTTCGTTTTCATTTAGTTTTTCTATTGAATTTTGTTTTCAATTTCATTTAATTCTGCTTTAATTTTAATTTTTTCTTTCCTTCTGCTGCCTTTAGGTTTCATTTGTTCTTCCTTTTCTAGTTTTTTAAGATGAAGCATTAGGTTGTTTATTTGGGCTCGTTCTTGTTTTTGGAGATAGGCCTGTAATGATATGAACATTTCTCTTATGACTGCTTTTGCCGTGTCCCAAAAGTTTTGATATGTTATACTATCATTATCATATGTTTCTATGTATCTCTTGATCTCTCTTTTAATTTCTCTTCTGAACCAGTCATTCTTCAGTAGCATGCTGTTTAATGTCCATGTAATTGTGGTTCTTCCTGATTTCTTTTTGCAGTTGATCTCTAGTGTCAAAGCATTATGATCAGAGAATATGGTTGGTATGATTTCAACCCTCTTATATTTGTTGAGGCTATCGCTGTGTCCCAGTATGTGGTCAATCCTTGAGAATGTTCCATGTGCACTAGAGAATATATAAGCATCTGTTTTGGGATGGAAGACTCTGTAAATGTCAATTAAGTCCAGTTGGTCTAATGTGTCATTTAAGGATGTTATTTCCTTATTGATTTTCTGTTTGGATGATTTGTCCATATTCGACATTGGGGTATTTAGGTCCCATACTACGACCGTGTTTTCATCTGTTTCTCCCTTTAGATCTGTTAGAAATTGCTTTACATATTTTGGGGCTTTCTAATTGAGAGCATAGATATTAATAAATGTTATGTCTTCTTGGTGCATGATTCCCTTTATCATTATGAAGTGTCCGTCAATATCTTTCTTTACCTTTTTTTATTTTGAAATCTATTTCATCTGATATTAATACCACTACTCCCGCTTTTATCTGAATGCCATTTTCTTGAAATATAATTTTCCACCCTTTCACTTTGAGTCTATATTTGTCTTTGGAACTGAGATGTGTCTCTTGGGGGCAGCATATGGTCGGGTTTTGTTTTTCGATTCAGTCTGCAACTCTGTGCCTTTTCATTGGTTAGTTCAGTCCATTTACATTTAGGGTCATTATTGAAATAAGAAGTTTTCTTATAGCCACTTTATCTTTTGCTTTCTGCTAGTTTGGTGTTTCCATTGCTTCCTTTCCCTTGTGTTTCTGTTTTTTGGTTTTTGTTTTTTGGGTTTTTTTAAATTGTGTTTTGTGGATTTTCCCTCTGGTCCTTCTTGTTTTATGTTATGTACTTCAGAGTTGAATCTTTCGTGTATGGTTACCATTATGAATATGTATAGCATAGTTTTGTATATATATTGTAGTTCATTTTCTTCTGTATGTGTCTTATCTCGTTTCCCGTTTGCAAATTTCGATCTTTGAATCCTCCCCTTTTCTGTTTTTATTGTTTCAATTCATCCCTATGTATGCTGAACATTCATTACCATGTTACAATAGCAAATCTCTTCCTATGGTTTAAACTTATAATGTCTCTTTCTTAATAAGGGTCGCACTACTCTGCTTCTACCCACCTGATAATTGCCTTACTCATAGTTGTGTATTTTTTTGTCATTTTGTTTTAGGTGGGCTGACTCCTTTCAGTATTTCCTGTAATGCAGGCCTCATAGTAGAGAATTCCCTCAATATCGTATGTCTAGAAAGGTCTTTATTTCTTCTTCTTATCTAAAGGATAGCTTTGCTGGATACATTATTTGGGGGTAGTAGTTTCTTTCATTTAACAGTTTGAATATCTGATTCTACTCCTTTCTTGTTTATAAGTTTTGTGCTGAGAAGTCCAACGATAATCTAATGGATTTTCCTTTATAGGTTACTGTCTTCTTTTCCCTAGTTGCCATGAGAATTCTTTCTTTTGTCATTAATTTTTTATAATTTTAATATAATATGTCTTGGAGAAGGCCTTTTCCTTTTTGGGTTGAGATAATTGGGTGTTCTGTTGACTTTTTGAATTCCAAGCTCTAGTTCATTCCTTAGATTTGGGAAATTCTTGTCAACTATTTGTCTGAAAATACTTTCTGATCCCTGCTCTTTTTCCTCCTCTTCGAGAATAACCATTCTTATGTTTCTTCTCCTGATGATATCAGCTACTTCTCGTATTTCTCTTCTATTGTTTTTCTCTCTCTTCTTCCTTCTGATTTATTTCTAGATTTCTGTCTTCAATATCACTGATCCTTTCCTCCATTTTGTCGACTTTATTTCTCAAGCTTGCTATTTCATTCTTCGTTTCTTTTCCACTGGTCACAATTTGACCTTTCACTTGAGATTACTTTTTTAGGCTGAGCAAAAAATAAATTTCTCAAAAACAGTTTGATATAAATAGTAATAATAAACAGAAAAAGAAAACTGTCAGTCAAATATAAATATATATAAATCTTTTTTTGAGAAGCTTTCAGAATGTTTTCATTAACTTATAAAATCTCATGAAGCTCTATGAAGAGAAAAATAAAATGTTTCTCATTTTATGTATCAGAAAACCAAGGCAAAGAAAAGAAGCCTTTTTTAAGGATAAATTTTTTTTAAGCATTAATCAATGGGGCTACAAAATAATTAATGTAATAATAATAAAATTCAGGCCCCCTAGACCATTAACAAGGTAAAATGCTAGGTAGTGTGATTGCTCCAGTTAGGTATTAAATGAAGTTAATATGTTAATGTTCAGAAAAATCAAGGTAAAATGGGACTTGCATAATAGATTGGATCAAGAAAAGCAGAGAGAAGAGTAGTGGTGGTGTGACTGGAAAGTCATCATAGTCTTTTATTGGGTTCAAGAGATAAAGTCTGGTGAGAGCAGAGAATTTAGAGAAAAAAGAAGATCTGAATAAATATAAGGTAGTTCTTAAGCATTACACCGAGGAGTTCACTTTCGGCAAGTGCTTTATCAAAGCAGTATTTTACAAAGACAAGTCTGGTATTTCTATGAATAAATGACCTAGAGCACTGATAAGGTGAATAAAAGGGAAGAAAAAAATTACAAAAATACTATGATAACACATGTCATACTGGTAATACGATTCACATTTCAATGACTTATGTCACAGAATTTCTAAGAAGTCGAGCCAGGTCTCAAGCTCAAGTGTTCTGACTTCAAATTATGGGCTCCTTCTACCTATATATTGTATTATATACATTGTGTTAAAAAGGGAGATAAACTTGAATTTATACATGAGTTTGAGCGTGAAATGATAACAGAATATCAACAGAGCATCATTTATTCAATAGCAGGAATAAAACTCAGAATAAAGCTAAGACCTAGAGATATAGATTGCAAAACAAGTTAGGAAAATAGAGTTTCCAGGGAGGATATCAGTCTTTTTGGTGAAGTAGGGCTACAAATTATTTATTGACAGAAGTCTAAGGTGATGGTGAGAATTATATTGTCTGATTAAAGAGGCAGAGCCTGGAAGGAAGCCCTAAGAAGCCTCATGGGTTGAGGCAAATGGAGAAAGGCAAGTATCTAGAAGAGTAAGAGTGTGAAGAATGTGCAGGGTGCACTGACCTAACACATTAACACCCCACCAAGGTTAGAGGGGAGGGGATTAGACTGAGAGAGATCTGGCTAAATGCAAGGTCTTTGATGAATGGCTTAGCCAAATGCCGAAGTAGAAAAATGGGCTATATGCTATCAGAAGTGCGTCCATAGCATCACTTGATCCTGGAAGAGGAATTCTCTGGCACCATCACTGAGCTTCAGGAAACATAGTCAAACTCTTAGCCATCTAGTGCTACCTTCTTTGCATCCTGTGGGGCCAGCAGCTGGTCACTGGCATTCAACTTTGAAAGTTGTACTTCCTAGCACTTAGTTACCTGAGGCTTCAAATGGATCTATATGCCCTACAGAATCCAAACAGTCCAAAACATCAAATGATTTTAAATCAAAGTTTTAGCCTCAGGGGCATAAGGTTAACTGAAAGTAGGTTTGCAAAATCCATAAAACAGAATGAATAAAATAAAATGAGAAGCCTGAACATAGCAGTCACTGGAAAGGGAATTTATGTTCTCTATTATACATGATCCAGACTCTTAGAAAGAAAAGATAATGTAAGACTTGACAAAAAAATATTTGAAAACAGAGTTTTAAGAGATTATTTTAAGTGCATAGTGCTCTTTATCTATAAAGGGAATTATCAGACATGCCATGAAAAATGGCTATTAATTTGGTCAAGATTATCCTCCTCTATTTTATTGGTGACTGATACACTAGTAAAAGATACTAAGAAAATATGTCTGCTTTGAAGCCAGTACATAAAAGGAGACTTGGAATTTAGTAGCCACAATCCTTGGTCCTGGTTCCAAGTATTGCAATATTGCAAAAAAGCAAACATTTTCCAGTGAGGTCATAGAAAAAATGATGGGGAGGTTCAAAACAGCACTTTTGATGTAATTGTTAAGGCCCAGTGGTGGTGGTGAGCTTTAAAAGAGAAAGAAATGAGAGAAAGAAATCACATTTACCAAGACTATACTTGAGAGTTCCTTCAGCAACAATCATTTGAAATACGATCTGAGAAATTAAAGCAATGCACTTAGTCACAGTCAGTTACTACTGAGACCTAACATCGGTGTCTGTCCAATTAACTTAATATTTCCTTTAATTATACCCACACCATTAAAAAGTATTCATTTTATGGACTATGGGATGATAACAAGGATTATTTTGGCCATATCTGTAATGTTGGCTGAAGAACTGCAGCATTTAAGTTCCTCACATGCACAGTTCATAAACTCAAGAACAAACTCTCTCCCCCACATCCAGACATCCAACCTGGAGGCATTCTCCAAGGAAGTGCTTAGACCAGGAGAAAAAAGAAACTCACCAACTGGAAGGGCAGTGGGAACTCTAGTATACTCTCTGTAACACAGAACAGAGTCTTGAAAAGAAAAGACCTACAGAAAAAGCATGTGGACAACCTTGCTTGCTCTTTCATTTCCACTTCTGTCAAACAGATGTCAATTGAGCTACTGTCAGGAAGCACACAGTGAACTCAGTCTGATCAAGGAAGGAGTGCTTTTAGTTTCTGATGGATTGAATGTACACATGCAACACAGTGTTTTTTGTTTTGTTTTGTTTTTGTTTTTGTTTTTGTTTTAATATAAGAAAAGAAATACATTGAAAGAAATGTGAACCCACCCCTGGGGAAATGTTCATAAGTTTGAAAGAAAGAGCAAGTCAACAAATGGCCAAAAACTGTTTTGTTTTGTTTTGTTTTGTGTGTGTAGAATGTCTGATGGCTTTTACAGCATGAAGCAAGATATATAGTAACGGTTTTAGTTTTTTTATTTTTCTTCATGTAGTTTACAAATAGTTACTGATGCTCAATGGACATACAGTTGTTGTCTGGGGATACGATCACAACCAAAAAATAGTTTTTCTCATTTAGTTTACATTTTGGAAGAAAACTCTACTCAAGTTAAATTTTGGGTTCTCACAAATCCAGTGGAATTATTTTATTCTATTTTCTCTGCAAATAAATGAGAGCGGAATAGTGTTGAACAGTTCAGCCATGTTGCCTGCTAATGAGTTTGCTAATTATAAAAGACAAAGTTTAGTCTCACAAATAAACTTACAGTATGGTCTGGAAATAGACATATAAAAAATGTGGCGTGATAATGCCATAACAGAAATACGTGGCACACACAGGGGCAAACCAGCAAATGACAAATTCTGTCTGCAGGGACATCAGGTTAGGCTTACCCGACAGAGATGCTAAAGTTGACTATGTGATGGAGGAAGAGGATGGGGAATTCCAGGCAAGGGAAGGACCTTTGCGCAGCGTGTTACAGTAGTGAGCCCAGGCGTACTGCTTACCCAAGGTATTTACATCTAGAAAGTGGACATTGGCAAGATATACATATTCTCTGTTTCAATACCACAGAAGACAAAAAAGAATGTGGAAAGTTATAGACACCAGAGAAAAATCATTACTACTTATTTTGACTCTAGAAAATAGCAGCCATCATCTTCATAGATGGCAGAAGAAAAATAGTTTGTTGCCATTACAGTCCGATTTTCAAAAGAAAATGTAGATGAATTTCCTCTAAAAAGTATGACATGAGAAGTTCAATTTTAATTTGCTGACTAAGAAGCAACAGTGCTATGAATACAGAGAGAGAGGTGTAATTTTTTTTTAATTTTCTACAGCAAGAATGCAATAAAAACAAGACTAAAATCATGTTCCCATCCATTAGGTTCGGAAAAAGAAATAAACTATATGTGTGACATATTTTTAAATATGTATTCTAGTGTTATATATTTAATGGGTATTCAGTGAAAAATTCAAGATTTTCTGTCAAGTGGTGTCAGAAAATCTTCCTTGTATCAAACCTAATTACCTTGTATGTAATATCATATCAAACCAACTCAGGGTATATTTTCTAGATTTTTAGCAAACTCCAAAATTCTAGAAATGTGTCTGAGATGCTTAAGTGTAGCCCTCTTTGTAAAGTCTTTTCTAGACCAATGGATAAATAAAGACTGGCCCCATAATCACTTTGTGTAGAATTACTTTGACCATGTGTTCAATATCACCATATCACAATTAAATACAATAAAATGCATTGCAAATGTTTGTATTTGAGGAGAAGTATTAATTTCCTTTTCTTCAGAACTATTCATTAGCGTTTTGAATTCAAGTTGTTCTCTAATACAAATATTTGCTTTTCTTGAACTCAGCTGAGCCGTGAGATATAGGTGTGTTTAAGGTTCTTTTAGAATTGGAAATATATAGCACTTGAGACAATATGACTATACTTTTTATTGAAAAATCTTATTTCGTTTTTTAAATCTTGCCTAAGTTACACTCTTTTGAATAATAAAATGTTTTTCCTGCCCTATCCCTCAATGGAGATAAGTTTTCTGTTTTTTTTTTTTTTTTTAGTTTTATAATATGTATATTTTGAAGTAAGTGACAACAATATATTGTTTACTTCTTTTAGACATATCTTAAAGACACCATATCTTAAAGACAGTGGATGTATAACAAATGTCATCAATCCAACTCAGGAGCCAAATAGTATGAGTTTTGTGACTGAAGAATATATCAAGTAGCCAAAAGAGAGGCAATAAATTTGCAAAAGTCATAATAAAAGGACTATATATAAGGTCGGGGCAAGATTATAAGAAACTTCTTTTCTACACTGTGCATAAGAGTCAGAGCAGTATTCTGGAGATAGGAATGGTGGAATACAGTTGCTACTCCTTGACTTGTAGAGGAGAGCTCTCAGAACCCTGAGAGCAGGGGGATGTCTTCCTTCCAGTCTTTCTGTAGGTTGGACACAACACAAAGCCTGAGGACAAGAGAGACCCGTTGATGTGAAACCTACAGGTCAACCTCCAGAGCAAGGTAGAGAGTTGTTGGAGGGGCAAAGGAAGATATACTATACAGCGATAGACCTATAATTTAAAATTTGAAGTTTCACCTCCTATTCCTGAATATGCCAATAATAGATTTTGAACTCAAACTTTCTTTTTAATGGTTGGAATCATTAAGTTCTAGTCTTTTAACAAGTTAATGACTGTAATACAATATTGTCTATAACCACTACTCTGTGCATTAGATCTCTTGGGCTTATTTCCTACTCTTTGCAAGTTTGTGCCCTTAAACAACATCTGTCTTTTCTTCCCATCCCCTGTCTCCTGGTAATCACTATTTTACCTTTGTTTTTTTTTTTTAGATTCCACCTATAAGTGAGATCATACAGTACTTGTCCATAATCATAAAAATAAACCTCTATACTTTCATCTGAAGCTGTCAAAGAATTTTGAAAATATCAATTCAGTAATCTTCACAAAAGCCCTTAAATTTAGGTTAAGATAAATCTACACCAAAGTGAATCCTCTTTCTACATTGCACATTTTCCTTCATAAGAGAAAAGAGGCTGATATTTTCCCCTAAATTGCAAATAATGACAGCCTGGACCTTTCAGTTCTTATGGAGTAATAAGCCACAGATCTTTAGGAAAGATGTTTGTGATTTTCACATGTAGGAGATGCACTAGAAATATGGGAGGAAAGATGATAATAAGTTTTCTAAAGCCACCATTTGTCTTGTTCCTTAAGAAAGCACTAAATCTGATGCTCTGATAAGAGATGCTGACACCACACACACACACACAAAATGGCATGTCTCTCAATCCCAGCAGACTCTTTCTCACACACACACACACACACACACACACAATGGCATGTCTCTCAATCCCAGCAGTCTCTTTCTCTGGATTAACAGTCTTGCTGGGATGTAAGACCTTTGCTTTTGTAGGTAAGTAAACTTTCAGAAAATCAGCCCTTGCTGACATCACAGTGGCTGTTTTCTCACTTGGTTTTCCATAGCAGACCTCCCAGTGAAATCTTCAGTTGCTCCAACATCAGAGAATTATATCAACCAGCTGGTAAATCCGATGTGTTCATTAATTTAAAGATACTCTGATATCAGTGCCATGAGAGTAAATTCAAGGGATTATGGAAGCTTGACTGTGTTTATTTTGTGGGACTAAGATTCACAAAAGCCAACATCAGTCTACTAGGAGGTACATCCAAAGTGACTCTTCACTCGATCTTCCCAAAATGAGAACCTAGTTCAGATTAACCATTTCTGAAACTTTGCGACTTTAAACAGATTGGCCTAATTGTATATTACAAAGCTATAGTAATCAAAACAATATGGGACTGGAGTAAAAATAGGCATATAGAACAATAGAGCAGAATCAAGAACCCAGGAACTCACACATATATGGCTAACTAACATTTGACAAGAAAGCCAAGAACACATAAAGGGAGAAGTATTCAATAAACAGTGCTGGGAAAACTGGATATACACCTGCAAAAGTATGAAATTGGACCCTTATTTTCTACCACTTACTATAATTAACTCAAAATGGATTAAAGACTTAAACATAAGACTTGAAACCACAAAACTTCTAGAAGAAAACATAGGAGAAAAGCTCCTTGACATCAGTTTTGGCAATGATTATTTTTAGAAAAACACAAGCACAAAAGCAAAACTCAAGTGGCCTTGGGGATAAAGGAATGGTGGATTAGGGTTGCTGTGGCCTTGGACCTTGGTAGATGTAGGATTAGAGACCCAGGGTTCTGAGTCAGGAGCCTGAGTGCTTTGTTACCAGGGCCTTCCGGTTCCTGTAAGGCTATGTATATCCACCCATTCATAAATTATTCTTTGTTCTGGCCTCAAGTACTTCTTCCTTTTGGTGCCAGAGCCATCTCCTCACATCTAGCCCACCCTTTGGGGAGAGATGTCTTTGCACTGTGACTCTGAGAGGTGGGGAGGTGAGGTATCGACAAGAATTGGTGTTTGTGTGATGGATAGTGGTGTGAGTCAGACTCCTTACAAATGAGTCTAGAATAAGAGGCCTCTGGCTCCTAGGGCACCCAGGTGTTTCTCATCCCAAAGCTTCCCTGTCCACTCATAGAACCCCTGCAAATCTTAAGAGATGAACTTCCTCTAAGAAGAGTGGTTGCAGCTGCAGCCCCTCAGGCCTGATTCAGCAGTTCTCTGGGAAATCTCTGATGCTCAACACATTCCAGCCCATCCTCCCCCTACCTCTCCATCAGGACCCACGTTTACTCACCCAAGAAAAACATACAAAACAAAAGACCTTTCTCTGATTGTCTCCCACTTAATTGCATAATGCCACCTGTAGGAGGAGGGTGATCCTACCCCATCTTCCACCCAGAGTGCTGCTTGAGGTACCACCATCTCATTTCACCATGCCATTATTATTATGACATATTACTGTCTTAGTGCTTTTGCATTGACAGTTCCCTTTTGCCTCAGATATTCTGATGGCTTGATCCTTCATTTCACTCAAGTCTCTACTCAAATAACTCCCCTTCCTAAGAGAAGCCAATCCAAATCACCTTCTCTAGCATACTGCCCCCCCATACTCTGCTTTTCTTCTCCAACATTCATTAATCATTTGAGGTATTTCTATGTTGTTTATTGTCTGTACTTCCTCGTTAGAATTTAAACTTCCTGAAGATAGAAACTTCTTTTTTATTTTGTTCTATTTTTGTTCACTGTTGCCCCTCTGCTGCCCCTGGCAGAGAGTGGAGGCTCAGTAAAGATTTATTCAGTGTTTGAATGTGCTGGCTCCACGTGTAACCACCATTGCTTTACTGTCTTAGTTCATTTAGGCTGTTACAACAAAAACACCATTAGCTGGGTAGCTTAAACAACAAACATTTATTTCTCACAGTTCTGGAGACTAGGAAGTCCAAGATCAAGGTGACCGCAGACCTGGTGTTTGATGTGGGCTTGCCTCCTGGTTTGCAGATGGTCATTTTCTCCTTGTGTCCTCGCATGGAAGATAGCAGAGAGAGGAAGCAAACTCTCTCAAGTGTCTTCTTAAAAGAGCACTAATCTTCAACCCTCATTTCCTAATTTCATCTCAAAGGACTTATCGCCTAATGCCATCACGTTAGGGGTTAGAATTTTAACGTATAAATTTGGAGGAGATGCAGTTTCAGTCCATAACATGTGCCCACAATACTCTTGTCGAGGGGTAGTTTCACATACACTAGTCCTAATCTAGTGTTGCCCTTTTCACTTAATCCTCCATAGTACATAAGACAAAGGGCTGTTATTTGTAAGAGGATCTGATAAATTTTCTATAATAATAAGGGAAAGTAACTCAAAGGATAACTCACAAAGACTGCACAGTCCCCTACCACCCTTCCCCTTTTCCCAGACTGCCTCCAAACACCTCCAGGGGGTACAGCATTTCCTTGGCTCTCTGTCTTCAGGGAACAATGACTTAAAACGTTATCTAGATGGACAACCCCCACACAGACCTTCCAAGAACAAGCAATAATGAAAATACATCTGGAGCATCTAAATCTAGATTTCGAAGACAAAGAGTTCTCAAAAGGAAGCAAAATCTGTGGAGATGGAGTTTAACAATAAGATTCAGAGTATATTACATCTTTCGAGGCATAATTTCAGACCTCTCCAATCCAGACCAGAATTTTCTCTAGATATAATTGTCAAATGGTTTGCCAGGAAAAGATCCCTCAACGAGAATACTCCCTGTGTTGGTTCATTATGCGTCAATTTGGCTGGGCCACAGTGCCCAGATATTTGGTCAAACATTATTCTGAATGTTTTTGTGAGGGTGCTTTTGGACAAGATTTACTTTTACATCAATGGACTTTGAGCAAAGTAGATTGCTTCTATAATGTAGAAGGGCCTCATCCAATCAGTTGAAGACATAAATAGATTAAAAGACTGACTCTTCTGAGCAAGAGAGAATTCTTCAGCAGACTGCCTTTGAATTCACACTTCAACTCCTTCCTGAGCCTCCAGTCACTGTCAGTCACCTCTCATATCTTGGACTTGCCAAGTCTCTACATTCACATAAGCCATTTCCTTAAAATAAATCTCTCTCTATATATACAAACACATCCTATTAGCTCTGTTTTTCTGGAGATCTCTGACTAATACACATCTCTTAGAAAGCAAAATCATTTCTTATATTTTTTTAATGAACGGTTTTCTAGTCTCTCCTAATCTCAGGTTCAAAATAATTTCTAAGTTCAGACCAAACCAAGGTTACCTTGTTACATTACTATAAACAGCTACTATCTAAATTGGATGCTCCAATAAACATTAATGTTTTGAGGCCAGAGACAGTGAAGAAACAGGCTTATTTATAAAGGGGTCTGAGGACAAAGAAGGAGGATGGGGGGAAAAAAAGTAACCAGAGGGGTTTTTGTAAATGGTTTTAAGTCATCCACTTCATACTATGGAGAGATTAGTTGCCTTCTCTAGAGAAAAGACTGTTATATCGATCATGAAACAAAAATACGAAGGAAGTAATGCCAAACAAGTACTGAAGGAAGCAATGCCAAACAAGTAATATAATGAAATATATTTGATAAATATATGTCTCTTAGCACTTTCACATTGTGAAATGAGATTGAAATACACAAGAAATGGGATTATTAATAACTCTAGTTGAAAGGCGGCATCTTGAAAGATGGCTGAATGACCATATCAAGTGTGACTGCAATTTTTAATAAGCTGTTTTCTGTAGAAAACATTTGTAATTTGTTATTAACAATGGTTATTAAATGGCCTCAGGCCCTTTAATTGTTGTCATTGTTATTGTCATTTGCATTTTATTACCAAATATTATGGATTGGAAGAACTACTTAGGAATCTCAGGTGGGTGATATTCTATGACTTTGCGTGTAACATAACATTCATGAGCCCACTCTTTCTCAAAGATACCTAGGTAATAAACTAAAATAAGTGTCTTGCTAGACTGACATAAATTGCTTCCCCTTAACTTCAAACTCCTTAAGAGGTTTTATTTTCTCATCTGTAAAAAATAAAGATAATGTCTGTCACAAAGTAATAGTGAAAATTAAACCACAAAATGTATATGAGGCACCCAGTATCATGCATTTAACAAATGGTAGTTGTTATTATAACGACTATCTACCTACAAGCTTTGCCAGTGTTGATGATTAAAGGACTATGCAGCTTTTTTAATTTTGGAGCCATCACTTGGGACTGTCCTTGACGTAGAACGTAGTCATTCACTTAACTCTGTGCATGGCTGTGTTGTACTGTATTTTAGCCCTAAATCTGTGTTTGCTCATCTCACTTTCTACCAGCCTCTTTTATGAACTTTAACTCTCACTGTTCCCCTATATTCCAATGAACCTGGACTTCTCACTAACCATCAAACCACACTCCAAGCTTTCCAACTGCGGTTAACATTTGTGCATCTGTCTTACACTCTACCTCATTGTCTGCCAAAACCCTTTCCTTTCTTCACAGCCCAAAGCAGATGCTACCTCCCCCATGAAGCAGCTTTATTTATTAATGGAATTTTTTCTATTTGTTATCCCTGTGACACTATTTTGCCCCTCTTCTGGTGCTGTCTTTCTTTGCTATAGTTTCTCACTGTTGTAGATTATGAGCTCCTTGAAGACAGCAATTTTGTCCCACACATCTTTAATCTCCAACATTAGGCATAATATTTTGTTTGTACAAAATACTCAAATATTGATTGAATTGAAAGGCCAATTCCAGAAATAAGATAATATTTTAATATATTCTGTAACAATGATGATGTTCACTATATCACTGAACTTAGACTTAAATTCAAATGCACAATTTGTGATTATTAGTGCTAAATAAGCATAACAACTATTTCTAAGTAAGAAGTCTTGCTCAAGAGGGGCTAGTAAGTGAATATGAAATATTTTATTTATGACCTACTAGTGGAAATATATTTATCCTTTAACAAAATTAAAATATTTAAATTACATTTTTTTAAATCCCAAATTTCTATCGCTGCTATCTGTGAACTCCAAGTACTGTAAATCACATTCGATTCGTATTTATTGACTTACTTCTGTATTGTTATAAAGTAATCGATAAAGTCAATTGATTTTATCATTGGAAAAATCCATCACAGATGACGAGAGAAAAATAAAAAAATTTTAAATGGTACATTTTCCGGTTTCACTCAGCTTTATGTAGAGAATCCACTGTAATTATACTAAATATCTTGGGGAATCCGACTGTTAGTGAGCCTAATACTTATATTCAGTCTGTGAATTATTTAACCCACAAAGTATTTATGTTTAACATCTGACAAAAGTCATAGAAAGACTATTAACAATGTTCCCTCCAGCCTCCCCAGTATATAGTATGGTGTCTTCTTTTCAAAAGAAATAGACATAAACAAAGCCACCTATTTGTAAGATGACAGCCATAGAATTATTCCCTTTCCACTTTTTTCCAACTCTTCATATTTCTAAATTCTTCAAGAAGGAAGTCTTCATTTAGGAGTAGTACATTTTTTAATAAACTGTCTAAGTTTTTGCTAAGTTTCCATTTTAAAAAAACAAGAGCAGTTCCAGGTACAGAAAGAAGCTTCAGGAAAGCAACAGTACACAGAAAGAATTTAATAAAATTGTTTTACTTTCTTTGACTTACTTTTATAATTCCCATCTATATGTGATTTGGGTTTCTATTCAAATTTCTTCTAAAATATATTTGTTTAAGTAAAAATAGTAAATCAATTGAAGGAAAAACATTAAGTACATAAGGAAGTATATAGGAAAACATTAAGCACATAGAGGAAAAAAAGTAAAACACAAAAAATCATGGATAAGATTCAATATGACTATAAGTAGCAAAATCTGAGCCAGCCTGCCCTAGAGGCTGTCACATATTTTCTCTGGAGAAATATTAGATAGGAAAAGTAAGGATTTAGAAAGAACTCAGAGTATAGTGGGTATGTCCTTTAAATACAAGTTTCCTTTCTCCTTTTCATATAGGTTTTATTTTATTTCATCTAAAGCTTTTGCTATTTTCTTCTTTATAGCTGCATATACTTATTTCAAGTTTCAACTAAATCTAGACAACTCATAACAAAAGACTATAAAACAT
>NW_006439192.1:21191684-21209656 GCF_000325575.1 Pteropus alecto | reverse complement strand
CCCTAAATTTCCTTGTATTAGTTCTATCATTTATATATATTTATTTTTTTCTACATTAGATTAGAAGCTTCTCGAGAGTGAAAATCATGTATTATACTTAGAAAATGTGTAATTAGTACCTATAGGTGATGATTAATTTTAACTACATTTATAGCAATTAAATGAAGAAAAAAAAATCCAAGTGGTATAATAAGACCACTCAATGACTCACTTCTTACAAAATTTGACGTAAGACATTGAGAAATGAGTTCAGTAGAAAAGGTGTTCACAAGTCCAGTCTTGAACCTACGTCATAACATCTAGGAGCTAAAAAGGACTTAAAAATAGGCCATCCCAACTCTTTAATTCAAGAAAACTGAAGCTTAGGTAAGTTGAGATTGCAAATCTAAATGGCCATAGTTTATAGTAATTGTCCCCAACCTTTTTGGCACCAGGGACGAATGCTCATGTGCGAATCTAATACTTGATGATCTGAGGTGGAGCTGAGGTGGTGATGCTACTGCTGAGGAGTAGGGGCAAATACAAATGAAGCCTTACTCTCTTGCCTGCCTCTCACCTCCTGCTGTGCAGCCTGGTTCCTAGCAGGCCACGACTAATACCGGTCTGCAGCCTAGGGGTGGGGGAACCTCTGTTTTATAGCATGACCCTTAATTTTAAGAACTAGAAGACAGCATTCTTTCCAGCTCATGCTGCTTCTTCACTATAAGATTATTCATTCAATAAGTATTTATTAAACACTTGCTGTCTATGTGCTATGTATTCAAAATAATATGTGAACTTAGTCTACAAGTAGCTTAAAATCCAGGGGATGACATATGTAACTATTAGGTAACATCCAGAAAAAACATTTACAGTTGTTGTAATGAAAGAAAACCTCATAAAACGTCAGAGTGAGTCAAGCTTTCTGATAGAAATTCCTGGTCTTAAGAAAAGCTGGTATAATTCACTCAGAGTTATCTATAAACTTTGTTCTCTGAAAGGTCTGCCAATAACCCAAACATTATGCCAATTCAGGGTTTTTATGTTTCTGAAATTTCAAACTGGCATATGTGCTTTTCATATGGTATACTTATTTCGAGAGGTAGCAAAATTATCAACTCCCTGCCTCTAACGGTCGGTCTGTGTTGATCAATCTCTTTAATGCTGACAAGAACATTAATATCATTTCCACTCACTCAAAAACAAATTGATATTCAATTCTGTTATTCTCATGGCTATCCATCATCATCACTCAAAAACCTGAAAGACATTATTTTCCATGTGTCTTCTCAAACTCATTCTCTGACCTACACTTTCAGAAACTAATATTCATGATGATAATATCAATGTCAATATCTAGGAGATTTTTATGTGACATAAACCATGGCTTTGTATTTTCAAATCTAGTTAGTTGTATATTTGAATGACTATTACATATATATATTACTAATATATATATATATATATGTATGTATATAAGTTTTGGAAAGTTTTTTTTAAAAAAAACATTAACCTGACATCTCAGAAAAATGAGTCTAAGAGAGAAAATAAAATTGTAAAATTATTTAGAGATACTATCTCTTTTTAGTTTAAACAAATTTCCAGTTAAGAGTAACTGATTATTTGTGGGTGGATGGGTAAGTGAAATGGAGACTCAAGGTAGAAGTCTGAATAACTGTAACACTTATTCATTTCTCAATTATATTTCTATTTATTTTGGATAATTGTCTAATATCTTCAAAATAGTTTATATGTGTAGAGCTTGTATAATAGAAGTTAACTTTTGCCCATATCTTTAATATGGTATAAAATTATTTTATCCCCCTTGCCTATATTCCTAAATATATAATTTTGAAAGTAATATGAGCCATTGTGTTGGAAACATGTTAAATATTTTTTATTGCCAAATTCAAAACATTTTCATCTAAGTTTTGATACTTTCAATTTAGTTGTCAGTATTTACTCATTTTTAAAAGCAGAGTTCTAAAGATGAGTTCACTAATGAATGCTACTAAACATTTAAAGAAAAATTGACACCAATTCTTCTCAAATTTTTCCAAAAAGTACAAAGCAAGGACTACCTTTTAAATCAGTCTCTCAGGTCAGAATTACCTTCATACCAAGCAAGAAAATGGCATCTCAAAGAAAGAAAACTACAGACCAATATGCCTCATGAAAATAGATGCAAATTCCACAGCAAAATACTAGTAAACCAAATCCAAAAGTATATTAAGAGGATTATGTACCATGACCAAGTGGAATTTATCCCCTAAATGCAAGAGTGCTTCAACATACAAAAAGCAATCAATGTAATACACCACATTAAGAGAATGGGGGAGGGGATCACACGACCATTTCAAGTGATCAAAAACAGCATTTGAAAAAAACCCAACACCCTTTCATGAGAAAGAAAGAAAGAAAGAAAGAAAGAAAGAAAGAAAGAAAGAAAGAAAGAAAGAAAGAAAGAAAGAAAGAAAGAAAGAAAGAAAGAAAGAAAAAGAAAATAACATTCAACAAACAGGAAATAGAAGTAAACTTCCTCAGTCTGATAAAGGATATTTATTAAAAACTCACAGTTAACATGATACTCAATGATGAAAAGCTGAAACCTTTCTAACCCTAAGATCAGTAACAGACAGGTGATGTTTTTTTGAATTCTATTCCGCATTGTACTGGAAGTCTTAGGGTAAGTAGATAAGAAAAAGAAATAAAATAGCATTCAAATTAGAAAGGAAGAAGTAAAACTACTTCTCTCCACAAATGACATGATCTTCTATGTAGAAAATCCTAAAGAAGTCACAAAAAATCCATTAGAACTAATAAATTCAGCAAAGTTATGATACAAGATCAACAGGCAAAAAAACCAGTTGTTTCCATAGATTAGCAATGAACAATTCAAAAATTGGAAGAAAACATAGAGATATTGATGACCTTGGAATTGCCAATGAAGTCTTATATATGACACCAAAAGCAGTCAATGACAAAAAAAAAAATAGATAAATTGGACTTTATCAAAATTAAAATATTTATGCATTAAAGAACACTATAAAGTGTGAAAATACAATATATAGAATAGAAGAAAATATTTGCAAATCATCTGTTTGTTAAGGGTCTAGTATCCAGAATATATATTTAAAAAAAAAAACTCTTACATCTCAACAAAATAACAATCAAAATTAAAAATTAATAAAGGACTTAAATAGGCATTTCTCTAAAGATACACAGGTAACCAGCAAGCATATGAAAAGATGTTCAAAATCATTAGTCATTATAGAAAAGCAAATAAAAGCACTTCATACCCACTGGGGTAGTATAATAATAATTTTAAAAAACTAAAAATAACAAGTGTTGGTGAGGATATTGAAAGATTGAAGCCGTTGTACATTACTGATATGTTAAATGGTATGGCCACTGTAAAAAATAATTTGGCTTTTCTCCCTAAAATTAAACAGAATTACCAGGTTGCCTAAATAGTCCACTCTGAGGTAATTTAAGCAAATATTTGTACATGAAAGTTCATAGCATCATTATTCACAATAACTAAAAAGTGGGAAAAAGTCAAATGTGTGCAATAAATGAATAGATAAACAAAATGTGGTTTACCCATACAACGGACTACTTTTCAGCCATAAAAGAGAATGGATAATAAATGCTAAAACATGGATAAACCTTGAAAACATTATGCTAAGTGAAAGTAGCCAGATACAAAAAGTCACATATGTATGATTCCATTTATATCAAATGTCTGGACTAAGAAAAGCTATACATAGAGAAAGCAGATTAGTTTTGACAGGGCTATAAAAAAGGATAGAATGGAGACAGGCTGCTTAATGGGTAAAGGTTCTCCTTTGGAGCTCATGAAAATGTTTTAAAACTAGATAAACTTGATGATTGCACAACATTGTGAAAGTACTAAATGCCACTGAATGGTACACATATAAATAGTTAATTTTATGTCATGTGAATTTAACCTCATTAAAAAAACCTGTCCATTGAGATTATTTTGTCTATTTTTTAATGAAGTTAAATTTAATTACATGTCCACAAACTTTCACTTTTTAAAAATGTTCCATGATTATTTGTCTGAGCACGTTGTTGTTGTTGTTGTTGCTGTTGTTGTTGTCATTGTTGTTTTTCTTTTTTAGCCAAGAGGCAGGGGGACTTGTTGACTATTTTGTTTTTTTGTTTTATTTATTTTTGCTTAATTTTTAAGTCAAACCAAACATTCATAAGGTAGTTAATTAACCAAATATGAAATGATCTTCTTGCTTCCCAGAGAGCATATAACAAAATAGAATATCTGAGATATATTTTTCAAAACTTTAGCTACCATTTGACTATTTACTCATTTATTTCTCTAATGGTTTTGTATAGTCATCTAATTTTACCAATTAAATTACAAGTTATTTGAGTGAAATTACTCAAATTTCAGTTGTCTTATTGTCTCTACAGTTGTCTTATTGTCATTCTGGAAATATAGTGCTTGTTTTAAAAACTGTCTTTGATTAATAACCTAATTTTCTTCATTTTGGAAAAAAAATAAATTTAAATTAAATCTTTTATATCAATAGATAATGTTATGAAAGATTTTTAGACTTTTGTTTAGAAATTAAAGAATAAGGATTGATCTACATTATTGAGTCTTGCATAGACCAGAATTCTTACTTAGACAAAGGAAATTTTTAAGGTCACTTCTTATATACATTGTTATTGAAAGAAAACTTTGACTTAGATATTTAACCTTTAAACCATACCCCTTCAGAAGCTCTAAAACCACTTAAGCAAAACGAGAAACAATTTCTATGCAATCAGCACACTTATTTACACACCCACTCTTATTTCTTCAACAGGTCTTTGAAACACTAGACAGTTTTTGAAAAGGTGCCTTGTTTCAACATAAAACTATGAGAACACCCATAACGCGGCTGTTTCCTTTCAAAAGAAGGAATGCAAGAAATTTTTTTTTCTGTTTAAACAAATGCTATTGTTTTATTGCCAATTTTTTCTTTAAAAGTACCCATTAGTAAATCTAGCAACCTTATTAAGTATTTTTAATCAGTTAACAACATTGTTAGAACTTGTTATAAATTCTTATATGCTCTATGAAAGTTCCTCAGTCTTTAGTCATTCTTTGATCCTGTAACTACATACCTGACAATTTAGTTCCAAAATGCTGCTTTAATATTGTGTAGTTAAATATGTTATGATAGGATTTCCTTAAAATAAAACAAAAATTATTTTCTTCAGTTTCACTTCATGAAACTGATGAATTCATATTACATTGTTTCACTATTTTTTCAACTTCTAAATCTGTACAGGCCTGTTAAATGGCACATGAAATATTAATTCCACTCAGTTGTAACCACTTGGAAATGCCAGCAAATGCCCTATCAGCCTGCACAGAAAAGGGTTTTCTCCCCCAAACCAAATCAATCTAAAGTTCATTTAAAAGTCAGCAAATAATATTGCATTTATTTATGTCACTTTATTTGTACTTATTTGCTTACAAAAGTCTAAGCTTCATTACTTAAAATGCTATATTATCCTAAAATATATGATTTTTTCAATGTTCCATTAATTTGTTATTATAAGACATAAAACTAAAGTATGACCTGAAAATGAATGATAAAGAAATTCAAAGTACTAGATTAGCAAACTAGATTCCAATGAAACTGTTATTCGCAACACTGTTCCCATGAAAAGATTGTGTTTTACTTCTGTTGTAGAAATGTTTCAAAAATCCGACTGGTGAGAAACCAAGCAGCACTTGGAGAGTTGGAGAACTCAAGTTTATTACACAAGCGGTCCCAGAGGAGATAGCACTCTGAAGATCTGGGCCTGGAGCTCAGTTGCAACTTTGTTTAAATAGAGCTTATTTGGCATAGGCCAATTGGTTAATTTGTCTTCAAATGGTTACAAAACGTGGGACTTGCTACGGGTTGCAGGCAGTTACATTTGTTGTTTAGACAGAACGAACAAAAAGGAGGAGTCATTAATTTTGGGTACGGCCTATGCAGCAAGCATATCTACAAAAGCAGAACAAAGAATTGATTAGCCTTTTGAGTGAAAATTCCTCTTCACTTCCATGTGCATACATATATTTTCTATTTTTCCCTGCTTTGAGTCACAAACATCTCTCTGTCATCTATGGTATAACCATGGTATAACCAAAAACAAGCAATTTATAAAGCTAAAACCAGAGTCTGAAAATCATATTTTAGCAAAATGTTTGAAAATATCCTTTCTCATTTTCTCAAAACAGAAAGATAAAGTGGGATTGACAAATTAGAATTTAGATCATTCATTGTCAATTCGCTTAGTTACAAAACATTTAGGTATTGTGTTCTCACCATGTAACCAATATTATATTAGGTACTCTGAGAACATAAATGAAATAGATGTGTTCCCTGACTCTGCAGTGCAAGCTACAAATTTACCTACCCCTACACAAACCCTAGGTATGTGCTGATGCCCAACAATATTGCCAAAACGGAGAAAGAAAAGAAAGAATCTGGTTCCTGAATACAAGTTACACATAGATATTTTCAGCAAGAAGACCGTTAAAAGCCTATCATCCCAAATTCCCCTTCTAAAAAGGGGGAAGGCAATTAAAGGTGAAAATCTACTAACTTAATCATCAAAAGAATAATAAAATTACCCCACAAATAGATTTTGGCTTCAGAAGTTATAAACCATTTCCAATATGCACATATCCTTGATAGGCTATTAATCTGCCCCAATAGAAGGAAATTGCCTTGCATAACGCTTCAAATGCTTTACCTTGAATGTTAGAAACTAGTAGCCCTTCAATGTCTGGTAAATAATATAACATCATTCGACATGAGTGATGAACGTCACGTATGAAAAGGCACTAAAACATGCTGCATTTATAAGTTGAGCAACCATCTATCATTTGCCTTTGACATGTAGCAGCTATACCACATTGGGGCTTCGGGGGAAGAAAAGAGGAAGAACTATGAAATAAGTAATATACAAATCAACAACCTGCTGGAAAAAAAATAAATGTAAAACAGTAACTAGAAAAGAAAGCCATGCTTTTGACTTTTACACAGTAAAGTTTATTCTTTACTAAATGTGATGGAAGACAAAAGAATGTAAGATATGCAAAAGACAGAGTCCCTGCCTCAGATGTTCTCAGCTAATCATCAATGTGAAATATACTTTATTTCTAATACAGCTTGTCAACAATTTCCATAATGACATACTGTTTGAGTTATAAAATTTTTTCTGATGTCAGCGATCTCATTCTAACCCTAGCGAACACCTATAATTTATATATTACTAGACAAACCATAAAAGCATGACCATTATAGGTAAACTTTGTATCACCGATGAATATTTTAAATAATAACAAGAAATGTAATGGTCTGTAATTCAGTTTTATACCATTTCTGAATTGTGAACTAGAAAGTGCTACAAAAACCCATTATATTTAGAGATTTAGTGGGGGAAATATTCAATTGCCAACATTTCAAGCTGTAAATCTGTGTTGTTGTTCTTGTTGTTTAAAAAAAAAAAAAAAAGACATTTCAAAGCATCAAAATAGACCATGACTCCATTGATATTTATTGTATTCACTTACCAGATTTGCTAAAAGGACATGACTGAGAAATTTCTTGTAATTTCTGCAGAGGAAAAAAATGTGACCACCATTCAATTCTTAGAGTACGTTTCCATTCAAAATGCCTGGAACATATTCATGCTTTATCCATTACCTAAACCCTTTCAGTATGTATTCCACAGTAAACCAGAGAAAGTGAAAACGTGCTTCTTTAAGAACAGGATCAAAGGAATTTATGGGCCAATTCTACTTTCGGTGAGAATATTTGGCTTAAAACCAGACACCTAGAGTTCTTACCTGCAAAGACAGGATACATCACAGAAGTAGATGCTAAAGGAGATGCTTGAACTTGAGCCAGGAGAGATAATAGAGACAGAGAACAAAATACAAACTCTTGAGCCAAAAGGACCATTGCCAATTAACCTTTTATTGTAAAAGTGAGACAGTTCATATATAAACACACTCATGAATAAGAAAACCAAAGGAATTTTTGCTTCCAGATTTGGGGATAGAATGGAGTGAAGACGAATAATTAGAAGTAGAAAATCTTTTATAGAAAAACAAAAAGAAATGTCTTTCTTTTCAAAGAATCTGAAAATGCCTTGAGACAAAAGGATAGCATGTGGTGGACCTACAATTATGACAAAAACAAGTTAGAGGAAAAAAAATATCTGGATGCAACCAGCAGCCCACTAACACTTATAAGAAATGAAAGTCCATGATTTCCATGATGAATACATGGTATTCGACATGAGCCCTTCAAGATCAAAGGCAAAGGCTAATTAATTAATGCTTTATTATTTAAAAGTTAGTGCATCATAACACTTCAAAGTATAAGTTTTTATTTAAAACAGAACAGAAATGTCTCTACAGCAAATTATCTCATGAACTACTTGTAAGCACAGTGGCTTTGTGCTATAAGTACAAATACACTCAGTGCTGAGAATGGCCCCATAAAATTCTAAGAACACAAGCTATTGCCTTTTCAACATTTTCTCCAGTGCTGTTTCTTAAATAAAAACATGGGGATGTGGAAAGAGTACTTGTTTAAAGTTTTTGGTCTAGTCATTTCAGTCAAATTAATTTAACATAAACCAGAACTCTGAAACTAAAAAACAGAATTTCTGCTTTCATTACTTTTGCCAATTTCAGGAGCATGGAGGGGTTGGGGGGCGGAGGGAGTGATGAAATTGATCCTTTTCTTTCATCAGTTTCCATAAGCTGTGTAAAGAAAAAGAGAAAAATAAAATAGACATAATTGTATCTTCTCCTAAGAAAGACAGATATCATAAAGTAAGTCTATTTCTGTAATTTGAATTATCAAATAGTTTTTGTGGAAAGATCTTACTCAATTAATGAACACTGTATTGAGTTTTTTATTAAATTTTTAATCAGGTTTCTCAGCTTCCGCACTATTAACAATATGGGCCAAATAATTCTTCATTTGGAAGGAGTGGGGGGAATCTGTTCTGTGCATGCAGGATGTTTAGTGGAATCCCTGCCTCTAGCCAATAAAGCCAGTAGTACCCTATCCCCTATTCATGACAACTAAAAATTGCCAGATGTCTTCTGATGTAAAAAAATCATTCCAGTTGAGAACCATTATTTGCCTTTTTCACTAACATTTATACTAATGATGCAAAAGCAGTGATAGGCAAAACTGCTAGCACCTTAGCACCAATCGAATAGTGGCACTTTATTTGTATAATGAATCCCTTATGCTCCTCATCTGAATGAAGAGAAATTTAGGTTATAAAATTATAGCTGTAATTAAGGAAAAAAAATAAAAGAACAGTGGTTGTAATGGGCATGTCCTCACTCCACTGATTTCAACTAAGAAACCCAAAATGCCCCATCTGCTCTCCCTACTGCCTCACCCTAAAGAACAAATGAGATTATGTCTAAAGTGGGATGTCTAAGGTGGGATATCTAAGACAAAGAATTCTTGTCTCACCCTCTAAAGGATTATTATTGATCGACTAATCCCAGGAAGAATCTGAAGGAAAGTGAAAGGAACCATAGAGAAGGAGAAAGAGCTAGGTAGGAAGTGGTTTCCAGCCTGAACCTAGAAAAGCTCTAGAACATAAGAGTTGCACCACAGAATAAGTCCTGCCTACGGCATGTCTTGCTTTGAGGGGCTGGCCCTTTATACCTCATGGGCAAGCAGCTTCAGGAAGTAAAGGGAAATCCTTCAAAAAGGCTAAAGCTGTGGAACCTTAGCAGTCAACATCAATGCAGGTGGAGGGTGGAAGCTCCTCTGGGGCATCAATACTGTCACTACAAGTGACTTTCTCTAACAAGAGAACAACCAAACCAACAAAAACTACTTTGAAAGACAATTTGTTTAGTCTATTGATTATAACATCTTTCTCATTATAATTGACATAATTATATATTATCTTTCAGGATGATAATTATAGAAATCTTTTGGAATGAAACAGAAAAGAAAATATCTTCATTTTTATGGCAAGTAACAGAAAATTTGGTTTATGAGAAAACCAAAGAAAATGCTACAAAATTATTTTATTAGATTTGATAACATTGTAAAATATTAAAATGAGGGCATTTTTTCTTTAATTTGAGCTAGAATTTTTTTCTAAAATATTTAAAGTAACAGTTCTTAAATTTGGAGTTTCAGGACATCTTTACATTCTTAAAAATGTATTGAAGATCAAAAAAGCTTTTGTTTTTGAGGATCACATCTAGCAATTTTACTGTTAGAAATTAATACTGAGAAAATTTTAAATATTTTTTGTTATTTATTTAAAGATAACAATAGTAACTGATTGAATGTTAACATATACATTACATTCTCAATGCAGAATAGTCATGTTTTGAGTGGCATTGTTTTACATTTTTCAACCTCTGTAGTGACTGACTTAGTAGAAGCACTGAAAAAGCTGGTTTGATTAAAGTCTATCAACAAAATCATCTTCACAGATATGTGTGAGGAAAAGGAATGAGTATTTTAATTGCCTTTTCAGACAATCATGAATGGTATTCTTTACTACTACACCAAAACCTGACAATTAGTAGTTTTTAAAGGGTAGTTGTAATGTGAAATCTGAAACCATATTAACAAACTCCATATACTCTATTATATTAACATTCCATGTTCTATCTTATGACTTGAATGGATCTTTTTTTAACCTACGCATGATTTTGTAAAATCATGCATTGCCATGTGAAAAATACTAGTTTATTGAGATACATAAATCTTCCAAATGTTGACACATCCCATTAGTCAATATAAAAAAAAAAAAATCACATGTTTAATATTACCACAGATCTTATCAGAAAAGTTTTTAAGTTTTAGGGAGAAATAAAGTTCATAGGGACAGACACAAATTTTCCAAAATTCTAATTTTCACTGGCAACAAACATTAGTTCTTTTCCTTGAGATGACACATTCATTTAAAAGATAAAGTGTATCAAATATACAACTCTGATTAATTATAGTCCATCTGTCAGTCATTCTTTCAAGTAAAAATGGTATTTCATGAAAAAAAGTGGCTAATTTAACCTGCAGCTCAAACAATTGCTTGAAGACTTTTCCTCAGGTCAATCATAAATCAGTAAGTAGTAGAGGTGCTTTATGCGTACTTCCCTTTTCTTCCCACAGAAATATTTAAAAGATATGTACTTAGAAATTGAGATTAATAAAGTTAACAATTTTTACTGTTTCATCAAGAATATTCTCAAGAGAAAATAGGTGTGTGTGTGTGTGTGTTTAATGCAAGTGTATATGTGTGTGTGTGTGTGTGTGTGTGTGTTTAATGCAAGTGTATGGTAATGAAGAATACAGTAAATATCACTATAGCTTGTTGCTAATACTTGTTCTGTGCTAAATTGCCAGCTGTTTTACCCATCATTGCTTTCGTATCACTAGTATAAATGTTAGTGGAAAAGGCAAATAATGTCTTAGTATTACCATTAAAATAGTTTTAACTCTCAGATCTCCTGAAAGCTACTCTCAGAAACCCACAAAGGATCATAGATCACACTTTGAGGACCACTATGCTAGATAAACAAACCTGCAGAGACATTTTTCTACGATTCTCACTGTGTTCTTGTATATAAGCTTTTTGCATAAAGGCCACTCCAACAAGGAACTGGACATAGAGTTGAGAAAAATTCACATTGGTGAACAGTTATATCTCAATCCAATCATCAGGACAACAATCTCAAGGAATCCTCACTTTCTTGTCTTTTCCTTTCAATCTCAGATGTGTTTAGGTAAATCTGATTTTAAATGGTGCAAATCTGGACCTTGGATGGGAAGAGAAAGAATGAGAAACAGAATATCTATAATGCATATGTAGGGGGACTGAAGATAGTGAAGTTAGGAGTTACTATGCAAAGCTTTTTATTTACTGTCTCAAATATTTGACTAAGTAAAAAATCAACCAATCAATCAAATTATTTTTATGGTCACTTCCCATTCTATTTTTTGATTATAAGAAGTGGAAATATTTATTGTAGTCCAGTTCATATACAATTCTCTTTCTCAGTACTGGAATTCATTATTGGTAAAAATCTGAATAGTACTTAAGAAAGAGCTGACTCTGGAAAAGTCATTTTTACAATCTTGTAATTGAGCATAGCACATATTAAAAGTATCTTTAGAAAACAGAAGGAACTCTAAGGAAATTTCTTCATATCACATTTAGAAACAATTAATTCCCAATAGACTATTTGATACTCTATACACGGCCAGTACAATCATTCCAGAGATTTTCATTAAAGTTTTATTATATGTGGAGGGGGAAAAACCTGTCTGTGTAGAATTTTTCTTTGCTCTATTGAAACATTGTGAGCTCCTATTTGATCAAGTCTAAAGCCTTACTATACCCCAGTAGGTCTTTGGGTTGATTTCGATTTCAAATTCATCTACTGTATAGTATTTCAGTTATCTTTGCTTCACTGCACACTGGAAAAATGTTTGCAGAATCTTGGGCAAACTGCTATGATGAGATTTGTAACGTTTGTGATGTAGATTACATTGTAAAGTGGTTTTGCAGGCAAAACATTTTGGGGAATTATGTGAAGCCAAACAACGAGAAAGACTCAAGAATCTATAATCAATAAACTCTATGTAAAATTAATTCGAAGAATGCTAAGTTATAGTAATAATTATGTGTCAAAATGTTTTTTAATTATATATAGAAAATATTACAGTATAAGTGCAGAAGAATATTTTGCATATCCAAATTTAAGCAAAAGTCTTGAGATTTAAGAGTTATGCTTTCTGATATTAAAAAATCCTCTGTGATCTATACAATAACTTATTGAAGATATTAAGAGAAAAATTTCCTTAATAAGTGATGTTTAATAATACTCAAATTTATCCCCAGAAAAATTTTCTTAACAGATAATGCTTAATAGTACTCAACTTTTATCCCCAGAATTTCTTATGTTTATTTAACTCATATATCCAAGAAAAATTTTTTTTTACTCTTCGATCTTTTTACATATATTAAGAAAAGTAGGGGAATGGTATCAGTTTTCAATAGATTCAAATAAAAATTAGTTTTCCTTAAAGCACTCATCTATTTCAGAAAAATAATTGAAACTGGAATTATTCATTTTCTCATTTCTTCATTTCCATTTGCAAGTGTACATGCAAATGAAGCCTAAATGTCATTTTTCTACTATACAATATAATTTGAAGATGAAAACCACCTATAGAACATCATATATGTCTAACATGTTAAATATATATATAGCAGATTAAGCAGAACCTCATGTATATTATATATATAAAACATTAAGCATGGTTGCATTTTTTCCCTTATACTTGACACTTATTTCAATTCTAAGTTAGATGCAAACTGTTTTACTCGAATCTTTTGATATCGTGGTTCTTTGTCATCTCACTTTTGGAATTAAATCTTTATCCTAACAGAACATTTCTTCAACTATTCTCTAAAGGTCTCACATTGAAATTGATTCAACAAGGACTATCACAAATTTGTAGATGGCTGATCACAATGTCTTCTAGTGTTCTTCAAAAGGAAACTTACAGATAGTTCCCAAAAGCTTCTTATTTTCCCAAGAGTGAAATCTATCTTAATGATTCCCTGTGAATATAATTTAAAGGAAAAACATCTTCTGCATTAAACATTATGTTACTAAAATGACTGAGTTAGCAGTTAAATAAATATAAAAACTTTAGTGAAGGATACTAATGGTTGTATTATATTTTTTGACTCTGTATTGTTTAGTAAAGTTGATAAAATAGTTATTTCCCCTAGTAGATCAATAGTTCCATGGTTTTATCTTGTCACAAACAGGAAATGTAGAATATGATTACCCATCTCTGTTCTTCCATCTTATCAAAATCCAATAAATTATTTCTATGCTATCCCAACATTCAACTGGTTTTGACACACCAAATTAGCAATTTCACCTTAATAATTTCTAAATGAAATGTGACCTAATTCCAATAAATTTTTGCTTTATTGAGATCATTTCATGCTATCATCAATATGTGATTCAAAGGGCTCACCTTAAAAGACAGTAGATTAAAGGTACATTTTATCTACCCTGAGGCTCATTAAAGTGAACTCCCAAAAATAATGTGTAAACCACATTTGCTCCTGTATTCAAAATATGGCAAACAGCCGTATTTATATTTTTAATTTTGTATTATAGACACGAAATGGAGATGCTAAAGTGACTTAACTTTTTCACTATCCTTGTATTTTTGGTTCTTTTAAAATATATTTTTCAATTATAGTTAGCATACAATATTATACTAATTCAGGTGTACAACATACTGATTAGACATTTATATGACTTACAAAGTGATCATCCCAATAAATCTAGTACCCATCTGATACCATACATTATTATTATATTATTGACTACATTTCTCATGCTGTTCTTTACAACCCAATGACTAATTTGTAACTACAAATTTGTGCTTCTTAATCCCTTCCCCTTTTTTATCCACCCCCAAACACATCTCCCATCTAGCAACTCTCAAAATGTTCTTTGTATCTATGAGTTTATTTCTGTTCTGTTTGTTTGTATTGTTCTTCAAATTCCACATAAGTAAAATTATATGGCGTTTGTCTTTCTCTGCTCCTCCTATTCCACACAGCACAATACCCTCTAAGTCCATTTCTGTTGTTGCAAGTGGCAAGATTTCATTCTTTTTTTATGGCTGGGTAATATTCCATTGTATATACATACCACTTACTTTCGTCCACTCATCCATTGATAGACACCCAGACTGCCCTCATATCTTGGCTATTGTAAATAATGCTTCAGTGAATATATGGATTCATATGTCACTTCAAAGTATTATTTTGAGTTACCCTGAAGTAGGAGTACTAGGTCCTTCTTTGTCTCTTATTATAGCCTTTGTTTTAAAGTCCGTTTTGCCTGGAATAAGTATTGCTACCCCAGGTGTTTTTCATTTCCATTTTCATAAAATATCTTTTCCTATTCCTTTACTTTCAGTCTGTATGTGTCTTTCAATCTGAAGTGAGTCTCTTGTGGGAGGTATATGTAAGGGTTTGGTTTTTTATCCATTCAGCCACCCTGTCTTTTGATTGAAGCATTGATCCTTTTACATTTGAAGTAATTGTTTATAGACATGTAGTTATTGCCATTTTATTAGTAGTATTTTTTTTCCCTCTTCTTAAAGAAGTCCCTTTAATATTTCTTGTAATACTGGTTTGGTGGTAATGAACTTTAGCATTTTTTTGTCTGGGAAGTTCTTTATCTGTCCTTTGATTCTAAATGACAATTTTGCTGGGTAGAGTAATCTTGGTTGTAATTCCTTACTTTTCAACACTTTGAGTATTTCTTGCCAATCTCTTCTGGCTTGAAAAGTTTCTGTTGAGGAATCAGCTGACAGTCTTATGTGAGCTCCCTTGTAGGTAAGTAACTGCTTTTCTCATGAGGCTGTTTTTAAGATTCTCTGTCTTTAACCTTTGATATTTTGATTATGATGTGTCTTGGTGTGAGTCTGTGATTTTATCTTGTTTGTGACTCTGCACTTCCTTGGCTGTATGTCTAATTCCTTCACCAGGTTAAGAAAGTTTTTCTTCATTCTTTCTTCAAATAGGTTTTCAATTCCTTGTTCTCTCTTCTAGTACCTCTATGATGTGAATGTTAAAATGCTGCTATTGTCCCAGAGGCCCCTTAAAGTACCCTCATTTTTTGGGGGAGATCCTTTTTTCTTTTTGCTATTCTGATTGGATGTTTTCTGTTACTTTATCTTCTAAACCATTGATTTGATCCTCTGGTTCATCAAATCTATGGTTGATACCTTCTAATGTATTCTTCATTTCAGTTATTGTATTCCTTATTTCTGACTGGTTCTTTTTTATGTTTTCTATCTCCTTTTTTATGTTTTTTATCTCTTTGTTAAAGTTCTCACTGAGTTTATCTACTCTTCTTCTAAGTTAATTGAGCACTCTTATAACCAGTGTTTTGGAACTCTGCATCTGATAGATTGCTTGCCTCTATTTTGTTTAGTTCTTTTATTTGAGGTATATTTCTTTGTCTCCCCATTTCGGCTGCCTCCGTGTGTGTGTGTGTGTGTGTGTGTGTGTGTTTCTATGTATGAGGCTGCTATGTCTTCTGGTCTTAGTAGAATGGATTTACATAGTAGATGTCATGTGGAGCCCAGTGGCACAATCTTCCCTGGTTACCGGAGCCAAGTGCTCTAGATGTGCCTTGTATGGGTTGCGTGTGCCCTCCTGTTGTATTTGAGCCTTGGTTGCTGTTTGCACTTCAGTAGGAGGTATCGACCCTAGAGCTGATTGGTTATGAGGACTGTCAGGTGAGTTGCTGACCCTACAGAGCAGGATTCACTTTATCAGGCCCCTGCTACCTGCTCAGTCTGCCCTTTGAGTGTGTTGTTCTCCAGATGCAGCCCCAGGCAGTGCTCCAGGTTGTGTCTAAGCTGGCCACCACCGAACGTGCCGGCCCAAGGGCCACAGGCCAAGTTCAGCTGCAGGTTGCACCCTGCCCAGGACCACCTGGCAAGAGTCATCAAGTTATCTGCAGGTGGCCACCACCCACACCAGGCTTGGAGGTGCCTCAAGAGGCTAAGCTGCAAACAGAAACCAGCTGCTGCTAGTGCTGGGCTTGGGGCTGCTCAGCAAGAGATACAGGGCACACCGATGCCAGATGCTTCTTGTTTGAGTTGTGTGAACCTTTGAGAGATTTTAGAAAAGTTAGCACCATGAGCCAAAACAGGCCATTTGTATGGAAAAGCCACTAGAAGCGGCTTGGGTGGGCCTGCAAGTTGGGTGAGGCAGATTCTGAAGGAATCAATAGGGCAGGGTGACATGTGTTAACTGATCGATGAACTCAGATATGGCAGCCCCCATATCTGCACACCAGGAGGGAGAAGGGTTCAACAAAGAAACAATGGAGTCTGCCAGCACATCTGTCTGGGAAAAAACTGCTCCTTCAGCCTTCTCCCCGAAGTCAGACAATTCATTTTTTTCCCCATATATCCCTGGTGATTTTCGAGCTGCTTCCACAGCACTGGTGCTCAGAGCAAGTGAGTCTGTCAGTGAGTAAGTCCCTGTGCGGACCCTTTAAGAGGAACGTCTGTGACTCCCACATCCTTCCATCTGGTTCACCCGCAACCTCTGCTGCTTTTCACAGCCAGAAGTTGTGGGGACTTCTATTCTTGGCACTGGAATCCTGAATTGGGGAGCCCTATGTGGAGCTGGAACCCCTCACTTTTTCAGAGGGATCTCTGCAGCCGAGATATCCCTCTGAATTCTCAACCACCACACGCTGTTATGGGACTAGCCCGTTTTGTGTCTCTACCCCTGCTGCCTGTCTCAAAGTGGCCTCTGATGTATATCCCCAGTTGTAGGACTTTTTAGCCAGACCTCAGGCAATGCCCAAGTATGGTTGTTTTGTCTACCTACTATGTCATCTCGAGCAGTAGTTGGTTCTATTTTTAACATATTTTGTTCTCAGATTGTCAAGTCTAATTTTATATAAAGAATATGAAATACATATATATATATTGGCATATATACACACATGCCAATACTAATGTATTTTATAGGAGCAATATAAGAAGAAAGGTATAAATATATAAATATTGTAAAAGGGAGATAAAATTTTCATTGTTTGTGTGTATATATATATGCATGCCATCACTAATGTATTCTGTAGGATCAATATAAGAAGTAAGATATAAATATATAAATATTGTAAAAGGGAGATAAAAGTTTCATTGTTTGTAGACATTATTTTACTATTTGCATTATTTTATTTTTTGTCTAGATGCTCAATCCAAGAAAATTATTTTTATAAAAAGGATTATAAATATAATGTTGCTATATAATACTTCGAAAATATTTCACTGTTATTATCAGTGATAATAATCACTCAACCAAACTTTATAGGAAATATACAAAAGTTATAA
>NW_006439192.1:21152770-21191620 GCF_000325575.1 Pteropus alecto | reverse complement strand
AGGTCATCTCAGAGCAGTCATAGGAGAGAAGTTTGCTTTAGCTTCAGACATATTGTCTCAGGCCTAGTGCATTGTGATTATACAGAACATCTATATAATATATAAATATGTTAGAACCAATTATATGTAGTTATATATTATGTATGTATTATATATACACTATGTTAGAACATATATATATATAAATATGTTAGAAACAATTCTAGGTTTAATATCTGCTCAAGATAACTCTAGATTCCAGTCAATTACATTTAGACCAAGCTCATCTTAAAATTTTGCAGCTCAGACTCCCACATCAGTCAACAATAAACAATATCTAAATAATAAATATTTATAAAGAGTCTATTGGACGCAAGGATCAGTCCTTTTCAAGGACTTGCAGTAGACAATTACAAACCAAATGTAGAATCTTGGAAGTGAGTCAAATTTATCAAGAGCCTTGAGGAGTCAAGAAATAAGACCGATTAACTAGAATAATTATGTTACTCTGCCTTCTACTCTCAGTTACTATCATCAGGATGAACTTTTCTAAATATAATTGATTTGCCCCCATGCTTTTATTTGCCAATCAACAAATAATGCAGAATTTACTATGTCTCAAGCACATATTTGCTAGGTGACGGCAACACAGAGGGAACAAAGTAGATCCAGTTCCTGCCTTCTGAAACTTACAAACTTAGTAGGGGAAGACAGACAATAAAGAAATTGTATATGTGGTTAACATTATGAAGGAACACTGTGAGAACATATACTGATGGTACCTAATCTAGTCATTTGGGAAAAGAAGGAATCTTGGTTTTAGTCAAACTAAATTCTTCAAAACATTTAATAGTTATTAACACATATAACGATTACACCACAGTTCATCGTGTAAAATTCTCAGAAATTGGCCATTTTCAATTTTTCTCTGAATTTCATTATTTTGCATAAAAATTTTTGAGGGTGAGCATTTTTTCAAATTGTCTTTTAGGCTCTCCAAGAATGAAACTCTGAAAATTCCTAGGGTGCTGTTTTGGCACCCAGTTCTGCAAATATCTCTTCTTGACCGATTACAGTTCAGATCTGACACCAAAAATCTTCCAAGCCATCTGTCTTCCTCGGTTCCACAGAAAGACCTTTAGACCAAATTCCTGGTTTTCTTTCTCTCCAACTTTAAACATTTGTGAATTTGCTTTATACATGAATAATGCAAACTTGGTAAAGCATCATCTCTGGTAAGAACTTTTGTAACTCTCCAGCATAAACAAAATTAAACCACTCAGATGACAAAACAGTAAGTCATTTCCCAGAACATCATGGGAACTCAGTAAAATGAGGTGATAGAAACTAAAAGAAGTAGATCAAAATTAACAAAAAAAGAAGAGAACAATGTCTTGAGGAAGTGAAATTAAAAACGTAATTTGCCAAAGACACTGAACTATATAAAATGACCATGTAAAGATATTGGGTATAAGGAGAACACGGGTTTCTAAATCATTTAATCTAATTGTATATTTAAAAAAATACAGACTAGATGCCCAGTCACCATGGGATTTTTAGAGACTCATGTGACTGAGTTGCCTGAAACATGGTGGAAAAGAAAGTTAAGATAGTTGTTTATTTTATTTTTTCTGTGTCAGCACTACATTCAGAGCCAAGTTACTCCAACAGATGCGCCGGTCTTAATTTAGGTTCTTACTATATACATGTAAAACACTAAAGTCTTTGGTATTCCTTGATTATTTCATTTAATTATTCAATGATCAATCATTTTTCATAATTTTTAAAATTATTTTGTTTGCTTCATTCTTACACTGTCCCTTATTTAATAAATTAATCTGGGGATAAAGGAGTAAATTAAGAATCATTTGGAACATGGTAACTACTAAATCTTGTCCACTTTTCATTTCTTTAAATTTTTATTTAATCTTATTGCTAGATTCAGACAGTCAAACTCTGAAGCCCATGAGTTTAGAGCAAGTGAGCGAAGAAGCTGGGGCAGAAAAGAATTCTGTTCCAGAGGCAATGATAACACTTTTCTCTTTCCAAGACAGTAGAGCCAGACGTGGTTCCCAGGGCTTGTGCTTGTGGCACTATCCAGAACCAGCATTGGCCTTCATTGTTCCTCCACAACAAAAGAAATATCCTGCTAGACTGTCCCAGATGGAAGTTCGACTATGGTTGTCATCTGTCACCTTTCTTGGTGCCTGCCCATTTCCCATGTCTGATTCTCCAGATAGTCTGGCAATTCTGTGAATTACTCAACATCCTTTTAATAAAATCCTTGCTATCTAAACCAGCCAGACTTGGTTTCTATTTCTAGCCACAAAGTACCCTAAGTAAAACAGGGAGATTTACTGTATGCTCAGACCATTAGTGTACAATTTTCTGGGTGCTGCTGGATGGTGCCCTAAATTTATAACTTACATTTATTTTTTAGAAACCAAAAGTAACAGGTAAAATAGAGTTGGACTCATTGTACTGGATAGATTGGTCTCATTCTAACACCAGATTTCAGGTAGTCATAGGAATTCCATTTAATAAGCCTGAAGTTAAACACAGTAATTTTGAAAAAGGCCCTTTTTGAGTTATTATATATACCTAGATTGAAATTTCTGGGATTAGATACAGTTCAGCCCAGGTTCATTGGATCTTACATATTCCTTGACTAATTTTTCATATCTTTTTTTGTCTGTTATATTTCTGCTAAAGCGAAAATGGTATCTGGAATGAATATTATGAAATTCTCCTCATTTCTCCAATTGTTGGCTGGCATAACCTGAAGGAATTTATTCCTCCTCCAAAGTATTTAGTTTAACTTTATATGGCATAGGAAATTTTGATACAAAAATCTAAAATTATTCTCCAGTTTGAGTTAAGAATACACTCAGTCGTGAATAGCAAAAAACCTTACCACAGTGGCTTAAACAATAAGTGGAATATTTAATAATTTAACAAGGAGTCTAGACTAATCCTTCACCTTAACAATGCCATCAGGAATCCAAGAACCTTCCAGTTTCCTGCTTCGCCATTCTTCGCTTATGGTTTTTCCTCTCGATGGTCATGGTTGCAAGAAGTTCTGCACTTCCAAGTGTCATGTTCATGGTCAAAGCAGAAAGAACAGCAGGGGGTGAGGCAAAAGCCTTTTCCTGGAAAGAAATTTTTTTTAATTAGAAAAAAATGAAACTCTCCTTGGAAACTTCTGCCTTCGTATTATTATCCAGAACTATGCTCATGATCACTTCCTATTCTGTTTCGGAGAGATCCCTTACACCTGGGACTGCATCAGAACCATACTGTTCTATGGTAGATTTGAAATGTAAATCCACATCATGTTCCTACATGTCCATCCCATACCCTGAGCTGAAAAAAAATCCCTCGGAGCATTTGTCAATCTGAACAAGGAAAGCTGGAAATTCAATATTAGCTTTCCAGCTCCATGATTCAAAAAGGCAAGGAATTAAGGAGTTCAAATTGAGTATTAAATGAGTCAGTCTACAGTATCTGCTGTGCCTCATGACCCAAAACACAGTTCTGATCAAGTAGAGCCAATGATTCCAAGGCCTTAATGGAAACGTGACCATATTTTCGGTTTGTGTTTGTTGTTATTTATTTGGCCCATAGGACACTAAGTAAATCATATTTCTCATTATAAAGGACACATTCGCCAACATTCCTCTCTAGCTTATTGTGTATTTTATTTTAATTATCTGCATTAGATATCTATTGCTACATAACAAATTACACTAAAAGTTAGCAGCTTAAAACAACTAATGTTATTATCACACCATTTCTGTGAGTCAGGATTTCAGATGTGGCTTACCTGAGTATCTCTGTCTCATGGTCTTTCTCACAAGGCTGCAGCCAATATTTGTCAGCAGGGGCTGCAGTCTCATCTAAAGGCTCAGCTGGGGGAGGACTGACTTGTACACTGACGCGTGATTATTGGCAGGGTTCAGTTTCTCTATGGCTATTGCCAAAGGCCTCCTTTAGGTAACTTGCACTGTTGGCCTTTCCATAGCACTGCTCACAGCATGACATCCGTCTTCTCCTAGAGAAAGCTAGCAAGAGAATGAAAGAGAAGGAAAGCAAGGTGAAAATGATAGCTTCTTTGTAACCTCATCTCAGAAGGGATACTTCATAACCTTTGCCATGTTCTATTTATTAGAAGATGAGCACTAGGTACAACTCACATTCAAAGTGAGGAAATTACAAAAAAGTATGAATAAGAGTCAATGATTCATTGTTCAGCCATTTTAGAGGTTGCCTATCACATTGTCTATATATTAACAATCAATTGGGTATCTTATTTTCTCTACCTGAGAGTCTCTGTGATTTGATGTGCATTTTTAATCTATTTACATATACTTTAAATACTGTCATATGATAATTTATTCCTGTCATTTTATTTCACATTTTCTACATACCATCCTTACTTCTTGTTAATTTTTTTCTCTCTTTTAGCCCTTCATTGATAGATTTTTTTCATTCTGCTTTGAAAATTAAAGTTCAATGTCTATTTTTTATTGTTTTTTGCTAATGTATTAAATCTTGTACTTAATTTTTTTAGAGCTCATTAATATCTATTTATTACAAAACAAAGACCTCAGACAGCTACCAAAATTTTCTGATCACTACTTGCTTCCTACTCCTGAACATATACTGGTATATCTAGAACTTTCTATTTACGTTATTATGGCATTATGTTATACAATGTAATTACCACTAACTACACATGGCTATTCAAAATGTGAATTCATTAAAATTAAATTAAAAGCTCAGTTTCTTGGTCACATTAGTCACAGTTCATGTCTTAATAGCCACATATACTAGGGACTGTCATACTGGACAGCACAAATAGAACATTTCCATCACAACAGAAAGGTCTATTGGATAGAACTACACCTGGAAATCATGTACTTTGGCTTAAGATACATACAAATAATTACACGAAGTTTTTTAGGCATTGCTTACTCTTTCTAAACTCATTTATTATCTCTGTAGTGTACCTTCTTTAGAAAGATTTTTATAAATATTTATGTGTCTTTGCTTTGTATGTGTATCTCAGATGCCTTTATTTTAGTCAACTTAGCATTTAAATAATAGTTTACTTGCATATAGAATTCTAGTTTTGAGATTACTGTTCTTTAATATTTTTAAATCATTAATGTTCTATTGTTGCCATTGAGAATTTTGATGTCAATTAACGTATTGTAATATTTTACTTTTTTCTAGACCCTTTCAAAATTTTGTCTTTGATATTTTAAATTAAATATAATCTATCAAGATTGGGGTTTTTTCTAATCAATGTTGTCTTTTGCTCTATGGGCCCTTTCTATCTAATTTTTCTATCTTTCTTTAATTCTCAGCCATTATTTCAACAACAAAAAAATCTGTTCCATTTAGCTTTATCTAATAGATCAAAGTTGATCTTTCTATTTCTATCTTTTTTATATATTTTTGTTCTTCTTAGGGTTTTTTGGTTTTGTTTTTGTTTTGTTTTGTTTTGTTTTTGTTTTTTACTTTCTATTTCTTTATTGTATCTTCTAGAAAAATTCCATACCTAGATCCTTGAACTCACTGATTTGTTCTTTGGCTATATCCTTTCTGCTGTTATACATTTTATTCCTACCTCCATTTGCTTCTTCTTCACTGATTGTTTCTGTTTTGTATTTATATGCCTTCCCCTCCTCTCTGAAGATACTTATTTATTTAAAATTTTTGTTTAATCTGAGTCATAATTCACCTCCCTCTAGTAAGGTCCATCAGTACTTACTTTTCTTTTAAAGGGCTAGTACTCCTCCTCAGATGTCAATTGTGTTAGAACTATTAATTACCTTAGCTAGTAGCACTTATTTGGGAGTAGAAATAAAAGCTTAGACCTAGCATGTGCTCTCCTCCTGGTACATTTAAGAGGTATAAAAATTACTTAGAGAAAATTACTTTATTATTGCAAATCTGGAAGCTTCTATTTTTATCCCAAATCACAACCCTGCCCCTCACTGAACTCTCCATTACTTCTGCCCAGGCACTACTCTTTCTGGGGTCTGCTTCTCTCTGTTGTAATTATCTTGTTCATTAAGCAAGGGGAGGGAACTCCCTCCCCCACTTGAGATGGTAGCAATAGTGCTCCTGTCCAACACTCTCGTGTTACCTGCCCCAGCCGCTGGTGCTGGCAGAAGGCTGCTGTGTCACCTCACTACAGGGCATAGGGAGAAACAGCGATCCTTCCAGGGCAATGTAGGATGAAGAAATGCAGACATTCAGAAAGCTCCTAATCACAGCAGCCCTGTCAGTGACATCTGGTTCTCTCCCAATTTAGACTGCTGTTCACCTCCCAGAAAATGACCTTAACACCCTTTGTTACCACTGGAGTTGTTGTACAGGTTCTGTTTTCATGTCTCCTCTCAGCTACTTGTGTAGTGTTTCCAGGTTGAGCTTAGGGAAGGGAGCCAGCCTCCTTTGCTAGTTTGCTGTCTTGTCCAGAAGTCTCAGCATGTTGGTCAAAGTTTATACTCTGACCTGATTCAGACATGGCCATAGGCCCAATTAAGCAAAGAACAAGGGGTGCCTTAATGTGAAAACTTTCCGGGAAATAAAGCACTCCACAACTTAGAAGCAAACTTTCATATGCCTATCTTCATTGAAAACTGGACCCAGGAAAAACTCCACTTGGAGAAAGCCTGAAATGTGTTATACATTACTGATTTTCATTATTTCAAATTTTGAAAGCAAAACTATTTATATTTTCCCCCAAATTATAAATATAGAATACTGTTTCAGCCCCTCAAAAAATGCCCTACTCTTACTATCTAAATGGTAGAAATAAGTTATCAACAACCAAAGATACAACTAATAACTACTAACTTATCAGCAAAGTTTTATACTTTTACCAATCAGTTTCAATTAATATTTACATGCCAGGCATTTCCAAGTATATTATCTCAGTGTTTTTGCCAGTCACCCTGAGAAACATCCTTAGAGTTAAAGAAAGTTTAAAAGAAGTTGTGATTTGTCCAAGGTCACCCAGGTAATAAATGTTAGCACAGAGGTTGAAATGTAAGTGGAATTCTCTTTGATATTGTCTTAGTTGCATTTATGTTGTTTAAATGACCTTATGGATACACATCAGAAGATAAAGGTAGTTACTCAGGAAATATTTATATTTGTCAAAATCTGTCTTGGATATACACCTGGAAATCATGTACTTTGGCTTAATATTTTATTCATATTTTTCCTTAAGGCTTTGTTTTAATTTACATATTATTTCAGAAACATATTGCTACCTCTCTGGGGGTAAACATGTGGTGTTTTCAAGATGAAGTCATACAAACGAGCAGCTGGGCTCTATAGTTTCCCCGTGCAAGCATTATTCATGGAGTTTCCATTTAAGCAATAAGAAAAGACTTTTCTCCCCTTCAGGGATTGGAACAGAGGCTAAGATGAACCTCAGTTATAATCAGGTAATGAGTAACTCAGAGCAGAGAGCAATAGAAGTCTCATAATAACACCTAATGAACCAAATTAGATAAATACACATTTACATATTTTGTACGCCCAAATATTCAGGTCAGAGATTTTTCCTCTAAAAAAAAATTGTACCTTAGAAAAGAGGGAATCACCTTTTATTTTAGAACTTACAGAATTAGTTAGCTTAGAGGATACCATTTCAGTTACTTTATTATGAATGACAAAAAATGGTTTAAGGCAGACAAATTCTACAAAAATGACCTATCACTGCTAGTTTTGGATGCTTATGGAAATATGCTTCAGAATTGTTTGAAAATTATTTTAACAGATATAATCATTATTTCTGGAGATATGTGACCAATTACAAGTGAACACTATAAATATACATTTCAAATGAATGGAAAAAATAATTCTTAATATTGTGTGAATTGACACTGTGGCATGGAGTAACATTTCCAATGACAACATCATATATAATTCAAAAGGACAACTTTTCGTGTTCACTTTGGCAGCACATATACAAAAGGACTACTTGTCAAAAATAGATAGAATATAAAATGACATATGTGGTAGGAGAGAGCTACAAAAAAGTACAAAAAGTACTGCTCAGATATTAGATTATGTGATAATTGGATTTTAAATGTGTAGATACTTATGTTGATTAAACGTTTTTAATTAGATAGTTGACTATTTTATCTGCATGCCCAAATGTTCAAGATGAGAAAAAAAATAATTTAAGGATATCCTTAGTAAGAGTGTTTTTTACTCAAGGACAACTAATATTTGGGCATCTGCACTAAAGCTCCAAATCTGTGCCATATACAAAGTGATGGAGTTCAGCCCAGTGAAATGAGCCATCGTGCCATCTGCCCTAGAAGCAGCAATCACACTGAGAGAACATGAAAGAAGAATAAACACAATCAGGTGTAGGACAATTCTGCAGGTTTCAAGTAAAATCTTTTGTTTGACTCACTTTACTGAACCAATGTATTGGCGATGTTATTAATTGAGTTATAAATAAAAATTATTTTAATTAAATTGAAATAAGTTAAAAGAAAATAAATATTGAAGCAACAGCCATCCAAATATATTGTTGATTCTCACTGAGGATATAATCTACTCAGGAGCAAAAAAGATCATTATTAGACAGGGAGATTCTTCCCATTTACCCAAAATAAGAGAATCTAGATTAGAGGGCTAGGTAGGAAATTTAATTTTGCCTCAAAGTCAACAACTGACAGAACCAAGATGACTATCACAATGCAATCTGCAACATTTCTCAAAAAAAAAAACAAAAAAAACTGATGATCATGTCAATAGAAAAATCTTGACAACAAAAACAAAAACTGTCTGCTAATACATAACAACCAATGAAATAAAGCCTATTCCAACTTGATAAAATTAGGTCCACCAGCACAATTTCATCCACCCCTACTCAAACTTTCCAAGTTTTTGTCTGCAAAAATCAGATCTTAACCTAGATCAGGATTCTCAACCTTAGCACTATTGATATTTGGACCCAGTAATTCTTAATTGTGGGGGCTGTCCTGTGCGCTGTAGGTTATTTAGCTGCGTTGTTGGCCACGACCTACCACATGCCAGTAGCAACCCTTCCCCAGTTGTGACAACCCAAAATGTCTCCAGATATTGCCGATGTCCCCCTGGAAGCTAAAATCGCCATTAGTTGAGGACAACTGACCTAGACATTGTATGTTCAATATTAGAATGTCAGAATAGCTGTTACTATATTTCCTGGCTAATCAATCCTGAATAAGAAAAAATATGAGATGAGGGAGGAGCATGTTGGCATTAATAAGGTCAGGGCAGGAATAAAGATATCAGAGGCTATTATAGACTGCCTCTCTCTCTCTCTTTTCACCCCTAGGGTCAGCAGAAAAAGAAGCTGAGTCAGCTTTAGTTCTAAGCAACAAATTAGTTCACCCGCAACCTGTGTACACCTGAACCTTGGCAAGATTCCTGCATTTGGCCTCACTATGTTCTGGATGGCTGCATTCTAAATGCTACTCAAGAGTGCTGGAGTCAATTGCAGAAGCAGAGCTGGAGCTGCCCTTTAGTCCATCTGTTCTACTAACCATGAAACCGTGTCCCCTCCCTCAAAGGTGCTCTGTCAAACATCCCTAAATAGCAAATATTACGGCTAAGTCTACTCTCTCTTCAGATACATTCCAACAGACACTAAAGTTTCCTTCTATGATTCTATGCATCTCAATATACTTCATAGTTGGTCTTAGCAATATGAGCGCAATCTTCCCTAGGAAAAGGAACCACAATGTATTTTCCATGGTTGGCACTAATAGATTTTGATCTCGTTTTTTATTTAGGTGTTAAAGAAATAGGGTCAATGTCACATGGACTTTATCGGTTCTGTTTGCCTTTTCTTTTCCAAATTCACAAAATTGAAAGCTGTTTAATTAAAATCAAGTGGTCTGAGCTAACCTCCCACTTCTCTCTCCATCTGTGGAGTATTTGCTTCCAGATATACACAGGCTGTTCCAATTTTTCTGGGCTGACATTGGTCCACTTCACCCCACCGCAGTGTCAAACACACAGAAGCTAGCAACACTTTTCCAAAGACAGTGATCTCTTTGGTGTGAGAGGCCTGACTCTTCCCCAGCTCTATGTTTTCAGAGAGGCTGTCTGTTCTACACTTTTTCTCTCTTTCGCTGGTAAAATACATCTAAGAAAGTACCAATTCTTTTATTTCTGCTGCCCATCCTTTTCTGAAAATCACTGGTGTTAAGTTTGTAGATTATAATTCTGTAGGCGAGGAGGATAAAAGCTTATTTTAGGTGGACAACAGATGTGACTTCTTTTTCTTCTTGTCTCTCTTCCCTTTTTAAGCAAAGAACATCTCTGATTGCAAGCTCCTTGAAGCAAGCGCCCTGACTTCCTTCTTTTCTGTCTCCCCTACAACACCCACTTCGCTGCTGTGAATATAATGGAAATGCAATAGAAATTTCTTGGATTAAACAGGGTTTTATTTCTAAAGGGAAGTTTGGTTACTTCTGTTCTGCCTCCCAGAGATGCCTTCCAACAATCGACTCAAATGCTGACTAGTCAGTCTCTGATTGCCTTTGTCAGGAGTTCTGCTGAGTGGGTTGCTGGTTTTCTGAAGTAGACACCTGTCTCTCAAAGACAGAGCTGAGCACCACATAATTTCACAGACTGCTGCTGGCCCCAGAGATGGTAACTCAGAGTCACGATAGCTTGAGCAGAATTCATTCCAAAAATTTAGTAGCAAAGAGGATAAATTCTACATTTTTCTTCCTAGTATTGCAATGCTCCTTGGACTTTGCAAGTTCTCCATATCCTTCTATGACTCCTTAAAGGCTTATTTGCTTTCCTGCAGAACAACACTGCATAATTTTTCAGATGATTAAGAGGTGACAGGAACAGCAAGACCTGCCTTTCCCAGTGACCTTAATTTGCCACCACCATAGAGACTGGCTGAGGACCCCACACCTGCTAAGCTAGAAAGACACAGCTGTTCTGCATCCTGGCTCACCCTAAATAATTGCATATCTGGAATTTTACTGTACTTAAAGGCATGCAAAGATTTTTTGTGTGTTTATGTCTTTTCTTATAATCTTGGCCTCTGAGCATCCCTCCACTTTTATTTTGATGAGCCAACCTCATTATTTATATGAGCATTACATATGCTTTTCAGCCATTATTATAAAGCCACACAAAAATCATACATGATAGATTGTGGAATTACGCCTATTTCAGAGCAGATGTAATATACGTGAGCCCTTTAAGGATTTTTAAAAATACTCAAAGCAGATAGAAAGGCAGTTCAGGGTTAGAATTTTACAACCAAGTGAATATGAATATGTTAAATTTATAAGTGCCAGCACTCTGCAAGGCATTTATACAAAAAAATAAATTAAAAAAAAATAAACCAAGTTCTTTCCTCAAGTTCCCTAATGCTGATTCGGCACAGGTTCTATAATGTTGCATTTATTCAACTCTCCTGTCACATTCCAAATTGACAAGCAAGAAATTGTTTTATTCATCACAAGCCACAAGAAACAGAGTGTTGCAGGACTGTACAGAAGCAGGTCTTATATACCGCTGTGGGAGTGAAAAGTAGCACAAACTCTTTGGAAAACAATTTAGCTTTACCTAATTAACTAGAAGATGAGCATATACTGTGACATGCTACTGAGTATATTTCCTTGAGAAAGTTCCCCATATATACCAGGACACATGTTCAAAATGTTCACACAGCATTTTTTTTTTAAGGCAAAAAACCTGGAAACAATACAAATGTATATTGATGAGGAAATAGATAATTTAATTGTGCGCTAAAAGAAACCACTGCCCAGTCTCATGTATGCACAAATAGACTTGACTGACACCTGACCCTAAGCCTGCTTGAACTTTCCACAACTCATTCTAGACCCTGCAGTGAACTGGACCAGGTTTAATGCCCACTCAAAAGCCATTGGGCTACGATAATGACCCATGCCAAGAGGTGCTTCTCAAGTCCCTTCTTTATTCAGTCAAAAAGTCCCTTTCAGAATTCTACCTTATTTGAAAGGAGCTTTCAGAAAGACTCACTAACTTACTCCAGAATAATGCCACTCTAAATATTAAATTCAGACTCAATATATGCTATTCCTAGTCCTTGGTTATTCTTCAACATGTATTATACTCATTCAATTGAGTGTTATATAGCAGGATAAATAAATAAACTATAGAATATATACCAATAGGAATTTATCTTACAAAAATAATGCTATATTGTTTAGGGATATATACATATATGCATAAGTATATATATGCATTTGTGTGTACATGTTTTCGTATATATGTATACAAAAAAAATGATTGATGCAAAATGAAGAATAAGCAATAGTAAGCTTTCAGATTTTCCGGCGGTCTCAGCCTAGATGACAAACATATGAGTGAGGGAGCTATCTGGGATATTGCAGCTTCAGTTTCTTCAAAATAAAACCAGGACGCTAATTATTGTACCATAAGACTATCGTTAAGATAAAGTGACATAATGTGTGTAAAGATCCTGGCATAATGCTTTGAACATAATTGACTACCTGATAAGTGATAACCAAGTAGCAGCATCATGAGATGCCAAAGCTCAGGCAAATACAGGCCATTTCATACACAGAGACTTATTTCTCAAACCGTGGTCAGTCTGATCACCTGGGTCAAAAAAATATGCGATGCCTTTCACAATGCAATTCTGGGCCTTATCACAAACCTACAGAATTAGAACCTTTATAGATGGGGCCAGGGAATTTGTTAAAATCTGCATTTTAACAAATTTTCCAGGTGATTCTTCAGCAGTAAAAGTTTAAAGACCACAAGCTTAGAGATTCTGATTCAGTGGTCTCTGAGGTAGTCTGAGAGAAAATATAAAAAGGCTGTGAACTAGGGCAATGCAAGCTGTATCTATGATGCTTACCAGGAGTATAAAGTACAGGATACCTGAGATTTTAATTAATTATACATACTACTTACTTATTGAATACCTGCTACATATTAGGTACAATAAGCACAATATATTATTTCTAAAAAAAATTCCTGAATGGTGTTACTACCCTTGTTTTTACACAGAGGGACACTGAGGCTCAGAGCTGTTAAGTGACTGCCCAAGGACATATAACTAATAAGTAGGAGAGGCAGTATCCCAAACCAGGCTGACCTACTCTTTCTATAAAGATATAAACCATCAGATAATACTGTTAGAGATTGCCGTTAGGGATGAAACAAGGTTATGTTTACAATCATGTATGTCCTATGGGGCCATAAGGTAATATTAATACATGTGAGCCAAGAGAATTCTTTCCTTACTACAACTGTTCTCCTTTAGAACTTAATAACTGAACAAGCAAGCCATACTCGGATTTTCTGTAGGCTACAACTACAGGGGACCAAAAACAAATTAATATGACGTTTTTATAAAAATTGACACTAACATTTAATATACTCCATAGCTTTCCCAAAAATTACTTCAAATAGAGTTTCTGGTTGTCTGATTAGCAGTGGAGGTGGTCCAGCTTCCATAACTAAAACTCACTGGATGTCTGATTCTGTTGTCTCAGCATCAACAGCAGCAAGATTTTTAAACCCTTTCAACACCCTATGCTAAAAGCCAGAAGGAGCCTCAATTCCTATCACAGGTCCAGTCTGCTGAGTACCCTGCGTGAGAAAGGAAGCAAATGTAGTTATGGATACCGTGATGCAAAGGCCTGAGGCTAAAGCTACTGTCACTCACCCATCCCATCACTTCCCACTTAATGCTGGGCTCCCCTGCCAACCGGTGGTCTGAGATGGGAGGACAGGGAGGCGAAAACAATCCCCACCCCCGCCCCCACCCCCATTCTGAGTTCACCATACCTTCCAGCTACAGGCTTGACTTCAATCTCTGGGGGCAGTGAGTGCTTCTAGATGTCATAGGAAAGGATGATGTCAGTGTAGAGGGTGACAGCTACAGAAACATGGCAACAATCCCCTAAGAGCAATTAACCTTAAAATAATTTCCAAGTGGACACTTCCCATTCTAGGATATACAAAGACACAGGCAATTCCAGGGATTAATGGGAGACAGGAAAAGGAGAAAGTACATTCTGAAGTCTTTCCAACTGCTCAAATCACCCACAAGACACACTCCACTTGATTAACACTAATTCTGCAGCTGTTGGTTTTCTCTCTGGCCTCCCTTAACCTCACTCAGTCAGGCCTCACCGCCAGGCATTGAAAGGCTAATAAAGTTCCTAATCTGATTTCTCCACAAATTGAGCCCTGACTTTGCTGAGAGGAGAGTGCTGTCTTTATTGCCGCTAACACAGCAAGTAAACTGTATTTTCTTTCCGAGTGTATAGTGTACAAACATGCTCTTATCATCTGTGAGCATTCCCAAAATAAGCGCCTCTGGGGAAGGAATGAGAATCAGTCTGATGTCTCATTCCAGTCCCTAATGTACTTGGAAATTTTCTTATCGCAGAAAGCAAGTCACAAGGCTCTCGTTTTCCCATGTTCACAATGTCTTTTTAGTGACTTCACATTCTATGAGCTATTTTTAGTGGTTAAACATTCATTTCTTAAGAGCAAAGCTCTTGCTCTCCATTTATGACCTGGAAATAAAAAGAATTTCAATACATTGATAAAATGTTTAGCCCTATTCTATTGATCTTCTCTGGCCACAAACTACCTAAATATTTTATCAGAGCAGAAAATATACTTGGCACCCTAAAATATTGTTGTAACACAGTTTTTCTTTAAAGGCATATTAAAATCAATTAATGTTCAAAAAAAATCTTAAAACATTTCCAAACTGGATAAGATCAATGATCACTATTTTTTAAAATTCAAAACCCTAAAATTTAAGTATTAAAGCCAAAAATGCTTCCAAGACTAATTAAACAATGGATCGATTTAGGTTTTTTTAATAATGGAGGTGAAGAAGGATAACACTGTATACAGGAGAGAATCAATTTTAGATTTGTACTTCAATGACATATTTCATTGGAACTACGTTTTTAAAAATTGTATCTCTTTTTTACCATAATGTATTTTCCTCTGATACCTCTAATCTCAGATGTAAAAACAGGTTCACAAGACAATAAAATTTGTATTTAATTTGGCATATCAGTGTTTACAACAGGAAAGATACCAAATTATGTTTTAGAAAAAGAAGATGTTTTATAGACAGGATTATTTGTCGCCCAAATTACAACAGGATATCAATCATATCTGAGATTTTTCTTAACTAATTTCTAAAAGATCAGTTTGGACTCTTAACCTGAAGCAAGAATTTCATAGGCATCTTCATAGTTCCTGGCTCACTGCAAAGCAGCCACCCTCCACTGAAAAACGGTCACATCCTCTGCTTTGCTCATTAACATCACTGGCCAAATGAGGACATTTGGGCAGTGTTTTCAAACGAAGTACCCACTGCTTCAAGTTGAATGTGATACTTCATTTCTTCTATTTAACTTCGGTTTGTCTCTGGAAAAATACAGAAGCAAACTGAATGCTTTTTCTGTTAAAGTAGCCGTTTATCTGTGATTTAAAAATATGAACTGCCATGAATGGGGGCCAGCAGGCTGAGCCCTCAGGAACGCAGCCAAGAGGAGAGGTGGAGGCAGCTGGAGAGAAACTGTGGGAAATTCATTCATCCTGCTGGTTCAATGCTGAGGTCCCAGAGTGATGCGGCACTCAGGCTAAACTCAGGTCTGGTTCATGTCAATGTCAGGGTCCGTGGAGTTCTAATCAGATAGCAAAGGAAGACAGTAAGAGTGCAGGTGGCAAGTGAAATTGAAGTCTAGATAGGAAGAGAGCAAAATCTACTGAGGACAGACACTAAGAGATGTGAGAATCAGAAAAACAAAGGTCCCACCTACAGGAGGCTGAGATTCAGAGTGCTCAAGGCTCACCCCCACAGCCCTACAGATCCCTGAATCTAAGGCCACAAAGCCCACTTAGCAGGTCACCTAGGGTAGTCTAATCAGAGCAGAATAGACTAGAGCTACAGCTGTAGTGACTTCAGTTGTGAGGGGTAAATAAACATTATGTAAAATTACTTATTTGCATTATGACTCTTCCAGATTCTTTAAATTATCTTACTTAACCATTACATTATTTTGGTTAGACGGTAATCTCACTCTCTCCCTAGCAAAGTGGGAGGTTTGCCCTTTCACATTTCATGAGCCTGGGAAAAACGAAGTTCTTAAATACTCTTAGATGGTTTGGTTGTTAAAATACAGAATAAACGAAGCCTATTGTTAAAAAATTTTAAATCCTCAAACTTGTGAGTTTGTGTAGTGCTCAATAAATCCTTAACAGCTTTTCCTGGACATGAAGGCTCATCCAACACAGGCCTTTGGACATCTGCCCACCCCTGCAGGTAAACCTCTGCCCGGTGGCTCCCCAAACCAGTCTTTGCCCAGCCCATTGGTCTGTTCCTTAGATCTCAGTACGCCTTGAGATGAAATCCACCGTGGCCCTTGAAATGTCAAAACACAAGTTTTATATTCATTGATTTCACTGCATCATTTGATACTTTTTTTGAAACCATTGATTTTTTTTTCTCTGACCATTGCTCTCCTCGCTGTTCTCCTATCTTCCACCTCTTAGTCATTCCTCTCCAGTCTCTCTCTCTCTCTCTCTCTCTCTATCCCTTGAGTACTGCTGTTTTTTTCTAGTTTTATTTTAGACCTCTATACTCATTTCACTTACTTGGCCATCACTCTCATACCCATTGTTTCCATTGCTATCTGTCTGTGGAAAGCCAGAACTTTCTTTGGAGCCTACAACTCCACGGGAATGTCCTACGCATACCTCAATGTCTCTAAAACTAATTTTTTTTTCACTTGCAAATCTATCTCCCTCTAAAGTCCAATGTGATTACCATTTGCTATTCACTCAAGCTAATTTATCACCATTATTCTTGACATTGTTTCTTTCCCTGTGTCTTTTCCTTAGTTCAGGAATTCCTCAGCCATTGCCCAGAATAATTCCATGGTTTCCTAGTATTTTTCTCTCCTTCTCATCTGTATCCTCTCTGAACCATTCTCTATGTTGCAGACAAGTTATTTTATGACAACAGAACAAATCTGATTATGTTACCCCTTCCTTGAGACTTTTCACGTTGTCTCTAAAGCTACAAGATAAAGTCCAAACTCTTCAGAACAGCATGCATGTAAGTATTGCTCGTTTGCAAAAAAATAAATTGACTCTCCCCTACAAAAGTTACATGTGTTCAAAGTTACAGTGGCATTTCATGGCACACAAAGGTAGAAAGAGCACCTGAAGAACATCTCTCATGAGTCAGGTGATATCATGTCAGCTTCCTTCCGAGTGCCTGTTCTTTTATCTTGTTTCTCTCTGTAGAACTGCGAGTTCTATGTTAAGAGTGTACCTGGAAGACAAGGGGCTACCTCAGCCCAGCTCTAAGAAACCTCTGCTCGTTTATCCATCAAACACTGATCTGGTCCTTAGTTCATATCTTTGAAGGGAAGTCACTTGATAAGTTCAGCCAAGTCTATGGTTTAGTTCCTTTGGGGTGATTTAACGACATTTTGTCCCATCAGTTGTGGCCAGGGATAGCCAGAGACATGTCAACTTGATTCACACCTTCAGAAAGGGTGTGAATGAAGGGCAGGTCCCATAGAAAGGCACGATCTGGGCAGATGCCCCCAAATTGAGGTACACTGCAACAAACAAAGCCTTTCCTTATCTACCCTATGCATCCTTGTAAGTCCTATTTCTCAGTCCTATTTCTAGCTCTTCTTTCCTATACAATAGTCCTATAATTCCCTGAATTTCTTATACATTTTTATTCCTTTTCACATTATGGTGGTCTGTATCTACCTATATCTTTTCCTCTCTCCAAATGGATCTCCAAACCCCTACAACCATGTACTTAGTAAACTAATAGTTGTCCTTTAAAATTCTGCATAAATGTCACCCTTCCTCAAATGGTCCCTTAAAATTCCTCCCCTAGACTTACAGATTCGATCTTCAGGGTCCTGTCACACTTTGAGCATGCCTCCATTAGCACTTAAATGCCCTGCATCATCATCTTTTATTCCCATCTCTCTACTTAACAGAAGATGAATCTCTTAATGGTAAAGTCCAAGTTTGTAACTGCTCTGACAGAAAACACAGTTCCTGAGATGTAATGAGCTTCAAATATTAGTGAGCAGCAAGGGATGAGAAAAGAATTGTGAGGATTAAGGAGAGGAATAGTAAAGCTGGACTTTGTCTCTTGACTTTCAGGAGCAAACTTACATGTGTTTGCGTACAGAATGTACCCTCTTTGAAGGGTGGGTATGTCTATCGAAAGCTAACCTCTGACCCGTGGGTAGATAATGATCTGCATGTCTGGTTCTTCCTTTGCCATGGCTCCTGCCCTCTCTACTCTAGCCAGGTCAGCCCACTCTCCTGTCATTCTATGTCCTCCCTGCTCCTTTCCACAAGACTTTCGTATGTGGCATCTGTTGAGAGATTTCCAACCCCTGCATGGAAGAAGACTTCTTGGCTGAAGAGGAAATAGGTTTTCTTTCAAGATGTCTGTAGTAAAGCATTCATTGCTTGTTTTTCTAACATTTTGTCTTGTCCCGTCTGGCATCAGAAAGCATTGGATTTTACCTTCAGTGCCTGTGAATTCCCTGGCTTCTGGCTGATTTGCATCAGACTATAAGCTTGAGGGCAGAAACTAATTTCAATTTGACTAAATTCTCCACATCCTGGCATCAAGCCTGGCTGATAGGTCTCCATCCGTAAATGGTCTCTGTTGTATTATTTCTTGCCCAGTTTCAACCAGACCTTCAGGGTCTATGCTTTCTTCCTGCTCTCCCAGCCATTGCTTCCTACCACATCACTGTGTTTCTTCCCTACCCAGGTGTCTAACAGGTGTGTTCAAGAAAGGTAATTGCATGATCCCAAAGTCCTTTCAACCTAAGAAAAATGTAACAGTGATATCTTCTTGGAACAGATACATTGTGACACCAGCAGTCAGGAGGTCCTTCTGGTTCAAAAAGCCACAAGTGCTCCTGGGTATGGTATGTCACGACAGCCATTTCCCCCAATTCACTGTGCAGTGGCAGCATTTGAATTAAGTTTTGTTCTTTCCTGAAGCTTTTCCTCTGCTTATAGTCCTACTCTTTCAGTTCCCTCTACTAACACTCTCTGCTCCTTACCCTGGCACAGCCAGCCCAGCAGAAAGCATCCCTCTGATATTTGTCATCGTGGCTGAACGCCAGGTGCTCTTGGCAAGTAATATCTATGATTTTGAAAAGACCGCAATAACACTGGTTAAAAAGCCTAAAGTTTTGTTAAGTAGGTCTTATTTCTCATTTTTATGTCAACATTGTCGTTGTCTTGGGGTGTGACAGATTTGAGTCTGTGAACCAGTTGTTCCTTTCAATGATCACCTCACACAGTTAGCCTGGACAGTGTACTTAATCTTAAAAATTATAGAGAAAGCGAAAGAGTCGTCTAGATGATAAAGATTCCCACCTGGAAACCAAAATCTCCTAACATTAAGTATAACTTTTTCCACAGAACTAATGCTGTATTCATTTCTCTAAAGTCATTTCCTTATCATTCTGGTAGCGATGTTCTGCCTCTGGAAAAAATTAAAAATACGAAATGGTAAAAATAGGCATTCAAAAAATATTGTACATAGTAAAGCAAAGGAAGTAAATAATAAGAAGTAAATTTTAAAGGAGTAAAGTAATATAAAAATGAACATGTATCTAAACAGCCAGTATTTAGGAAGAGGTTAAGGTGGTCATAGGAAAAAAATTAATCATGTCGAATGCTGGAAAAAAAGTGGATATTGGTATGTATATTCTTTCTACTGAATCCTTTCCTTATTCTTTCTGGCTACATTGACTTATGTTATATTCCAAACCACTACAGTATTTCAAGTTACCAGACACTACTGGAACATTCAAAAGTTTAATAATATATTTAGTACTCCCCTCTTAAAATGCAATTGTATTTTGAACTGAACTAAACCAAAGACAAGAAATGCAATCATAAATTTAAGAGAACACAACAGGAAGTTTAATTAACATTACTGTTCCAAGTGTGAAGTCAGAAGTTGAACATTTTCCATTTTATTTCATGTCTTGCCTTCCCTGCTGAGCAAGCATCTCATCTTCATATGTGACTTATTTACCTGTGGCTCAGAATTGAAACCCTCCCCATAATGACTTACTGAGTAAAACTAAGTATACAGTAGGATATGTACCTATCCATGTAGATAAAATATATTAGATGTCTTTAAAGCTGTTAGAAAAATATCACAACTGCATAATGATTAGCAAATATTGTACTCAAATTTCACCTGTAAGTGAAAGCATTGCATGGGCACTCTAAACTTCCTGTCCTGCTTTGAAGAGATCCATTACACCTGGGACTACATCAGACCCATACAGTTTCATGGTAGATTTGAAATGTAATCCACATCATGTCCCTACATGTCTACCCCATATCCTGAGCTGAAACAAATTCCTTGGAACATTTGTCAACCTGGACATGCCCTAGATCCTAATCGGCTCTAGCTGAACCATAGGAAATTATAAGGAAGGCCTGAGATGAGCTGGAGTCCAGGTAATAAAGCCAAGGATACCTGCACAGGGTCATCCTAGGGAGGGCAACGGTGGCTGTTGCCCAATAGACTCACCAATTCCCTGGAGATTGTGATTCCTAAAGGATCGATCAAACTGATAAACCCTGAAATCAGTGTTCTAACTGGCTTGCAGCTTCTATTATGACACTCTCATCCTTATCTCCTCTTTAAATGTGCATGGCAAATTCATTTATTCAGTCTTTAATATAGCATAGCTTCAATGTGTTTAAAGATTATTGCATAATCTTTACTACTAATGTATCCTATGGAAATTCTACCACAGTGCTGATCTGTGTACATCTAACCACAGTTTAAAACTTTTATTTAAAAAATTTCAATACATCATCCAGTCTCCAATGTGAATCATAATGGGAGAGCCTTGTTTGCACTTGCATTGCCTATGTGAAAGATTTGTTGATATTAAATTTTATATATGAATAAGCATGCTATAAATTTAAAATTTTAAAAAAATTTAATTAGGTAATGATGTTACTATAAAATATTTTTTCATGATAGAAATTTATTTGAATTTTATTTTGATTATTTCTTGCACGATGAAAGAATATTTCAAAATTAATTGTTGGAAGAGAATTCTCCATGGGTCTCCTACATTTCCGCATGTCTTGCAAACAGAGGCTGTCTTTGCACAAGACTACTTTTTCAGTGATGCTTTACATAACAAACATTATTGGAAGATAGAGGTAGAGTCTCTCTCTGGAGGAAAGGAGAGGTTCGCTTATAGCCTTAGATGATAAAGATAGTGTCTCCTTCCATAACAGGGAACAGACACACTTACTGTACAGAATAATAAAAATGATACTTCCCTCTGAAAAAGAATAAGCATGTCTATTGCCCATTATTCAAAAAGTCAAATTTCCCAAGGTCAGACTTCTCTCCTCTAACACAGCTCACTGTGTCACCCTTCACTGTGAGGCTTAGGGATAAGGGAAGCAGCCCAAGGGAATATGAATGTTCTGCATACTGCTACTGCAGTAAGTAAGGAAGTTCTGACACATGAGCCTGTGTCTGCTACCAGCATCCAAGAAACTGCAGTAGGCTAACTTATTAGTTTGCAGTTACAATAAAATCTCAGACCCATCACAGTTCTTAACATTCTTTTTACGAAAATCACATTAAATATGAAGGTGCAAATGACACATGCATTTCAAAAATGCTTCACTCCAAAAAAAGAAGAAAATTTCTGTTAAAAATCCAGTTTTTATCATTGTTGCATCCCCTAACATCAGTTTGATTTCAGAATTCCAAAGTGGTTTAATTTATATTTTATAAGAAAATGTAATCACACTCTGACTAATAGAAATGCCTTTAAGAGATGAGCTGCTTTCAGCATGTGCTAAGTGAAGCTGTTCAACCTGAACCAGCCCAAACGCCCTCCTCACTTCAAAATGTTATCTTCATTAATACTTCCTCATTTTCTTTTGTCTTAGAAGCAATGTGGTAAATTACTATAAGATGGCCCCAGTGTATTGTGCTTCTCTGTATTTATGCCCTTGCGTTGACCTCTCCCACATTGAATCTCAGCTGCCCTGTGACATAAAGAATTCTTTACTTTGAAAGCAGCAGTGTTATGTGAATTTTAGTGCCTAGGCCTTTAGAGGCCTTGCAGCTTTCTCTTCCCTAAGCCACCATGTAAAAAAGTTCAGCTATCCTGATGGAAATGCCAAATGGAAAAAGAAGCCTGAGAAGCTTTAGCCTCTCAGCCATCCAAGCTAAGAGGTGACACTGATGAGTCTGATATTTTGGACCCCTCGATGCCAGTGGAGACCACTTCAGGCCAACCCAGTGGAGATGACGTGGAAGAGAGAGGACGCATCTTGGATGGAAAGTATTAAAATAGTGTTACCTTATGGCTGTAAGTGTTCAGGTGGTTTGTTTTATAGCAACACATAACTGAAACAGATGTAAATGTCTATCTTCTTTTCCAAAGCTAACTTCTGTACTGTTGAGACCTTCTTTTTCTCTTTCTTGGAAGTCATCACCTTGTCTCTCTACTGCTCCTTTCACTTGTCTTATAATGTATTGCAGTCTTCTTATCCAAAATAAAAATAATAAGATAATAATAATAATAATAATAATAATAATTAATAACAACAAAAGCCCATTTTGAAATAATACTCTCAAGAAACTGTGTATGTGCATGCTGCCATACTAATATTGTCTAAAAATAATACAATCTACACCCATATTTGCTTTATCTGTATCTTTTATTCAATTCTATCATCCAGTCTATTCCCTTACTTTTTCTACAGAAAGCAATGTCTTAAAATTTGCTGAGCCCCAGTCTTAATCTCAATCCTCATGCATTTAGAACCATGTAGCATTTGACCCTGGTAACCACAATATTTTGCAAACTTTACAACTGGCTTCCATGACTACAATTATCCCTTGTTTTCTTAAAACATCTTTGGCCATCTCTTCCTAATATTCTCGCTGGCTCCCCCTTCTCACCTGACCCTCTCATGTAGGCACGTCTGCCGAAGCAGTCCACCTCCCATTTCTCTTTTTATTCTATATTCTATAATGTCGATCTTTCCTGGTTCCATAACTTTAATTATGACTATAATAAAATGGCCTCCAAATCTTCGTGAACTAACTTCTTTCCCAGAGTCTATATTTTTGCTACATTAGCCAGCAGGAGAATTGGCATTTCTTGGAAGTTAACAGGAAAAACAAAATTTCATACTCCACCCAGACCCATTGAATCAGAATCTGCATTTTAACAAGGCCCACAGATGATCTGTGTGTCTGAGAAGCAGTGCTCTAAATATGTATTTTCATCTACCTTGGCCTAAACAAAAATAATTATTTCCCCATTTCTTCCCCACAACTACCTCAAAACACATTCTTTCTTTTCCAGCAAGCCATGAATTCATTATTATTTTACTAACTACTGTGTTACAAAATCCAAAGTCTTCAGAATAGTCCTCTACTACCTTCCACTGCCAGTCCATCAGTTGCTCAGTCTGGTCCATCTGACTGCTAAGATCACTTCTTCCCTTGCTTTGCTTCCTACTAACAATATTGAGTTTCCCTTTCCTGTAGACTATGCTGCTCACATCCAAAGCAGAAACCTTCCCTCTAGTCTCTCTCTCTTCTAATACGTTACTACTTACCGCTAACTAGTTCCTACTTATCATCCTAAAACTAACAAAAAAATAAAATCAAAATAGCACAGAAATAGCAAAATTAAAAATTAAAAAGATAAAAAATAAAACCAAACTTGATTTTAAAAAACTAGAAACAAAACCAAAATAACAAGAATATGTCATATCCTTGTTTAGAGTCATCATGAACTTTTCTTTTCTACAGAATATAAAATGCAAATTCTATGCCACAGCAGTCAAGGCCATCCAAAATCAAGCCCCAACCTGCCTTTTTTGACACTCTCTCTACACTCTCAAGTCAAAATGCAAAACCAGCGCTTATTCACCTGCTCATGAAACCTGGAATTTTCTTCATTTTCCCCTATCCTAAAGGTTATGTTAAATCCTACCTCTCCTTTAGGACTCACCCTTCCTTATCATATACTCTACAAATACTTCACTCTACAAATACACACTCTTCATTTCTCTGAGCCCATTTGACCTTAATGTAACTTATTCCAGATCTTAACGCATATTGCCTCACATTCTGCTATCCATGCATTTATCTACTTCAGAGGACTCAACTCCTTGAGTTGAAGATGACATTCTATTTAGCTCTGTAATCTTCAAAATGTCTAACATAATAGGAACTCAAAATGTTTGTTAAACTAATTATTGAGTGGAGTCAGATTGTCCATTAGTTCGATCTTATTTCTATTTCTAAACACTAAATTAAAGTATGTTTTTTAAAAAAATAGATCTTTCCTCATCAGTATGTTTCATTTTGTGCTGTGATGGCTGATAAATTTTCTAGCTCAGAACAGATTTCTTTGGAAATACTTATATAACCTGGACCACATCACCACCAGTGGACATAATTACAATTGCAACCTGAATGTGCTTTGTATGCCTGGGCAAGCCAAAGTCCATGTTTCTTCTTCAGTTTACTTATAAATAAAACAACTGTTGCTATGGATGTGTCATCCAAAATATGCTACCAGGAAGTAGAGGAGCAACCATAAAAAATGCAACTCAGTGAAAAATTAGCAGCTCCATTCTCGAAGTATATAATCATGTTTAAAACAAGATTTCCTGCAGGAAAGTGGAATGGACCATAAAATTAAATTATATGATAGTAAAGACAAGTTAAATTTATTGAAAGAAAAAAAAATAGGAGTTTAGAAGCTATCAAGCTCTTACACTGTAAAATTTTATTGCAGAAGAATGTTTGAGTACATGAGAGACTATAAATATTTTAAACTGGAATGATCAAACTTACATGGGAAGCTTTTCACTACATCAAGGAACAGGAAGGAAAGATATTGTCAGCTTTTGAAATTCCAGTGTAAACAAAACATGGAAAACTCTTTTAGAGGCCATGGCATATGTCCTTTGCTTTTCCTCTTTAAAAAGTATTTTGTTTTCCTTACATTAATGGTTAACAAAACATGGAATATTTATGACTGATTATGCTGAAGGGATTTTACTCTGTGATCCTTAAATGTTACAATTTATCACAGGGCAACTAGAAACAAGGAAAGATAAATAACAAGGGAAAAAAATAACTTGCTACATTATCTTTGCTCCCAGAAAAGATTCCAAAGTGTGCATCAGAATTAAGTGGCGGGCCTTCTCACTACCTGGGAAGAAAATCTAAGATGTCCAATAACAATAACCACAGTGTCAACACTCAGAGATTCTGGACTCAGAACTGAAGATTTTGGGGTTTTGCCAACTAAATCAAATTTGCAAATGACATTATTACTTTCATTATTACCTTGAATACCAAAGGGCTAATTATGTGTTTTTCAGGCACAATTTTTCCCCATTTTTTCTTTTGGTTGTTCACCTATAAGACAAATTCCTGTTTATTAGTCTTTTATCAGAGGTTGACGGCTAGAGAAAAGGAGATAAAATAAAACAATTAATTTTGTAACTCAGAATTATAAAACATTTTGCTTGGAAATACCTTAAGTTCCACGGGTTCAGAGACTTACTTTTACATTACCTCCCTACCTCCCAGAATAGTTATTGACATATAACAGATACTCAATAAATGTTTCTTACATTAAGGGGAAAAGTGAGTAAAATTAGTCATAAGAAATCTGAAATTCATAAATTATTCAAGATATTCTTTTCTCATGAATAATTGAGAATTGGCACTGGTAAAAACCACATGACATAGTGAGTTTGTGCCAAGCAGTGTTCCAGTTTAGTTGTTTGGTACTACAAGGTGATTGTGATTCCTTGATCAATATCCAAACCCCAGGTCACTTCAAAGTTTCTAAGACAGTGGCTTTCATTCTAGTTTTACTACAAACCAAAGTAAGAAATAAATTTTATATCAAGATCCAGCATGTACATCACACCATACACCACCCCAAGAGGTATAATTAAAAAAAAAAAGTTTGATGGAGCAGTACTTACTCTTGCTATGTAAAATATACTGATGTGTTCTATTCTATTTCATTTTAAAATTTATTTCATGACCAACTAATGGGTTATGACTGATAGTTTAAAAACCCTTTAGGACCACCTTAGGTAAGCATGAGGGCTGTGAAATTGTCAAGGAGAGTGACCTAGATCTTAAGTCACATTCTGCGTGCAGAGAATCTTTGAGAGCAGTGTTTCAAGCTGCTCTCAGCGATTGACTAAATTCTCTATTTCCCATTTCTGGATTTAAAAAAATGCTACACTGTCTTCAGATGGGTTCAGAATTCGAATAATGGCTCTGAAGCAAGGCAAAATATAGTTCTTCACAGTAGGGTATCTGCTGAGCTGTAAGCCATATCTTGGTCATATGTATCAATCATTCACAGTTGGTTACTTATAACTTTCATAGGACACACACAGTTGGGTTTTGAAGGTTGTGTACGAGTCTCTCAACATGTCCTACACTGGGGAGAATACCGTGGAGGTATCATTAGCAATGAGGATTGGAGAAGAAAGACACTCTGACATTGGCACTTGATAGAGTTCATGCTAAACACAGTGAGTCACTCTAAAGACTGGAAAATTACTCTAAGGATCTGAAGTAACCACCTGAATAAGAATAAAGAAAACTGAGTTTTCATTTTAATTTATTTAGGTACTGTTACTCCTTTGCTTTCACACATTCATTCACCAAATACTGTGTCTCCTCTAGTCCAGGCACTGATCTAACAACAACAACAACAACAAGAACAACAACAAAACTCTGTCATTGTCGACCTGCTTTGTGATCTGGGCTATGATATGATATTCAATGTCTAATATAGGAAATACAATATGCAGTCTTCCTGCATGGAGCACTGGTGTATGGCTTTCATGAAGAAAGATAAAACTCACCCATACATGTAGACTATTTCCAAGACACTCAAATTTGCTAGATGTGACTGACTACAAGGAGAATTGAGATATAGAGTCAAAAGTCCACTACAGTAAAAGCGAAACTAATAGAACCAAAACTTTCAACCCACCTTACTTTCCTGTTATTTCTCTAGACACATTCATTCCGTCACCAAGTTTCTATTGAATGCCCACCATTTACCAGGTACCATGTTAGGCGCTGGTGAAAAAGTCAGATGCAGGCCCTGCCTTCAGTGCTCACAGGGGAATGTGGAGGTAAATAGATGAGTGATTTCCAGCACAATAGGATGAGTGCTATAATGAAATATAAGTGAGATGCAATAAAAGCATAAAGGGAGGATCATCTAAATCAGCAAAAAGGAATTTGAGGCTTTTACAGAGGACATGGTACATGAGCATTGAAGAATAAGTAGAAATCTTCCAGATAAACAAGAATTGGGGCATCAAAAATAGAGGGAGCACCATGTGCAAAGTCATGGGTATGAAAATAACACACAAGTTGGACAAAAGGCCTATAGTTCAGCAAGAGGAGCTGAAGATTAGGCTGATAGTGGCCTATAGGTCTTGCTCTGAGAGAGGCCTAGAGGAAGGACTTGATTTAAGAATTGTCAATTAATAGGTGTCACCTAAAGCCAGGGATATGGATGAGAATTCCTATGAAGATTAAAAAAATGCGGGTGGCTCCCTAGTGTAGTGGTTAGTACGTCTGCTTTACACGCAGAAAGTCCTGGGTTCGCACCCCAGGTGGAGCCAAGGATCAGGCCCAGGATGCACCAGGCCCTCCTGTGCTGGAAAGAGGGGCGGGGCAGGCCCTGGGGGCACGCCCTGAACGTGTAGGAGGAGACGCCCCGCCTTCAGAGATCCAGTTCTTAAGGGGAAACGGCAACATCCATAGGTCCGGGGTGGAAGTGTTGGGGAAGAGGAACTCATAGCTCCCAGTGTATGACTGCTTCCTTATTATACTACTTCCTGGTCCTATACGTCATCATCATCATTATCATCACCATCATTGTCATCATCATTGCCAACATCACACTTTATTGAGCGTCTACCAGGCACTTCATTTGTTTCACCTTATTTAATCCTCACATCATCCCAACGAGATAAATTCTATTATTATCCCCATTTTCTCACCATTACAGATCCAGCGATGGATGGTGTCAGATTTTGAATCAAGCAGTCTGATTCTAGGGCTCCTGGGCACTTAGCCACTATTCCATTCCAACACCTCCAGCCCCCTCAGCCTGAATAATAAACACTGTCAACAGAGCATTGAATCTCAGCACCCCTGAAGAAGAGGCTTAGCCTTCTGCCTCAGCTCTCTTCACATGAATGCCGATGACTGAAACTCTCCTGTTTCTGGACGTATTTCTCACTACCCCTTTCTGTGACTACTTTAAAGCTTTTAGCCACATAGATCAGCTGTTGCTATTTGGCATGTTCATTGTTGCATAATTTGCAAGTTACAAAATTAATACTTGGCAGGGTGATTTCAAAGCCTACTGGACAGAATCACTTTAAATGCATTAGGTAGTGGGAACTACCTCAGCAGCACTGTGCTTATATGGGGCTCTAAATTTTCTGAGAAACAGAGGCCAGTTTATACTTACAACAACTGTTGAGCATAAATCAAGCTAGAGCTTCTGGAGCCAGATGCTTCATTTGTTATTTTAATGTACATTTTCTTTTCTGAAGGATTGAAGGATCCATGTTATCTTTTTTACTCAGAAACTGAGTGGCTGAAATAATGTCTGTGTGTTTGAGAGTAGATGCCTTCATGTCAATCAACACTCATCTGTCTTGTGAACTTAAATTCTTCAGTAATTTTACTGGTGACTGGATTTAAAAGTTCTACCTAGTTAGCTTTGTGAGAGTGACAATTTTAAACAGCTCTCGCAGAAGTTACAAAAATGCTAGGCCGACTGGGTAATAAAGTAGTTCCTTTAAAGTTAAATGAGTCATAATTTAGCATGAAGTAGATCGATTAGAGAAACACTTGTGAGTTGGCAGTCAGAATCCTGGAGTCATCTCTGTAATTAGAACTGCTATGATGGCTATTGGCACTACATATACAGCAAAGATGGGTCATGTCAAGAGTGCATTCAAACACTTGTGGGTTCAGAGATTCAAACCCAAGTTGAACCTTTTGGTGTTTGAGTTTGTTAACTGTTGGCTAAATGCCACTTCCTGCTCCTAAGAAAAGAGGCTTGAAAAAGTCTCATAAAAAATGACTTAAAAGGCTTCCTTGACTTCAAAGGGCTCTTACAAAACAACATTTTGATGAGTTAAGTGTAAAGGAATCAGAAACATAAGGATTAAATTTCCTTTAATAGAGTCATGTGTCTAAAAATGGAGGGAGGAAAAAGTAGCAACTTCATGTAGCTTAACATGTTTCAAAAATGTCTAGAGTAGCTATGGATTTCCAAAGTAATCAAATTTTTCCATTCCAATATAATACTAACATAGTAACATCTAGAAAGGAACGTCAAAAGGTCCAACTGAATAAAGACCAAGGCATTTGTGTAGGTCAGGTTATACCAGGTCATCCTCTCTCTAGTCCATTATGCCAGCCTCCACTTTCAAGGAAATAGCAGAGTGTCACAGGACAGAGCCACAAAAAACAAAGAGAATTTCTAAACTAGACCGCTCGCTCAGGTCAGGCAATGTCATCGGCTCACCACACTAATGCATTAAAACTGATTTTACTGCCTGAATGAAGAGAATACAAACAAACACTCCTTAGTCATGAAGTGTCATGCCAAAGACAGCATTACCTGTTATACGTATTTAATCTCCACATCTTTAATCATAATTTCGTGGGTCTCTAATCCTTAAAAGAAAATGAACTAATGATTATTTCCCGAGGGAGGAAAATGTCTTTGGGCAAGAATATATTGCAGAATACAGAAAGACATAAAAATCATTTGAACCAGTGATGAACAACTGCAAATTCTGGTCAAGAATTACTCCTTGTTAGTTTTGCCAGTAATTTATCTGACAGACAGCTAATATCTGATTTATTCTGTGTTTGAAAATCTTATAAAGAACAAAGAATTTAACCTTTGAAGACAAATAAAAACAAGACCATACATGTTTACCAAAGAAACATTAGATAAATGGATATAAGTTTACTATTAGAGATTCAGTATAACCCAATTAATTTTTTTTGTATCATATAATGGTATGAATTTTTATAGCAATGTTTCACTAGATTGTGGGTATGGCAGTTTCAGACCATAAAAGAGAAATTTCTAAAAGTAAACATTTCTTATTTTAATTTGCTTGTGATATCAACTGTTATAGTAACACATAAATGGCTGCATTCTCAAAAAACAATTAGTGAGAGAAAAAGATCCTAATTAACTGAATTCATAAGTACCTTTGTAAATAGTAGAGTTTTATTTCTGTCAATATATTTCATAGATAAGGAAATAAAAGCCTTCAAATATTGGCTAAAAGAGTCTATTAATATTTATATGTAATTTCAATGAATATGAATTGGTAAATACATTTATAAAAGTCAGTAAATATTACTGTTTTTATTATTTTTCTTTAACATAGCCTTATATTTGATTCAAGTAGATATGTACTATTTTAGCGACTAGTAAGTGATCAAAAAACCAAATGCAAATTTTTATTTCTTCTTCATATGCCAAAATCACCATGCCCCTAAACATATTTTGTTACCCAAAGATTTTAGAAGACAAAGAACCAACCTGACCATGCTCTATAGCCCAGTGGAGTTCGGGACTTCTGAACAATGTTGTCAACGATCTCATCTTATCTTTGTCTTAGTTACTAGAACAGAATTTTGAATGATCCTTAAGGGAAGAGTTTAACTGATAAAGGAAATCATAATATTAAGAAGACCAGTAAGTCTTAATATTTTAGGAGTGTTCAAGGAAATGATTTCACTTAATTGTTTACTAAATCCCTGGAGAGAAAGATTTGCTTTGATGGCTTCTAATAATCACTAAATTTACTTCCTTATTCTTCAGTAGAAGTAAGAGGCATAGGATAATCACACAGCAGACACAGATATACTTTCTTTCAACAATGATGATTTGCAATATCCTGTTCCCCATTCTCCTTTAAATCTTGAGATTACCTACTCAATTTCCTTTCCAAAGATCGTGAACATTTTTCAAGGTGGCTTTACACATATTGAGTAGTTATGCTCTATTATAATGTAAATGCAGTCCAAGAAGCCTTTAGTTTAGCATATACCTCTCCTCCCAGGAATACAACCCTTGAAATTCTGCTATTGGAGAACTTCTCAGTTGGGTTAAATATTGTCCCCTGAGGTTCTCCTTACAAAATGTTTGCCCTTCCAGATGGCTGGTAATTAAGCCACAAAACCTCTATGTTAATTAATCCATCAAGAAGCAATCTGTATAACTTAGAAATATACACCATTGGTGAGTATGAGGAGAAGGAGAAAGAGCAGAAGAAGAATAAAAAGGGGCAAGCTAATTCAAAGATAAGTTTTACCAAATACACCAATTTGTTTAAAGCTAACCCCACTTCCTGTCCCCCGGGCTGTGAATTCTACCACCAAAATTATATTTTTCTTCCATATATTAGAACAATTTTTATGTGCATCATTGAAAGCTACCCGATTATCAAATTCAAATATTGCTATGTCATCTGGAAATACCCTTAAAAATGACGACAGCAACAGTGCCTCTCCCCAGGGTTTAAAAACCTTTTCCTCATAGCTCAGACTGTGTTTATCACTGCTGCATTTCCTTTACTGAGAGACTGTTTTCTAGTCTCTCAAAACCCTAACTGGAAAGGGAGTAGAATGGTAAATAAAAGCTTAGGGATCTCGTTTTAAGATGAGTTTGTGTAATATTTGGGATCAAAGCAGCAGGCAACATTGATAATATATTTGCAATGTATAGAACAAAGATTTTCTATACTTCATAAGGATTTTCCTACTAGCGGTGGTGAAAAAATCTTTTCCTCACAAAGGAAGCCCAGCTTCATTTGCAAAAATAAGAATTCTAGGAGCTCTAGTACCCACCAGCTAGTTGAGTGAGAAGTAACGTAGTCTTTCATAAATTACTTTTGTTTCAACATGTTAGGTAGTGTCTTAGTATGTTCCGGCTGCTATAACAAAATACTATGGTGTGTGTAGCATGTAAACCACAGAGATTGATTATTAACCGTCTGGAGGCTAGAAGTTCGGGATCAGGATGCCACTGTGGTCAGGTGAGGGCCCTCTTCAGCTTGTGTACTTCTCATTGTACCCTCACATCATGTAAAGGGCTAAGGATCTCTCTGCAGTCTCTAACAAGGCACTAATCCCACTCATGAGGGTTCCACCCTCATGACTTAAGCACTTCCCAGATGTCCCCCCTCCTAATACCATCACATTTGGGGGCTTATGATTTCAACATGTGAATTTGGGGAGGACAAAACATTCAAATCATAGCAGTATTAGAATACAAGCCTTACATTTTGTCTTTGGAGTGGCTTTGGCATGCTAACTTTTATATCCACTATAGTTACAACTAAGAAAAAATGACGTGTGTATATGGGTAAAAACTAAAAAGGAGAATGGAAAAATGAATAAAGTCATTTCATTAGGATAGTGGGATACTGGGAGATATTTTACAATTTTATTTGTAGAGTGTTAGTTGTTAAATTCTAAGAGGGCAATCACTATTTCAAGCATTATCTTCATTATGCAGAATTGCTGAAACTTTTAAACTATTCTAGGAGGATATGACTCAACAAGTTCCACATTTCTTTTTTGTATCTGGGTGAAAGTACCCACAATGTTCAGCCAAAATCCTGTGGTTATCATCTGTGCCTATAAAATAGATATCTAAAGCCCAAAAAAAGTGGAGACACTGAGGCTCAGCTCAGAGCCCCAGAAAACAAGGTAGGGCTTAGGTAAGGAGCAACAGAACAGAGACCTGGGAATAACAGAGACACAGTTATCCCATAGCAGTCATGAGCCGGAAACTCTGTGAGACAGAATAAGGAAATATTGGAATCAGCAGCAAAAAGTCCTTGCAACTGATTTGTTTTGGCCAAATGCTAATTAAATTTCCTCATTTCTGGGAACAAGAATGATTCCAGAATCTAGATTGGGCTAAGCTTCTCAGATTCAGCTGGGAAGACACTAAACTAGGGAGTCGGGTGTGGGTCAAACAAACAAACCAGTCTTCCATACCAGTTAATCCTACCTCCTCTTCCTCCTCCTTCAGATGCCTAATACTCCCACCTCTAGTCCTTCACTCAATTTCCCCTCACTGGAATATTGTCTCTCTCCTGTCTAATGCCCTTATTTTTTATTCTATTTTAAAGGCCCAAAGCCACTTCCATTTGTTGCACAAAGTGATTCAAACCCTTCTAACTAATGTCAGCTCTCCACACCCTACATAACTTATTCACCACTGTACTTGGAAAATACTGGTTATCTATATTAACCACACTAATAATAATAGCGCAGATTATAATTAACCCTGACTAACACTCATTTTAGGGCAGCTGGTCACTCTGGCAGAGAAACAGTTTAGGGGCAAAATCATCTTCCAAACTTACAGATGTCTTTGTCTCATCCGTCTGCTTCTATCGCATTTAGGCCTTTGGCACAGTCATGACTTTAGTGCTGAACCTCCCTCCTGACTCATTTTATTTTTCCTTTCTATTCTGTTTCAAGTCATCTTAGCCTCTGACCTCATGAATCATATCTCTCTTTAGTTTTTCCATCAAGCCTTGCTGCAGCCTCAAACTCTTGTTTCCCTTCTCGACCATGATTCCTTTTCTTCTCACTAACTATGCAACAATTAAGCAAAGACATCTGTCCACGAGAGCACCCAAGATCCTATACACCAGCACAAGCTCAGACTGCAGCAATCCCTGCTGGTAGAACCAAAAGTAAGTGATATTATTCAGAACATATCCTATTCTACTAGGTGTAATCTAACTCCTAGAAAAAATAATAATAACAGTAATAGTAATAATTCAAGAGACCTCTGAAGAGAAGAATATGAAAAGTAAAATTAAACTTAGAATAGGATAAAAAAAAGCTCAATACTTTTATTAAAATACATGATAAAAGAGAAGTTTTCATATTGTCTTCAGATTTTATTCTTAATTTGTAATTTTTATTTTAATAAAATAATAACAATGTTTTGACTCAATAAAGTTTTGTTTTCATTGTGCTTTGTTCTGTGATCTTAATTTCTGGTAACTTTCTCTAAACTTCACTTTGCTTATTCCACTATTCAATAAATAGTAAATGATTTCTTGTGGAGAATTGAGAGGGCAATTCAATCATAATCAAAGGCCACTGACTAAAATCACTTGCCTTTAACTACTAAAATACTGTTAAATAAAACTCCTTTCTACAACTACGTAATGTGGAAAGAACTAAACTTCAAAACTGGTTTATTATGCCAGACATGATCTTCCCCCAAAACTAAAACCTTAGTGTTGTTACACTTCATAGCACTGAGAAAGAACAGAGATTTATTGTATGTTTTAAAATAGACATAATTTATAAATGCATGCATTGGCGTGTGCTATATAACAAACTTCTGAAGACGAACAATTTTATCTATCATTATTAAAAAACACACAAGATTCTGCTGTCTGTATTTTCTTTTCATTCTTGAACAACAGATTTAGGTATATCCAAAGTTTTCATTTTCAAAAGTACGTATTATTTTCTTTAAAAAAAAACAAACCAGAATCATATTCTACCTCTACAAATAGAGACTAAATCACTTTTCTAGAACAGAGAAAGTAAATTTTCCAGTTCTGAAGGCTAGAAGCGTATACAGAAAGACATGTCAGTGACATGTCAGAGACATGTCAGTACATACACACACACACACACACACACACACGCACACACAAATTTTTTTCAATAGTGGGTCTGCCAGAACCAATCTTATTTTCTGTTTAAATGAGAAGTTGAAAAGAGTATATATGATTCAGCTAAAAGTCTTTTAGAGAGTTAAAAATCTTATTCTAAATCATCCCGATGAAAAATTCAGACCAAAAATTTAAATTCACTTTAATTACCAGTTTGGCTCTCTTTCAATAAAAGTTATGTTCTTAAAATCAATAATTTGAAAAAAATTAAAATGATTCATAATGATGGCATTGTACTTCTTTTACTTTTATCAGAAGTTTCATCAAAATGAAACAGGCATTTATGACAAAACCTGATGAAACATTTGTAGACTGAAATAAAAGATGTTCAGTTTGAATCTATTGCCTAATCTATCTCCTGGCTTAACTATCTGTCAAGCCACAAACTTAAGAAAAGGTAATGTGAAATATAAAGACAGATGAGCAAGTACAAAATGAAGTAGTCTACTCATAAGACCATTTTGCTTTTTTGTAATTTTTGCCAGATAAAATGCACTAACATTGTATCCATATGGTTGAAGATAACCCCAGGTTCTTCTCACACACAGAAAAATTAGCTAATTGGATTCTCATTGCATGTCATAAGCACAAGATTAAAAATACAGACTGGAAATAAACACTTTCAATTGAAAAATAGTATAAATCATTTTTGAGAGTGATTATATAAGAAGCAATATTTTGCTTTTTGGCCTGTAAGCTTCAATTTTTACATATAATTAGAATAACGGTTACAGTAAAAAGTTTTATTTACTCCAATGATTTATAAGAAAACATTAATTTGAACTCAAGTTGTTAAAATTATTTATAATTTTAAGTGAATAATTGAAGCAATTATCTGGGAAGTAGAATTTTGCCAAAAATATCCATATATTAAAGTAAAGATATTTGAATTATTTCCATTCTTCATTTTCATCCTCATCTTTATTTTCACCATCTTTTTCTTTGATATGGTAAACTTAGTACACTTCCAACTCAATCGTGTAAAATTTTTATAGCATCCTGTGTCTAGTAACATATCAATACAAAAAGTTGTCTTAATGGGAACCAAAGGATAATCTTAAGAGTTAGTTTTCTTCATTATAGTTTATTAGTTAATTGGCTATATTTTATACATTTTCTATATATCCTTTAGTGTATTTTTAAGACAGATAAGAATTACATTATCTGCACAGATCATATGCTAGCAATGCTAAAAAATACACAAAAACTACACTACCTCTAGGATGTCTCTATAAAGAACTTTAAATTTTCTTCGCAAAGCCAATATCTTGCCTCCAAAAAAATTATTTCTTAGTATCTGAAAAGCAAAGTTAAATAAAGAATTCTTGAAGTTTATTATATGGTCTCATCAAGTCTAGAGATACAATATAAGATAAAATATTAAGTAATTGATTTCTAAAACTGATTTTTTTTAATTCTGAAGTCTAGCATCACACTAGCAGGGAGTAATAGGACATCATTTTCAAATATGTGACTTCTTTTATTATACTCTTTAGATTTTATGCTCTAAATGAAATGATATGCTTTATTCTGATGAATCATGTTCTTACATTTAACACTTCCAAAATTTGAGAATGGAAAAGTTTTCCTTAGAGCACTTTAGAATAAGCATGGGGGTAGTTTAGAATTGTTTTCCTCTGCTCTTGAGATTAGTGAATGGGAGTTAATATCAGTGAGGACCAAAATAGATGTGAAAAGATGCCATTTTGATGAGTCCTTTCATCCCTAGCTTTGTACTTCACCCTAAGACTTGGCATCTGGAATATCATTTCATCCTGAAGCTTCTCAGTGGTAGAATGATTTTTGAGTTATAGCCTTCTCATACAGGAAAACTGAGTGTCATATGCTCTGTAGAAACTACCAGTAAGACCATGAGGACTTGTAATGCTTGCTGAGGCTGTGTAAAGAATGTAAATTATGACAATAAGCAAAGTAGTTTAAGGACTTGGAAATTTCATTACTGTTTGCAGCCTCTCTTCTTAGTCCAAACTGAACTATGAAATATATTTGAAAACTAAACTCTTAAAAAAAACTGTTTTAGTCAGTAAGAATAAAATTTAGTGTCTTCATATTAAAGGACTGTCCTAAAAACCATTTTGTAAAAATAAAGAAAAACTAGCAGTGTGACTTGAAATCATTATGATACTAAAGCATGAACAAATATGCAAGAAAAGTTCATATTGACCAGAAACTCACAGGATAGTCTACTGCTTTTCTGCTCTTAGAAGTACTAACAGAAAAAATAACAAATTTGCTTATAAGTATATAAAAATCTGGCAAGATAAATTTTTCATATTAATGATCACTCTTGTTTACCTATAAATGTACTTTGGAAATAAATCGTATATATTGTTTTATCAATTAAAAAAAAAGAATCCAACCTTCAAAATCTACAAAACAATGAAAAAATGTTTGTTTTTCCAAAAGTTATTTACTCCATGTAACCCCAAAATAGGTATCTTGTTGGCAATATTAGTGATGTATGCCTTTTTTTTCTTGATTTTATAACAAAAGAAAATAAACATCATGAATCTTCTTAACAGATCAACCCTTATGTTTACATTGACATTGGCATTTTATGATTTCTTCCAGCATAGGAAATCCGTGGCTTGGGAGGCTCGATGATGTTCTTATCAAGTTTCTAGCAGCAGTAAGATATTTAACCTATTTGATCTCTGCTCCGTGTGCACACAGCAGGATACTTTGAACCAACACCAAGCAGATTAGCCTTTTAAAAGTGCCTGAACAGTAGTTTATGTGACTTTAATTATGCAATTTTACTTGAATTCATCGAGAAAAAAATCAATGGCTTATATAAAACATCTAATCTTGTTTCCTGTTAGTTGCTCAAACAGTATGAAGTACTTAACAGAAAAGCAATTGCTGGATTGGTTGATATTTCAAGATATTGACTTTTATGAAGGTGAGTTATATTGAACAATAAAAAAGAATATGCCGTTTTGTCTATTTCTAATATTTTCTGTTTCAAAATATAAATAATCTCTGTGAATGCTTGAAGGGATGAAGTAAAACCATCTAAATCTGGGTTAATTTTACTATCAGATTTCTATTATATCTCAAAAGAAAAGCATTTAAATCTTCAAGGTTTTGAAACATTCCAATGAACAGTCCTATGAAATGGTTTATTTTTTTTTCTGTTCTTTTAAAAACATTTATTTTTTTAATTTTTATTTTTATTATGGTGACTATATATACTTATTGCACTGTGTGTTCACCTCTCATAGTTAGATATCTTTCTGTCACCACATATTTGACCCCCTTTACCTCGTCTACCTCCCCGCTTCTCCTCTCTCCCTACCCTCTGGTAACCACTAGTCTATTGTCCATGTCCATGAGTCTCCGCTCATTTGTCCTGTTTGTTGCTTTTAGGTTTATATCCCACACGTAAGTGATATCATGTGATTTTCAACTTTTTCTGTCTGGCTTATTTTGCTTAGCATGATTATCTCAAGGTTCCATTCATGTTGTCGCAAAAGGCAGCATTTCATCTCTTCTTATGGCTGAGTAATATTCCATTGTATGTATGTACCACAGCTTCTTAATTCAATTATCTGTTGTAAGACACTGCTGGTGGGACTGCAAATTGGTATAGCCACTATGGAAAACAGTATGGAGTTTCCTCAAAAAACTAAAATACTAAGAATTGAAATGGTTTAAAAGACCAACAAAGTACGCTTTATATTTTGCATTTCACTATAAAGAGCGATATAATAATAGCATTTACTAAATTATGGTCCAAATGACACAGAACAGGGTGAATCCTCAGAGTTAGAGACAAAGAAAAGTTTATTAGAGAAGGAATAACGCCCCATAGACAGAGTGTGGTCCCTTCTCAGAGGTTAACAATAAGAGAGACTGAGAGAGACCCACGGTGTTCAAGAAATTCAATTTAAATCTGTTTTCCTT
>NW_006439192.1:21141484-21152723 GCF_000325575.1 Pteropus alecto | reverse complement strand
GGAATCTTCCTGTAGGTTCCCCATTGAATACAACTTGATTTAATATTTAATTCTCAGGCCTCTTCCCTATTTCACAAATAAAACCAGATAGTTGCCTTTTAGGATCTCATGATATCTCTTTCTATGTGAATTGCAAAAGAAGTGGTTGTTTGCCCAGGCATGTCTTCTGAGCACTCTTCCTTCAGTTTAGATCATTAAATTATTAAACATTAATGAGTCCACATTTTCTCAGTGATATGTATTACTCTATTCCTGTCGTTGCTGATTTTTATTCTCAGATTTGAATTTCTTCTATGGATATAATTTCTCATTATGCTAGCCACGGCTATATATTGAGCTATATCCAAGATGGCATTTAATTGGACCCAGTTCCCTAAAACCAACTCAGAGAATAGATTCTAAGAAAATAAACTTACTGAACTGAAAAAGGAGAGAAATTAACTACATTCCATTTCAGAATCTGACAAGCAATGTGAAAAGAATTCTCCCCTGACAAATGTATATTTTCCTTATCTGTTCTGCACTTGTTATGTCCCTAATGCTAATAAACAGAAATAATGTGGTTATAAATCTATTATCTACAGTATATTTTTATTGTGAATGAATCCTCAATGTAACAAAGTCAGAGTCTGATAAAATCAGATTTGACTATATATACAGAATGCAGTTGTTAGAAATCTTTAAACATGTGAGTATTTTTAAGTAAATTTATTAGAACCCTTGGGAATATTGTTTGTTTTTAAAGTCAAAGAAAAATACCTTGATGATTGCTTTCTAAAATGCCAGTAAAGGAAGGGTATTGTTAATATGCTATGATAGTTCATTTTTCTCTCTGAGCAATTCCTGCCCCTTCCTGCTCTTTTTCCATTTGAACTGTGATGAAAAGTGATTTTAACATTTGACATCCTGGTATGTTTCCTCCTTCTAAATAGTCAAAACCATGTAAATTGTTTTGTTTAACCTTTTTGTTTGGACCACCAAAATCTGAGAAAAAGTCGCAGTTCATATTTGATAATGTTTAAGGTCATCATGGCAGGCATATCTGTATCATCACTTTGTGTGGTCTACGTAGCTATACTCTCACTAAATGATTCTTGGGGTCCGAACTTTCTCTTTTGTATTTGCAAGCCCCTCTCTTCCTCCTCCCACCATCTCCATGATCCCCTGTCAGATGCCAAAAGATATATTATGATTTCTATACATGGTCTCTTTTGGGAAAGAAAGCATTTGCTATTCATGACCAATTGCCATGTTGCTTCTACTCCTTACCGCACCCCAATTCACTCTAAATCAAATGCAGTAAAGAGATAAACCCAGACAGAGCATTCCTCACTATCACCTCCTCTCATTGACATTCTGGAGATTCTGAATCTCTAAAGCTGCATAACATGTGCCCACAAAGGCTTGTTCACACTCTGACCTAGATTAATATGTGATACCCCCAAAACCTGCATTTTGAATGATAATTAAACTTCCCAACTGATAAGTAAACTTCCTGAATTTATAGGAAATACCTTTTGAACTAAGAAAATACATCATTAAGTCAGCCTCCTGACATGGGAAGAGACAGCATCCCAAAATTCCAAATCCTTTGGCTAACTCTCCGTTATTCTCTCCAGTAGAGAACAAACCATTCACCTCCCATTCATTCCGCCAGGAGTAATAATTTTTATTGTCCTACATACAGCTCCCCACAGCATTCCATAAATTGACAAATCTTAGATGTGTGGTTGGAGGAGAATGTTCTTATTAATATATATTACTTACCACGGGAAAATATACAAAGGAAAATATGACCTAGAAAGAGAATAACAAAGAAATCTAGACATGATGGAAAGAATAATTGGTTTTTAGAATAAAATGGCTAAAAAAAAGGAGAAAGAGACTAGCAATGCCTCCCAAATATGACAATGCATGGATTTGTGCATGCATTCCCTTTTAATCCCTCCAAGCATTATTATCACAGATTATAATTACTATCACTCTCAATCCAGAACAGTTTTCTACTCAGTATATATCAATATATCACTATAAACTCTGATGCTTTTATTTTCTCTGACCAAAACCTTAAAGGTAGAACAACTTGGTTTATTTTGACCTCACCGTATTATTTTATGACAACTTCAACCAGGTCTCCCTTGAAACAACATGTCCAAATTCTGCTATGAAAAGTTGATTGTTGTTATTGTTTTATTTGGGGTTGTGTGTGTGTGTGTGTGTGTGTGTGTTTTCTGTGCATCATGATTTGCCTCTCTATATCATTTATATAACTACAAAAATACTGCATCTGCCACTTATGAGGTCATTTTAAACATGTTAGTAAGAAAGGCAGTTTGCACGATGGTTTAGCCTTTAACACTCTGGAGAGAGACAGACTGGGTTCAAATACTCTATCTACCTCTTTGCAAATATATATTCTTGGATAAATTACTTAATCTTTCTGATCCTCAATTATCTTTCCATAAAGTAGATGTAATAGTTATGCCTATAAAATGAGCAGTACTTATTAAAAGACAGGGAGTAGTCAATGAGAAAATAAAGTGCTCACACAGTATCTGCTACATAATTAGTGTTCAATAAATAATAGTCATTAGTACCATTCAATAATAAAAGGCTTTTTGTTTGTTTCTGTTGTGACCAATCATTAGTTACCTTTTTCTTTACTTTGGTTCTATCTGCTTATCTCCCTAAATGTGATTTTTTTTTTTTTACTTCTTCTGTATATCATTACAGGCCAAAACTTATATTTAATTGAAATGAGATATTTTACTTATTTTTGAAATCTCAATCTCCTCTATTTTCCCTGAATTATTTTTTTTTTAAATGCATTCTATGCTTCGATGTTTATTTGCATCTCTTTTTATGGTCTTATCTCTCTCTCTTATAGGGCAAAAGAAGGACAAAATAATTATCGCGCCATTTTGAGTTCCTTGGACACATCATAAACTTCCAAAACTTCATGCTTTTACATATGCTCTGGCCTCTACTTGGATGGAATCTCCTCACTTGTGTTATTTGTTTGTTTGCTAAATTCTTATTTACCCCAGAACACTAGGCAAATTGCAATAACCACAGTTAAGCCTTGTTTGATATCCCAAGGCACAATGAGTAGTAAGTAGTACCCTTGATGCTGCCATAATAATGTAGTCGGAGCTCTGAGTTGCCACATAAAGTGTCATATGTAATGGATGTTTGTGTTCCTATCTCCCTCATAATACACTGAGTTCCTTGAAGACAAGGACAATGTACTATGGATTCTTTACTTGAGGTCTCTAGCCTTAACATATGAATGTCGTAGAATAGATAACAAAAATATCTTGAGTGCATGAGAGTCTTCTGTCTTCTACAGAAAGAGGCTAAATTATTCATAAATGTACTAAAATATGGCACTTATGGACAGAAAAATCCATAAAAAGATTGAAGGAAGAAAAGGAAAACTAGGCAAAGCAAAGTAAATGATCCAGGAAAGTGTATTACACAGAGGGACCCTTCAACTTTTTCGTGTTAGTTGATTTATTTTGACAAAAAGTGCTAGAGCTAGAATCCCATAAAAGCCTTCCCTTTGAGCTCTCCCATGCTTTATCAACAAATATAACTTGTTATGACATAAAGTTACTTTCTTCTTCCTGGGCAACTCTTCACCATCACTTAGAATCTTAATCGTGGGCAAGATTATGATTTGAAGATTAAAATAAAGAACTACAGTCCGAACAAATCATAAGAAGCTACTACAATACAGTTCTCAATTTTTCATATCAACAAAGCTTTTAAGAATTCCACTATGACATAAAGTAAAAGGTTATTTTTTATAAAAATATGTATATGTTCATGGACATATGTATATTTTATTTACTGTAAAACAGAAGGCCATAAAAATTGTCATGTAAATATGTAGTGCTATTTAATTACATTAAAATTACTCTATTAGGCATAAAAAGCTTCTGGAGTAACTATTACATGCGATAACAATAAAATTTACAATAGTGTTATTGGGAGTAAATTTGATAGCTGTAGCTAAATCGTAGACAGACCTAATTCAAGCTTTGCTATCAACAAGGTATTATACTATGATGAAAAGCCACAGGTCAGTGTCTCTGATCATTGGCTATTTCAGGAGGTAAGAAGATCTCTGACAGGCTTCTTTCCAGTTCACAGTTGCTAGGAAACAGATCTTAGTCTGAGGTCAGATATCTGATTTATTCCTAAATGTCTGAGCTTAATCCTCTAAATCCCTCTTCCAAAGAATATGAGCTATCCTCTTATTCTTTTGCCATTGTCAAAGTTTTTATTTTAAGAAAGATAGTAAATTTAATAACACAGAAATGATTCAAAGCAATAAAGATATGATATATATAAAAGGAAAATTTCCAAATGTCTAGCTATATTAAGATCACAAAATTAGGTAAGGGACAGAAGGGTACCCTTAAATATCTGGCTTGTTCCTATCTTTGGCACAAGCAGTGGCTCTCAAGCTTAGATAGTGTGCAAGGAACTTCTAAGAAAATTTTTCAAGAATAATCTAAATTTTATTTTTAAAAAGATAAGATCATGGTGGAATTATTGAAATCTGCATAAAATACAAGCCCAATTCAATCATCATTTGAAATCTATCAGGAAAATAATAATCTGAAATTAGTTTTCAATTCTTACAGATGCTATAAAGGATTTCTAGTCTTAACACAAATTTTACCACTAAACCAGTGAAAGAAAGGAATAAATGTTAGGTACTATTCATTCGTATTAGTCCAAAAATAATTGGAGTGAGAGTCAAGTTTTTCTACCATCGTTTATACTTTGTCTTCAACCTGGAAAACCTCATGTACTATAACATCTATTTGGCTTTCTTTGGCATGATAACATCTTTTACATATTAGGTCAACTTTTATTATTTTCTTTTTAGCCCATTAAGAAGTAAAGTATTTTAATCTCAAAAGAGATGTTACTTTTGTCTTTTTAACTAGAAAAATAATTCCCCATAAGCACAGTAGTGGACCCACATGCTAGTTGTCATTTTGTGCTGCCTCAAAAGCAGCCAGCATGCATGCCAACACAACAAATGTTAAATGCTCTCCTTTTAGGCACCAATCTGGTTCTAAACACAAGCCCAGAAGCAGGCATGGAAATAAGGTTCAATTATAAAGCGCTCATCAGGATAATGCAGAATATACTTCTGTTAATGTTGTCATAAAACAAACAAACAAAAACACTATTTAAAAATGCTTGTAGAGAACTCACAGATCCCAAAAAACACATATGAGAAAGATCCAAAAATTCCATTTTGAGAACCACTGAATTAGAGGATTGAACATTTCAGCTACTAGAGACTTACTTAAAGCAAGTTTCTAGACACCTTTTAAATCAGGAGGCAGTTGTTCTCAACAGGGTCATTGCCATAAGTACATAATCTAAATAAAAATGTCAGGTTTTCCTAAGTGAATGTAGTGGACAAGGCATGTCAATGTCACCTGCAACAACAGCTCATGAAACAATGAAGGTGAGGTGGCATTTACTGATGGTGACCTGACGCGAGCACAAAGCAGAAACATGGAGTAATTCTCGTCTGGTAAGGTCCAGAGAAAAAGACTCTTCTGATGATCAACAAGACAATGAATTAGGGTAAAAAACCAGTTTCTACTAGCATAATTAAAGGCAGCAGATAGATAATCTGTGGCAGGTAAGCTCAGCATTTGCAGGAGAAAATCCTGGTAACATGCTCCACCTACCAGGAAGACCTCAGATCTACCTCAGATTGATGGCGTGAATGTAATTGGCTGCAAAACACTACCCTTGAAATCTCCTAACACTGGGTGTCTAACTTTTGAACAACCTTTCAAATACCTCCAATGTCAGGGAAATCTGCCTGGTAAGTCAATTTAATTTATTTACAGGGCTTAATAGTTAGAAATATTTGTTTTTATAATAGCTGTCATTTGGAAAGTATAAACTATCATCTGCTTTATTAGATATTTATGTCTGGTGTCTCATTAATACCTCAAAATAATGCTTTGAGGCCACTGTTGTTATTCCCAGATTGTTGATGAATAAATTGAGAGGCGAAGTCTGAGAGAGAGTCTGTCAATCATGTCAGTTTCCTCTATGGATACTAGCAGGTACTAAGTATATGGTATACTATCCGCTATAGAGCAGACATCTTCTTCATTTATAACCATAAGTTCTATCTTGTGTCCATTAAATTCAAACCATTAGGTCAACCTTTCCTCCATTTTATAGCATTTGACATATAATATATGAATTACAGACTCCCCATCAACTTCTACTTTTGTCCAATTATTGTTCTCTACCCACAGATCTTCCTCCACTTACGAGAGAAAAAAGCTCATGTCTCCAGTTTATAAAAAGACATGCAAACATATTTGAGATATATATTAAAGAAAAGAGTGCTTAACAAAAACTTTTAAGGGACTAATTCACAAGGACTTTTACAAAAAGTAAAAATGTATTTCTCAGAAAGCACATGTGAAAACAGTACTATCGTTTGAAAACCATCACCTGATGAAAGGAATAAACAAGGAAAAACAGTAAAAAGTAGGCAGTGGGACGTGTGAGAGTCCTTCTGTGGCCATAACATACATTTCACCTCACATCAAACACCCGGTCTGTTCCTTTCCACGTGGTGTTCTTTGTATATGTTCTTATGCAGAGCACATAGACTTGATAACCGATGGAGTTTTCCAGAATATTTCTTAAAGAAAGAAAATACTTTAGCTTATGAATATTTCTTGTAAAAAGTAGTTTTTGAGGTCTGAATTCCAGATAATCACTTTAGTTCTCCCATCCAGATAATTGTTTTAATTTTCCCATCTTTTTTTCCGTATATAAGCACAAACCATTTTATAGTTTATCTGTATTAAATTTAGAAGAAACTATCAGATGAATAATTTTGGTGCTATTTTGATTTAGATATTTTGTTTGATCAACTCTAGCTGTTAATTACACAGTACTCCAAGCATTGTAGCGTATGAAATCTTTTTTTGAAATGAATTTATATTTTGTCCTTGATTGCCTTAATCTCAGATGAGGGCTCTACAGACATTTTGTAGCACTGCTATTTCAAACCTTCTCCCAGGTATCTGTTCCTGAAGCCATACCTCATTTAAGTTATAAGCACTGAGTAATTCATTTCAAAGTGTACCTTGTACCTTTCTCTGGGTTAGGCACTATACAGAAAATTACTTGCAAATTACTTTTAGTCATGCTAACTGTGCTATAAACTGTGCAGAAATCAGCATCGAGACCATACTTCTGGTTTTACTTACTAACTCAAGAAGAAAGTATTTAATATTTTCATTCTTATAGTGAATATATTTATTGTCTCCAAACTTCTTACTAATGTGACATGCTGTACTTTATCTACAACAATTCAGTTGTCATGTCAACAATTCAATAAAGACAGTAAAAAAAAGGCCACTGACTTTTTTTTAGCAAAGTGTTTTTATAACTTTGTACGTTTCCCTGTAAACTCTCTAATCATCAGGATCTAGGTAATAAAAGCTTTCTTAATCACACATCAAAAAGAAAATACCTACAGCATTGTTTTCCTTCTGCCTACCTCCCACATTTATTAGCCCAAGTTACCACCCATGTAAATATGAGTCATTTCTCTTTGGACACATATTTTATAATTATTCACCTCAGGATATACGCAGCTTAGATAGGCCATAGTGCTTTAGAAATTCCAGCTACCACCCATTGTCAGTGGTCAAACAAAAATGTCATGTCATAGCATAAAAAATATATAGGGTAGTATTTTTTTAAAAGCATGAAAGAATAATTTAAAATATTTTGTGCATTTACGGTTATAACTTGAGCCAAAAAAAGTGGATTAAGTCATGATAAAGGAATAAAATAAGCAAAATCCTAAATATATGATTTCGTTCTTTTTAATGGAATCTTATCCAGTTCCCGATGGAAATATTTAAATAACAATCACATGCTTAATAATCATTTAAAGAGTAAATAAATAATTGTCTCACATTGTCTTCTTAAGTTAAAAAAAAAAATGATCGCTTGTCGATTTATTTATTTATTTATTTATTTGATGTTCATTCAAAAAAAAATGATGTTCAGCTCCTACTAGTCATGAACGCCATACTGGGCTATAAAGATATAAAAGTGAAGAAGGCAGACACAGACATTATATGGGGTACACAGACAAGAAAAGAGACAAGTACAGCATAATGTAATAGGCCTTGTTTGGAGAGAGAATCTAGGAAGGGATGCAATCCCATGACCCAGATATGAAGTACCAGGGAACTCTCTCCAGAGGTACAGACTTTTAAACGTAGTCTAAGTAATGAGTAGCAGTTAACAGAATGAAATGAGGAAGGGGTGAGTCAGGTGGGTAGAGAAGAGTGCAGAAAACAAGAAGCAGGAAAGGAAAGAAGGAAGGAAGGGAGGGAGGGAGGAAGGAAGAAGGAAAAGAGGAGAGGAAGGGGGAGTGTGGGCAGGAGGAAGAACACCACCATGGGACCACTTAGCAATAAAGCAGTAAAAAAGAAATGTTTTCACTGGTTTGTTTTCCTGCAACCACAGATTTGAATCAATTCCATGAGGTCCTCATAAATCTACAAAACATATACTTAGACTGCCTTGGCTTTCTCATTTATTCTTCCTTAATTAATCAAGGTTTACTTGTAATATTTATTGCCATTCTAAAATTTTTTTAAAGACGAATTGTAATTCTTTAAAAGAATCAAAGTATTTTCTTAAGAAAAAAAAAATAGTGAAAGCTTTTAAATCTTAATTCTTCACTTTGCTGAAACATTCATAAAATGAGATAACCACCAAAATAACCTGGAGGAAACAGCTTTGCTTTATGTTAGAATAATTTTATACTTGAATAATACTCTTAGATAACTCTACCTTTTACATAATCATTGTATGATGTTTAGAGAATTTGAAATTACCTAAACAATTAATTGTATTGTAGGTATTATTTAGATTGTATTCATTATGCTGTATATATGGATTTTGATTATTTTTTTCATGTCCTTATTGTTAAAATAATTTTTAATGGCCATATTATCTGGTATTGGTATTGGTATTTAATCTCAAAAATACTAAATCATTTCAAAATATATAAAATTCCACTTAGTATTTTATGTTATTAGTGCCTACATAAGTTTTACAGAAAAAAAATCCAAAAATGTTTATTATAAAACCAATAAAATATTACACAAAGTTTGAAAAGTATAGAAGATAAATCACTCAAAAACCTACCAACTTACTGGAAGAGCTACTGATATTTCACCCATTGTAAGGTATTCACAAAGTAAGTGGAAATGAAGTGTGTGGTGCAATCAGGCAAACATATTGCCCAATATCTTTTTTCTGCCTGTAGCTCTGACACCTTAATCTCGTTCTATAACCCTCTCTCTGGCTTCCGTCCAGGGCTTGATGCTAGGACAGGCACATTTCTACATGAAACAATTTACAAAATAAGCTCCAGAGTCTCTCACATCCCTTTTGTTTGTTGGAAGTGCCATCCTAACATCATGGACATCTGGATTAAGGTCCTTTGGAGACAGCACACATTATAACAGTTTCCCCTTCGCCAGCATCATCAAAAAGAAAAATATAAAATAAAATCTGTTATTACTACATGCAACATTGAATGACTAAGTCTTAATTCATATATTTCCAGCAAATAACATCACAATGTTCAATGGCCATTGGCTCATCAAAAAAATATTTTTAAAAAAATCTGAAGTAATCATTAATTTACATGACAACATAAGATTTTACTCGGTGAAATCTAGCATGTCCTTATGCTAAACACTATTTTTATTCTCTCTATTACATTGTGTTTCTCTTTGATATTGAGAGAAGTGGTCATTTTTTACTTTGGTATATTTATCACGATTATTCTAATTTCTACTAATCTTTTTTTTTGAATACTAAAATTCTCACAGTTATGGGATGAAATCTAAAGGTTCATATCAGACTATTATTATGTGAATGTTTTTTAGAGCATTCTCCCTCAATAAATATTGTAACTATTTTCTCTATACTCACTGAATACTTCTAAAAAGGGGTACAAAGGAGAGACACAGTAGAATCCATTATTTTTTTTCCCCTTACCTAACCTACCTTAATTCCCAATGCCATCTTTTCTTTTATATTGAATCTGTGAGAAAGCTATGGCTGTCAACCAATCTCTTTCTCAGCTCTGCTCTTATTCTTTATATCTTCCTGACCCAATTTTTACATTCCTCTGTTCCCTAAAAATTTCCAGGACATAAATGTGCTCCTGTCACTTCTTTACCAAATGTAAATTAACTTTCTGGAGGACAATTTGGAAATATCTGTCACAATTTAAAATTTTACCACACCACCTTATTTCTAGGAATTTATCCTATAGAATACAGCATATAAAGATTATATATGTGTGTGTGTGTGTGTGTGTGTGTGTGTGTGTGTGTATAAAGACTATATATATTTATACACCTATATATATAATCTGAGTGTTGTTGGTAATAGTAAAATATTAGAAAAAAATCATAAATGCATTCAATAAGAAATTGTATAAGTAATGATGGCATAGCCATACAATGACATATTCAGATAAAAATATATTGTGTATCTCACTGTATTGAGCTGAAAAATACCCACAATAGATAGTTTAGTGAAAAAAGTTACAGACCAAGATATAATATCTTTCTATTTATAGTATACATATTGTATGAAAAACTTCCAAGAGAATATGCACCAAACTGTGAGCAGTGTTGATATTTTAGAACATAAGATTATATGGAAGAATTCTACTTTCAGCTTTATTCACTTTTATATCAATTTTTTTACAAGTCAGCAAGTATTTCTTGATATTTAAAACTACTATTATTAAACTGTAGTAATTATAAAATTTGATACTAGCTTAGTAATAGAAAGATAAGTTTCAAAGTTATGCCTGATCATATATGGAACTTTGTATATGATAATGCTGGCATTGCAAAATAAGAAGAAAAATTGGTTACTCAGCAAACAGTATATTTAATTATCCATTGAAAAAGAAATTAAACTTAATAACTATTTATTTTCTTATTTCAAAGTACCGAGTCATTTCCAGATTCATCAGAATTTTAAACCTAAAATAGTAAAATCATAAAAGTTCTAGATTAAAAAATAGGTCATCTTTGATACTAAAAGTATGTCACAAAATCCAGAAACACCAAACTGTTAGTATTCATTTTCTGAATGAGTGAAAATCAGAGGGCTTTAT